>NC_071396.1:41895389-42208595 GCF_022682495.2 Desmodus rotundus
GACAAATTCATTTCCTTCTCTGAGCTTGTCTCCTCATGTATCAGATGGACACCTCAGGGAGAAAGTGGTGTGGAAGGTCACACACGATGCTACCTGGCAAGGGCCTAGGACAGTCCCTGGCAGGTATGTCTGTTTCTCCTTCAGCTAAACATCACCTCCAGCCCCAGAAGCACCTTTTTCTGACCCAGAGCTGTTTTGCTTTGCAGGCGAGGAGCCTCCTAGTTAGTGCCAACTTCCTCAGAGCATTCCTGAAAATTCCTGTGGGCTCAGGACAAGGAGAGCCACAGATTTAATTAACTCCTAGTGACTGGCAGCATGGAGTTTTTATCTGGGCTGCGTCGCCATGGCAGCCTCCCTGCAGGGTTGTGGAGGGGGTGGGCGGGGCTATTGTTCCTGCCATTGTCTGTTCTGCATCGCAGGCCCAGGAGAAAGGGACTGGCACGGGCACCAACTGACACATGGCACAAGGCAGCTGTGGAATCAGACAGGAGCCATCTGGGGTGGCCTGTGGCCTGGCCTCCCCTGAGGTTGGGGCTCAGGCCCACCATGGCCCCCAGAGCTGAAAGTGTGTGCATTGGACATGCTGAGGATGGGGGTGTCCGTGGGACCCCTGGAAGAGGCCCACAGAGTAGCTCAGGCAACAGCACTCACTCTCCCACCCCCCGGGGCTGGGTTTTGTGGCCAGGCTTGGGTTGAAACTACAGCCACCTGCCATCTACACAGCTAATTGCTCCACCCCCCTCCTTCTCTGTAAAATAGGAATAATTCCAGTTACCCTAAAGGGTTGCATATGAAAACCCCTGGGTACAAGGCATTCAAGAAGGGCTCATTTCTGTTCTGCGGGGGTGGTGAACAGTCGCCTGCCACCTGTCACTCCGCAGTCAGGGTTCCCTCCTACATTCCTCTTAGGATGCAAGGCTGCCCTCTCAATCCTGTCTGTGGAGGGGAGTCGGAACGATAAGTGCCCATCTGGAGTGATGTGGGATCAGGTGGTACCAAAGACAAGCTGCTTTACCTCCCCTCTGCAGAAGGGAAAAGAATTGAGGGGAAGCGACCCGACTTCCTGGAGCTAGAAGGGCAAGGCAAAGTGCAGCTACTCAGGGGTAGGAGGAGAGGGAACCGCGATCAGGCAGACGGGCAGAAGCGAGGGAGGAGAGGGAACAGCCCACGCCGGGCTGATGGGCGGGCGTTCGGCACAAAGACAGGTGGCGTGCGGTAGCAGCGGAATCACTCCGGCCCCCCCACCCCGAACGGTGACTGGGAGGCCGCGGTACGGGCTGGGCTGTTTCAGGCTTTGTTGGGCAGCCAGGGTGGGAGCGGGTACAAGACCTAGAGTGCCAGGGCTGCTAAGCACACGCATAGGGCTGAAGCTGGGCGCCGGTGGCTGCTTGTGGGGCTCTAGGTGAGCCACCCTTTCCCCGCCGCCCTGCAACCGCACCGAGGCTTTTCTTTAGCGTCCTGAGCGGGGGGGGGGGGGGGGGGGGGGAGTCGGCCCGCGGGCCTTGAAACCCTCTCAGAGCTGTGTCCTGGGGACGCGGGTGGCTAATCTCCCTTTCTTGGAGGCTGAATCTGGCCTTCTCGCGCCCCCTGCCGGCCGGCCTGGAATTCCCCTCGGCTCAGAGGCCGCGGCAAAATCTCAGATCTGGGAAAACCCTACGGGGGAAACCTCGGGGCGTGACGTCACTGCCTTCGGTGACGTCACTTGGGCCCCGACGAGTGCGGGGGTTCCAGCAGAGGAGGCTTTCCCGGGGCTGCGCAGGGCACAGGTGCGGGCAGGGAAGTCGTCGGGGCTTGCAGCGCACCTTCACCGCGCCCTGTGTCTGTCCCGTAGGTCCCGCGCGGTCCCGGGTGAGGCCCACCCGCGCGCCCGCCGGCGCCATGGGAAAGAGCGGGCACCGCTGCTGCTGCCCCCCGCCGGCGTGCGCACAACTTGAGCCCCGACGCGGGCAGCCCCCGGCCGCAGGTCCCCAAGTGATGCTGGCGGCGCCTGGGAGCGTGGCGCGGGCCGGGGGCCACGTAGAGGAGCCCAGTGTCCAGTGAAGCAGCCGAGGACCCGCCGCCCGCGCCGCCGCCATGGTTATGTCCCAGGGTACCTACACGTTCCTAACGTGCTTCGCTGGTTTCTGGCTCATCTGGGGGCTCATCGTCTTACTGTGCTGCTTCTGCAGCTTCCTGCGCCGCCGCCTCAAACGGCGCCAGGAGGAGCGACTCCGTGAGCAGAATCTACGCGCCCTTGAGCTGGAGCCCCTCGAGCTCGAGGGCAGCCTGGCTGGGAGCCCCCCAGGCCTCGCGCCTCCGCCACCACCTCACCGCGGCCGCCTTGAGGCGCCGGCGCACCCACACCAGCACGTGCACGTGCACCCGTTGCTGCATCACGGGCCCGCGCAGCCACACGCGCATCCCCACACACACCACCACGCGCTGCCGCACCCGCCGCCGCCGCACCTCTCCGTACCGCCGCGTCCCTGGAGCTACCCTCGCCAAGGTAAGTGCCGACCTGCGCCCGAGGCTATCGGTGAGCCGGGGGGAGGGGGGCCTCGGCCGCGGGCTGGCTCACCACTGACGCACCCGCCGGTTTTCCTCGGGGCAGACTCCTCTAACCTCCGAGGGAGCGGTCTGGGCCTGGGTTTGGCGGCTCGCCAAAGTTTCTGCGGGATGCTGGGATCGGAGGCCTGACGCCTTCGGACCGTTTTCCACCCCGCAGCGGAATCGGACATGTCCAAGCCACCGTGCTATGAAGAGGCAGTGCTGATGGCTGAGCCGCCGCCGCCATACAGCGAGGTGCTCACGGACACGCGCGGCCTCTATCGCAAGATCGTCACGCCCTTCCTGAGCCGCCGCGAGAGCGCGGAGAAACAAGAGCAGCCGCCACCCAGCTATAAGCCGCTCTACCTGGACCGAGGCTACACGTCAGCGCTGCACCTGCCCAGCGCGCCGCGGCCGTCGGCGCCCTGCCCTGCACTCTGCCTGCAGGCGGACCGTGGCCGCCGGGTCTTCCCCAGCTGGACCGACTCGGATCTCAGCAGCCGCGAGCCGCTGGAGCACGGAGCTTGGCGCCTGCCGGTCTCCATCCCTTTGTTCGGGAGGACTACAGCCGTATAGAGGGGCACCCGGCGACCCGGGCCCCACTAGCGGACTCCTGGCCTGACTGCGGGGCCTTTTAAATGCTTCCCTTGGACTGCGGGGGGTGGAGGGTGGGAGGGATTTCTTACCCCGTTTGTTACACTTTGAGGAAAATAAAGGTGTGTGATTCCGTTTGGTAACAAGTGGAGGGGATACCCACTGCTGCACCCAAGGTTGTGGTGACCAGAGGTGCCTGGGTCTTAGCGGAGAACGAAACCTGAATACGCTTGTGAGCTGCTAAGTGGCTGGAGGATGCAGAACTAAACCTGAGGTCAGCCTGCTTCTAACTACACCCCATCTTCCCGGCCCACGAGATCACGATGAGGGTGCCCCTGCGGCCTTGGAGGTCGGAAGAGATTGGGGGGGGGGCAGGGCCCGGCCCACGGCCCGCCCCAGATCCACCCCAGGAGGCCCAAAGGGATCTGGATTTCTTTATTAACAGACATGAGCACGACCCGTTACAGAAGTTTGTGCTTTCCAAAAAACAGTTACTGAATGTGAAAAAGGAACCCAAGCAAATAGGGAAGAGTTGGGGAGGGGCCACCCAAGCCCTGGGGCCCCACCCATAGCCCTGACCTGAATCGCGCTTAAGGCCTCCAGCCTGGGACCCGCCCAGCAGGAGGGGGCAGGAAAGGGATGGGAAGCTGAGGGGCCCCAGCTGGGCCTGCTTTCTTTGGGCCAGGTGGGCAAAGGTAAAGAGAAGGGCGGGGAGGGGGTCCCAGGGAGCCAGAGCCGGCGAGCCATTTATTGCCATGTTTTCAAATTCGTGCAAAATATCTGAAGCCCTGGACAGAGAATACAAAGTGATATTTTTTCCAAGAAACATAAAACTAGGAAAAGAGGTGGGGGGCATTTTCCCACCAGAGCTCCCCCCTTGCCAGGCCCCAAGCAGGGTGAGGCCTCCGCCCCGGCCAGCTGAGTGAGCAGGGAGGACTAAGCGCTACAATCTGGACCGGGCAGAGAGGGGGTGGAATTTGCAACAGCGTCTCAACTACCAACGGGAGGAAAACCAGTCAACTGTACAAGTCTCCTATCAACTTTTTTAAAAAAAAAAACAAAGAAAAGCTGTAAAAGTCAGGCCCTGTGGGTGGGGAAGCGGCCAAGTCCCCGGCCAGGGCCAGAATCCAGAGTGGGTGCCAGGCGGAGCTGCTTCGAGTGCAGGCACGGCGGGCCATTTGGCCAGAGGCCGGAGCAGGTGGGTGGCCTTGGCAAGGGCAACCTGAGGGCGGGCGCCACTGCTAATCGCCACCCTCAAAGCCCTCCTCCTCTTCGGGAACTGGGTCTGCATCCCAGCAGGTGATGTCGATTTCTGTGGTGTTGGAAAAGAAGGGGAGTTAAGGAGATGGCCAGCAGATCCAAGGCTGTGTCCCCCAACCCCTGAGAACTGTGCCAACTCTGTAGGGGGGATGGTACCTGCCCACATAGGAACTCAGGACCTCACTCTAAATCTGACCCATCATCCACATCCGCAATACCTGGGGGCTTATTGTAGAACACAGGAGGCGGAGCCTTTGCACATAGATCTTCTGATTGGGTGAACTCCTCCTCTTGTGATTGGCTGAAGTACCCCTCACTGGCCTGTAAGAGAAAAGCACCAGGTCACTGTGGCCCCACCCAGCAAGACCAGGGCTGACCTACCAGGCCCTGAGCCTGTTGCCCAGGCAACCAGTGCTTCCATGGTTGCCTAGGAAACAGATACCTGCCTTGGGAACAAAAGCAGAGCAGCCCAGGGAAGGGGAATGGAATAAAGCTTCCCCCTAATAATGTGGGTCACACGGAAAGGAGGGTACTGCTGCAAGCCTGAAACACAGTCAGCCCCCCAGGTCCATCGACTTCCAACCCTCCCACCAGGCTGTCCTGACCTACCTGAGTCCCTTCCTTCTGGGTGGTCTCGCCATTGGTCAGCAGGTGGGGCTCAGGCTCCTGATCCAGCTCCTCCAGAGTGGAGGGCAGAGTTGGGGCCTGGGGGGCAGCCAGGGGCTCCCCTTCTACTTCTGCCTCTGGGTCACAGAAGGTGGCTGGAGGCTCAGGAAGCTCATCAAAATTGAGAAGGTTGGCACAGACTTCACCTGTTGGTGGCACTGGTTCCTGAGCCCCCTCATCCAGCAAGGGCACCTCCGCCAGAGTGACCTCAGCACCTGATGGTGCCGTGGGGGACCTAGGCTCAGCCTGGGGTGCGGAGGTGCCATCCCCATGGCCAGGCCATAGGTCGATGAGGCTAGCGGTGGCAGGGGTGGTGGTGTTGGCAATAGCGGTGTCAGCAGCAGCAATGGTTTGAACAGGGGCAGCTGCCTGGGTGTCGGCTGCGGTGGGGTCGGCCATGGCAGGCTCTAGTGGGGCAGCCAGGATGGCCTGCTCAGGAGCTGCCATGAATATGAAGTCCTCTATGGGGCTGCCTTGCCCCTGGGGAGGCTCTGGTGCCCGAGGGGGCTCCTCCACAGGGCCAGCCCAGGCCTGAGGGGCTGCTGCTCTGGTCTCCTTGCCGGTCCCTTCGCTATCCAGGCGGGGGCTAGGCTCCTGGGTCTCTGTTACAGCACAAACAGAGGAGACAGAGGTGACCAGCTCCGCCAGGGAAGGCCCTGCGTGGCCACCCTACCTACCCTGCCCGTGCACTGAAGAGTGGGCCACCTCCTGGAAGGAAGGCCTCCACCAGCAGCTCCATGCAGAGCTCTCTGGGCCCCGCGGCCCCTTTGCCTAGTGTCTGTAAGCCACTCAGCAGTCTTGGGAGGACGGCCTGATTCCCACTCCACGAGTCACTGAGGCTGAGTGCAGATCTGACTGCCACATCAGGGTTCCTCCCTGCCACAGCCACCTCCAGGGCAGTGCAGTCTGGGTGGCCCAGGTCCCTGGGGAGTTGTTACCATGGCCACCGGGGGTTCCCAGCACAGGAACTGGTGAGAGGCCCCATACAGCTGGGGCCCCTCACTCACCTTGGGTTGGTGGGGGTGGGGGTGGCAGTGGTGGCGGCTGCGAGGACGTGACCTCATCCAGGGCCCGTTCGATCTGCTCAGAGACAGGCGTGGAGGCTGTGCTGGAGTCAGACGGGCTCCGGGTGGGGATGGGGGTGGGCGCCATCCTCCGGTGGCTGTCCAGGTGGCTGCCTGTGAAACAAACCCCCACGCTGGTCAGTGAGGGCCGGGACGCCAGGTGGGCTCAGGACTGTACACCGTGGGGCCTGGCCAGCATCTCTTCTCTGGAGTCTGGGTGGGGGCTGGGAGCTCCCCAGGCCCCCCAGGGGCCAGACCACAACTCCAGAGCCTATAAGCCAGGCCCCTGGGGGCCAGCGCCCCTTCAGGGCCAGGGAAAGGAGGCAGGCAGTACCTGCTCTGGGGACAGACACCAGAGATCAGCAGTCAGGCTGGGGAGTGAGGGCAGAGGTGCTGCTGGGAAGCGGGGCCCTCCTTCCCCCCCTGCTGAGGCTGCTACCTACATGGGAGGGAGGAAGAGAGGTTTGGGGTGCGGTGACAGGTGATATAGGGAAAGGGAGTCCGTGGAGGGGAAGAGGAGGAAGAGGAGGAGGAGGAAGGCCCACTGTCCGATGCCTTTATGAAAGGGCAGTACGGACGACCTGCCGAGAGAGACAGACAGAGAGAGAGAGAGACAGAGGACAAGAGAGGGTCAGTCTCCCCCACCCCAGCCCCGAGGCCTTACCCGCCCCCACATCTGGCCCTGGGTGTCCAAGACGCCTTTGGCCAGGGTGCACATACAGCCAAGCTGGGCTGCAGCCTCAAGCCGTCCGATGACACCCACCAGCACCAGCCACGCACAGCAAGGAGCCTGCCCACTGCAGCCAGCCTTTGCGAAGCACAGGCCCAGGGCGGCCTGCCCACCCCTGAAGCCACAGCACAGGCCAAGCACACACAGGGCCAAACACCCAGACCAGACAGGGAGCAGAAGGGTGCTTCCGGGAGGGGGAAGCTGCAAGGAAAACCCCGACAGGGAGACTGGGGGCAAGCTCCAGGGCCAGGACGCCAGCCCGCCTCACATGCAGCACAGCCCTCAGGCAGGACCTGGTTCAACCCCGGCAGGGCTGCTCCCTACAGCCAGCGGTGCCTTAGCCAGTGCCCGAGCTGCCCACAGGGCCTCCAGCACTGCCCCTGCTCAGCCAAAGGCCCACACTGACCACCCTCTGCAAGCCTTCCCGCCCTGGGAGGCGAGGGGAAGAGCATGTGACAAACAACCTTGTCTTCTCCGAGGTCTCTGGGCAAGGCCTCCCTTCCACAAGAGAGCGCCAAAGAGGCTGGTGGCCAAAACCTGAGGAGTGAGGGTCAGGTGCGGGCGGGACCTGGGACTACCTGGTCGGTGGCCGAAGGGCGAGGGCACGTCGCAGCTGCCCACAGAGGCCGACGCGACTCGCTCCTGCTGCTTGAAGAACTCCCGTGGGTTGTCAGGCCGCTGGGCGATAATGGCCGCCGCCTCCTGGGGGCACAAGGAGGGGATCAGGGCCCGGCCGAGGCAGCCCCCGCTGGACTCACCTGCCCTGTCCTCCCTGGCTCTCACCTCTACCTCTGACTCTGACTTCTTCATCTGGGTCTCTTCCTCTTCATCCTGCTGGTCACCCTGGAAACCAAAGGCAGTGTCCTGGGCACCACCCCCGCCCCCGGAGTGCTTGCTTCCTCAGAGCCGCGTGTTCCTCCACAACCTGGCAGGAAGAGCTCGCAGATGGCACCTCCGTCCCCTCACCACAGTTGCACAGCAGCTTCTCGCCATCCACAAGGCCCTCAGCCAGGTACCTCGTCCCCAGCCTGGACAGGGACCCGGGCACCCAGCTCAGCACCTCCTGCTGCTTCATCCCAGAGCCGTCCAGGCGCCCTCCCTGCTTCACAGCCAACTTTTCTCGAACCTCCTACCCCAGCACCCAGCCAACCGAGCCCCCTTCACTGCTGCCTGGGTCTCGGTAGCAGGAGACTGCTGCTTCCTCACTGCCACCCCTGCACCCTGGTTGGCCCACATTCCCCGCCCCAAGTGACCTAGCTGCCGTCCCCTCTCCAGCAGCCCCCTCCGACCCTGCCTGACCTGCCCACGCACCATGAGATGCAGACCTGAAGTCACCAGCGTGACAGTTTCCACACCTGGAACATGCACGCCACGCACACTCGGCAGGGGAGAGGGATCTCCCCTCAAACGCCTGACCCCTACCCCAGCTCCAGCTTCCTGCTTCTGGCCTCAGCCTGGGCTCTGCCTCCTGGGGAAGAGGGCCTGGCCCTTTCAGGCCATTTCCTTCTTCGGGCCCCCACGAGCTGTCGTAGGCACACACGGCAGATGACACCGTGTCAGAACCCTCCTGTCTTGGGGATCACATCCCCCACCCTTTGTCGGTGACATGGGATGAGAACTAGGGCTGTGTGTGAGTGGCCAGCATGAGGTTGAATCGGTACACGTCTGCTCAGTTGAATTCATTAATGGTGTCCCCTCCTGATCCAATAGCAAACGGGGCAGGCGGGACTGCGGGGTGGGGGGGCGGGGGCGGCGGGGAGAAAACACCGCAGGTGAGGTGGTGCGGAAACAGGGTTCCTCTGTTTTCGAGCACACATGGAAAATTTAAACTCTCTGTTGGGGGGGCATTACAAGGGCCCTTCCAAGTATCCCCCTTTCAAGAGGGTTGTCCCTCCAACCACAACTTCCCATCTTCCAGAATGAAATCTAAACCCCTCTGCCCTCATTCTGTCTTCCCGAACTCCCCCGCTCCTCGGCCCACCGGGCTCCATTCAGGCTCCATTCAGGCTCTTGCCTTCCCATAAATGTGACTCTCGCCACCTCTTGTGGGCGCTCTGTCCCTGCCTAGTACAATACGACCTCCCTAGGCCCTTGTTCAGAACGGGAAAGTCGGTGTGGCGTACAGATTCGACGGAAGGTTATCAGTCTTACAGAGGAAGGAGATTCTGACACACTGATGACCCTGGAAGACACGCTGAGTGAAATCAGCCGGTCTCTGAAGGACAAACTCTGTATGACTCCGCCCAGGAGACACCTTGAGGAGTCACATTCATAGAGGCAGCAAGGAGACTGCCAGGGTCTGGGGGGAGGGGAGAACGGGGAGTCAGTGTTTGCTGCGGGCAGAGTTTCAGTGATGGGGTGATGGAGAAGTCCCACAGAGACACAGCGGCCTTGTCTGTACAACACGAGTGTACTTAACGCCACTAAGCCATGTCCACAAACGGCGAAGATGGCACCCGTCACATTACGTGTACTTTGCCATAACTAAAAATAAGCTCATCGGTTAATTTCATCCTGCTCATCTTCTCCACTTTCTCACACCTGGCACACGACAGGCTGAGTGAGTGAGGCTGGAGCTTACCAACCGCCTTCATCTCCACCACCCAGACGCCGACCAGACCGGAGTAATCTATGACCGACACTTACTGCCGGTGCCCGCAGGGTGTCCTGCTTTCTCTGGACTGATCTCCTGTGGGTGTGGCCCCGAGGCTCCTTTGGGTCCCCCAGGCCCAACACCTGCCCATCACTGTCCCAGTCCAGACAAGCGCCACCCACCTCCAGTCCTGCACTGTGTGCCTCGCCACCGAATGAATGGCCTTCATTCAAAGCACGAGGGTTTGAGTCCACCGTAACTTTCAAAGGGCCAGTCCACAGGCCCTGTGGGACACCCCAGCGTTTGGAGGTCCAGACAGCACCCCCGGAACCAAGGGGCCGCTCTGAAGCAGACACGACACACACCGCGTGTCAGATGCTCAGTGGCTCAGATTCACCCGTGTGACTCTGCAGCACTAGCATTGTGGGGACAGGTCTGGGGCCCCTAAGGGCAGGAAGCACGTTCAGGCCACCTGAACCCCTCAGGCCTTGCTGGGAGGTGAAGGGAGAGCCTGCTCAATGAGGGCCTGGGCCAACAGAGGTTTTTCTTTCAGCCTGAGGTGTGAGCTTCTCCAGGGAGGTCTCCCTATACAGCCAGGAGCCAGACCCCACGTGATTGCGCAGCAGGCCTGAGACTCTACCACACCCCACGCAACAGTACCCAGCATGCCCAGCACTGGCCCCAAGCCCCTGATCTCCCCTAGAGGCCCAGGAACATAGGGACCATCTGCATTTTCCCAACCAGGAGACGGAGAGCCCCGGCTAAGAACTCACAAAGACAGACTGCTCCTTCAACCGCCTCTTGGCCTCCTCAGCTTCTAAAGTCTGCTGTTTCCTCCTGAAACGATAAGCGGGCCTAAGTGTGCTTGCACCCCTTAGGGAGGACCCAGGCAGACCTGCCTGGGGTGGGCGGGGGCTGGCAGGAGGGTGGGGGTGGGCACACCTGTGCTCCTCGATCTGCTGTTCCCTCTCCCGGTAGCGCCGTTCCCGCTCTTCCTGCTCCTGCCGCTCCTGCTCCATCCGCTCTTGCTCAAACCTGAGCCTCTCATCCAGGGCTTTCTTCCGCTCCTCCTCCTTCCTCAGCTCTTCCTCCTTCTGCAACCCCCCATGCCAAGGCAGTGTAGGCCCTGAGCCAGTGAGGGGGCCCCCTTCCCCTCCAGCCCTTCCCCAACCCAGGGCTGGGGAGACATGGTTTCTGGGAAAACAGGGTGAGCCCTTGGGCATAAGGCTCACTCTTCAGCTGGGGGAGCCCAGGGTAGGGGACCCACTGCGGATGGGGAGACATGGGGAGAGAAGCCCAGGGGGCTGCCCCATGGGGTTGGGTCAGCTCGGCCTACAAGCCAGGGTCAGGCCCGCACCTTGGCCTGCTCCCAGAACTGCTCGCGGTTAATCCGCTTCATCTCCACAGCGGCATCAGTCTTCTGATAGGCGGTGCCCTGCAGGGTCAAGGGGCCCGGAGTGAGCTGGGAGAGCGGGCCGGGTGCTCCAGGAGCTCCCACCCGAAAAGGCTGAGCACTGGGAGGAACGGAGCAGGCAAGCGCTGGGCAGGCCCCGCCGGCCCCAGGCACACACTGACCACCGGCTCGGCGTTCTCATCCTCGCGCAACCGCAGCCGGTGCAGCACCGGGCTGGACAGCCTCGCCAGCCCGTTGGAAAGCCGCTGCCCAATGGCGCCCGCGTCAATGTCTTCCACGCTGCTGGCGTTCACGATCACGTCGACACCCTGCAGCGAGAAGGTGTGTTCAGGCAGCATGGCTCCCTCCTGTCACCACCACCAGCAGACAGACCCCGGGTGGCGGGCCCCCACTCGCACCTGGAAGAATTCAGCCACCTTAGCCACATGGCTGGCACAAGCGCATTTGCGGGCATCGGGCACATCTTCGCCGACCTGCAAAGCATTCAGCACAGGCGGGGTTGGGAAGGGACAAGAGGGGGCCATAGCCCAAGGCCCCGGGCTCTCTTCCCACGGGTGTGGTGGTGTCCTCTCCAGCGGTGTCAGTGGGCAGAGCAGGGTGGTGGGTCACTGTTCTGGGGCCTCCGCCCCCTTCCCCAGCCCACAGCTGCATACCCAGTTGATGAGCACGTATTTTGGCAGAGCAGCCTGGGAGTCCTTGACACTGCAGAAGCCGTACATCACCTTCTGGTTCTCAAAGTGGCCCGAGAGCTCCTGCAAGCCCCCGTCTGGGGGAATCAGGAGGGGGTCAGGACTCCCGTCTCCTAACCCTTACCCCATGAGGGCCTGGAACCCAAAGGAAAGGCTCTTCCTGTGGGCTCTGCGGGCACCCCCGGGACCTGCAGGTCTGGAGTTCTGTGCTGGGGTGAGAAAGAATGGCGGGCAGGCCCCAGCTCTGCTTGTGACTCCCCAGGGCCTGACTTGGGGTGTTGGGACGAGGACACACTTGTTCTTCACACACCCTCACGTCTCCCGAGGTACAGTGCCCGTGAGGGAAAACAAAGCCTTTGCTCCGGGGAAAGTTGGGGTGATCTGAGCCACCCCTGCCCAGCCCCTCCTCCCTAGCTGTGTGGCTTTGGCTAAGTCACTCTCCCTCTCTGAGGCTGTCTTCTCACAATCAAACAGGAAACAAGGCCCCCTGCCTCCCCACCCCGGAAAGCATAGGCATGACCAGGAAGGACACCTGCCAGACAAGTATGGGTCGTTGGATGCACGCCAGGAGGTGGCCTGGAGCCAGACGGGTGGGGAAGAACACAACCAGAGGAGGGGGCGGGAGAAAGCAAAAAAAAAAAGAAAAAAGAAAAAAAAGGCTTGAATTCTTACCTCCTGACGCTGCAAGCTTGAGGTCATCTGAGCCATTCTCGTATGTGTACAGAGCCCTGGGGAGAGGGAGGGGTGGCTCTCAGAACTGCCAATTTTGGGTGGGGACAGCTCTAGGGAGGAGGAGGAGGGACACAGAGTGGGCAGGATGGGAAGGGGGTTCTGGCCCAGCACCACTGCCTGACAATAGGGCTTGGCACCATTTCGGGGGTGGAGGACACTGGTAGAGGGGGCCTGGGTCAGGTGGGGAAGGAACTGCTGCCCATGTGCCTTGTCCTCCAGCCCTGGCCCTGGCAGCCTACAACCCAGCAAGCGGGTGTGAGATGGAGATTCCAAGGCGACAGTTCCTTGGTTACTGTTCCCTGGCTACCACACTGCTAGTCCCCCATTGGCTGTTGCCAGGCGTGCGGCTGGGTACCCATCGCCCCTCCCCTCACAGCAGGGGAAAGAGGAGAGAGAACCTGGTGCTCACTCTGATCAGGGCATCCCCTGGTAACCATGGCAACCTGGCAACTGGCACATGACCAGCCCACCCCAACAGTAGGCTCCAGAACACAAAGGACCCCAGGGACACGCCCTCGGCCTTCATCTCAGCCTCTCTGAAAGGTGGATGAGGTCACCCAGGCCACTCTTGCCCAGACGGTGACCCGTGGGTGATTTCAGTGTCCTGGCCATCCAGCCCCTCGGCCACCTCGGCCCCAGCTGGGGCCCTGGCCTCCTGAGAGTGTCAGCTTTTCCTTCAGCCTCAGCATCACTGGAAAGCTGACCTAGCAGCCTTCCTCCTCCCTCCTCCTTCCTAGCTCCTTCTCCCCAAGCTGCAGTGCCACAGCATCCATTTCATGGCAGGGAAGGCAGAGGTGTCCGCTCCTGAGGATCCCCCTTTGAGAGGACAGGCCTGGGGCAGAGGGGCGGTGGAGAAGAGAAAGGGAGGAAGTCAGTGGGAAAACGGAGAGGAGGAAGAGAAGAAGACAAGAGAAAGGAGGGAAACGGAGGGATAAAGAGGAAATGAAGGAAGAATAGAGAAAGGGAAGGGAGAGGAAAAGGAGGGAGGGTGGGAGAGAGGGGGGAGGAGGTAGAAAGGAGGGAAGGGAGGAGAGCCTGGCCCAGCCCCTGGGGGTCATCCCAAGTCAGTGCTAGGAACACAAACACACACCCGACTCCCAGAATCCCTCCCGCCTGAAAGGGACACAGGTGGGCTGTGAGGCGGGGAGCTCTTGGTCCAACTGTTGCCCAGGCCCCAGTGCTGGCAGCTGCTTCCCAGAACAGCTGTCCCACCACCTGTCCAGCTGCCCAAAACCACCACTGGGAACAAAGGGCCCTCAGAGAAGTAGGGTCTGTTCCTCCTAACTCCAAGGATGAGAAACTGAGGCAGAACTCCAAGGCCCTGGTCCCAGACAATGCTTCAGACGACACAAGCCCCAGGAATGAACATCAGCCCCTCAGAAGCTCTGAGGGCCCTTGCTGCTCCCAGGAACACCTGCCCTGCCCCTTCCACCCTCGGCCCTGGCCTTCCCACCTCAGCCACCTTCCTGGCTCCAGCCCCAGCCCTGACCTGGCAGAAACCACAGCTGAGGTCAAAGCCTTCAGCAGGCCTTCCACTATGAGCTGTACACCTGTCCCAGCTAGACCTCTGCACCCACGCCCCCACGCTGGATGGCTCCCTGCCGCCTAGCATGGCTCCACACTCCCCGCCCTCGAGGCTCTGCATAGGGGGCCCCCTTCGCAGACTGGCCAGAGCTGTCCCCCACCCACACCCACCCCTGGCAGAAACCCCTCAGGGTCCCGATGCCAGCTCTCCCGGAAGCTGTGCTCTGTGCTGCGCCTCCCCAGACCACGTACCACAGCCCAGCAGGGATGGGCAGAGGCTCCTGCTCCCGCCCCAGATCTCACTGAGCCAGGGCTTTTCAACGACATCAGGGCGGCCTAAGCTCCGGGAAGGCAGGAAGTCTGACTCAGTCCACAGACACACTTCACACCCAGGCCCCAGGTCCCGCACACAGCAGCAGCAGTAGCTGTTTGTGACACCGATAGGAACTCTGAGGAACCATCTAGGCCAGAGAAACCGGACCGGAGTCAGGCGGCAGCTGGAACGGGGCAGCTCCAGGGAGGTGTTGGGATCAGCCCAGGCGAGAGGCTGAGGGCAGGCGGGCCCGAGAGTCCCACTCTCGGAAGTCTTAGCTGGAACAGCCCTGGATGTCCCTGATATGGCTGAGCCCAACCCCCCCTCTTCTGCTTTTCAAGAGGACCCGAGAGGTGCAGGGTCTTGTGTGGTCACACGGTAATTCATGTGTCACCCTGGTTCTCCCACTGCACTGGCTTCCTGGGTCACCTGCTCCCAGTAACTGGGCTGTGATCGGTTTGAGAGGCCCCGCCAAGAAGCAGCCTGTACTGGCCTCTCCCGTGACTGAGCTCCCTGACCACCACCACTCGGGAGGGTGGGTGATGACAAGCCCCTCCAACCAGGCAGCAATTTTACCCAAGACACCCCCTTCCAGCCTCTGAACGCAGGGTCTGCTCTTGGGCCGAGACCCCACTGCACCCCTCCCTCGCTCGAGCGGGTGGCTGTGAGCACTCCCGCCCCCACTGCAGGACGTGAGCTTCACACCCTTTTCCCAAAATGCTATCTGGGCCCTTGGGACTGAACACAAACGTGTGTGTGTGCGAGGGTGCGTGTCTGCATCTGTGTGTGTGTCCCACACACAACCCAGATGGGGGTGACGCGCGCCAGGGATGAAATAACTAGCTTTGGCCACATGGATGCTGCTCGGAGATGCGAGCCCAGGCCTCTGCTGAGCATGCGGTGGGCCGGCAGTGGTTGTGCGGCCCCGCGTTGGGCCTCCAGGGCTCTGCTTTTAGGAGGTCAGGAGCAATGGCGTGGTGGTGGACAGCACCCCTCGACTGAGGGCAAGTGGGGCACTCTGAGACGGACGGTGCCCCTGTCCAGGCAGGGGCCATCATAGCCCAAGGCCAGTTCCTCCACCAGGCCAAGCTGGCCACCTGCCCCGAACTCTTCCCATGATCTCAGCCCCCGGGGCAGGGCGGGGACAATGGGTGGCCGCCAGCCCATTTAGCCGGTGCCGGCTTCTCCTGTGACCGACCTGCAGAACATGGGAGCCTGTCTCCCGCGTCCATCCCTCCAGGCAGGCCTGGCTGCCCGCCAGTGCTGCAGTACTGTGGCATGGACGCCTGGCCATTTGTCCCCTCCTCCAGCCCCCAGGTCAGTGTCCCTACCACAATGCCCTCCCTTACTTGCGTAAGGCCAGCCCAAAGGAGGTCCCTCAGACATGCCCTCACTCTGTGCCTCAGTTTCCTGCCTGCCAGGGAAACTAGAGGTCTGCAAATGGAACGAGCACCTGCCTCAAGACAGGAGTGTTTGGGGAAGAATGATTCCTGAATGGGGCAGTGTGGAACCCCTGGCTCTCCTACCACCCTGGAGACTCCAGCCCCAGAGCAGGTGGGCCACCCCTCCCAGAGCTGCTCGGGGAGAGACCACAGCTGGGGAAGGGGGTGCAGGAAGTCCGGCCCGTCCCCAGCCAGGGAGCTGAGAGCCCCTTGCACTGGACGATGGGGACGAGGGTTCAGAAGATCTACTCGGCCCCTCATCCCTCCCTGGGAGCTCCCTCCAGGCTTGTGCGCGAGCGGGCTTCCTCCCAGGGTCCCCAGCTGGTCTTCCAGGCCGGAGTTCGGCCCCCTTGGCATCTCCCAGCCCAGCTGCCCAGTCCCTGAAATCCCCTCGATCCCTGCCTTCTCCGCGGCCGCGAGAGGAACAGGAGTCACTGGGCGGCAGCCATGTGGCAATGAACATCTTTGCATCACACCCCAACTCCGAGAGGCCCCCTGGTGGGCGGGGCGCCCGGGCCCCCAGCCCTCTCCGCTCCTCCCCCGCCCTAGCGTTCCTTTGTGCTGTGGCCGGCTGTCCAGGCTGGGCCAGGCACGCTGAGCTGGCTCCGCTAGCTGGGTCCCCGCCCCGTCCCCGCCTGGTCCGCGCCCGCTCGAAGGTAGCGAAGGTGCCCTTGGCCGCCCTGTGCACACCTGTCCCCCGGGGCCGAGGCGGGGGATGGGCTCCTGCAAGGCCATGCGGTCCCGGGCCACACATCCGGACCCCGCGTCCATCCGCCCCGCGCCGGGCCACCGCTCCCACAGCGCGCCTGGGGCGGCCTCGGGGCGCTCGGGGCCGGCAGCGCCCCGCCCGGCCCGCCCGGCCCCTCCCCCGGCGCGCACAAAGGCAGCCCCTCCCGGTCCTCCCCGGTCGCTGCACCATTTCGGGGTCGCCCCCTCCCTTCCCGGCAGCCGGGCGGCGGGCCGGGTGGAAACAAAGGCGCGGCGGCGGCGGCGCGGGGACAAAGGGGCCGAGGGGCGGGGGCGGGGGCTCACCAGTCGGCCGCGCTCTCCTCCCGGATCACCTCCTCGTACGCCGCCAGCAGCTCCAGGCGGTGGCCGCTGAAGCTGACGCCGGCCATGCTGCGGGCCGGACCGAGGCCGAACGGACAGACGCACGGACGGACAGAGGAGGAGGGATAGAAGGAGGGAGTCACCGCCACCGCTGCCTCGGAGCCTCTGCGGCGAAGCGAGCAGAGCGAGCCAGCGGCCGGGGGAGGGGAGCCGGCCGGCGGGGGGCGGGGGGCGCTGGCTCCGCCCGGCTCGTCCCTCCGCGCTCGGTCCTAGCGCCGCCCCGGCCCGGCCCAGGGGGAGGTCCGCCCCCCCTTCCCGGCCTGCCCCGGGCGCCCCCGCGCCCCTCACCCGTAGCCCCTGGGCCCGCGCCGATGCGCCCCTCCGCTCCCGAGGCAGGTCCCACTCGCGTCCCCAAACTTCACCTACCGTGGCCCCAGCCTAGGCGCTCACCCTCTCCCTTAGCCCCAAACCCAGGCGCGTCCCCAACCTCACCAAACCTCTGTAGGTCCAGCCTCATTCTTCTCCTTACCAGTTGCCAGTCCCAGTCCCGAATCCACTTCATTTGAATCCGGCCCAGCCCCATTCCCTGCTTAATTTATCTCTATCCCAGCCGGCCTCACCGCCCCCCCCCCCATCACTGGTCCATCCCAACCCAATTCACAGATCAGTACCCCCCCCCCCCACTCCGCCCCGTGGCACATCTGCGGCCCATCCCCACCTCTGAAAGGCCCCTTCCTACTCCCTCCCCCTCCCCCCGCCCCGGCACTGTCCACTGCCATCTGCGTCCCAACCCCAAGTCCAGCCCCATTACCAACTCCATGCTTGGCATGCACCTCCCCCCCCATTCACAACACCCCATCCCCTGTACCCTCCTCAGTCCAGCCAATCCTCTTCCCATTCTGATCCCAGTTCCCAAACACACCTCTCCATCCCCGCCTCCTTGACCATTTCCGGCCCCAACCCAGATCATGGCCCCAGCACTGCCAGCCTCCTCCGCCACCCCTGCCCCACCCCTAGGCTGAGCGCCACCCCCCTTACCAGCTGCCTCCTGGGCCCTCTCAGATAGGACCAGCCTAGGAAACCCTCTGCCTTGTCTCCCAAGCCTCAGGCCTCCCGGATGATCCCATGCAGACTTCCTCCCAGTTGCAACATCTCAGCCCAGACTCCCAGGGCAGAACCACTCCAGCGATACTCCAGGACCAGCCCCCTGGCACCTTTATTTCCCAGAGTTCTGAGCCCAGAGACCACTGGGGCCCTAGCGGAGTCTCCTGCAGCGAGTAGGCACAAGGGACAGGACCTCCTGAGGCATCCCTAGTCCTTGCTGAAGTGGGACCCTGCAACCCTCCCCAGTTCTCGGAAGCCTTTCCCACCATGTACAAAGCCTCCCACCTCGTCTTCCCAGGGGAAGTGATGGAACCTGAGCAATGACCTAGTCCAATCAGGGAGGCAGAGGAGGAGGTGATTCAGCTGGGTCTCTGAATTCTGAGTTGGCCAAGAGGAAAAAGAGAATAGTGTGTGTGCTCATCTCCAGCAGTGGTTCCCAGCGCTTTGGAGTAGGGTGACCCTCTTAAAACTCAAAACATTTCACAGATGCCTGCCTGGGGGTTCGCTGTACCCACTATGCTCATGAGCCTCTGGCCCTGGAAGCTTCTCCACAGCCCCCAGTTGGAACAAGGTCCAGGCAGGGTCAGAAGGATCTGGGGGAGGGAGAATACACCACAGCGGGGCTAAAGAGGCCTGGGACAAGTAGGTGGGGGACCTGGGCCTCCGACTTGTCCCAGCTCAGAACTCCTCCCCCCGCCCCCTCCCTGGCTCCCTTCCCAGCCTCCTGTTCACTCAATTCCACATCCACAAAGCAGAAGTCATACATGCTGCTTTCCCTTCCTCAAATTTCGCATCTCCCCATCCCCCTGCAAATACTCTCCAGCCACACCCACTCTCACCTCTGTCATCTGTATTTCCAAGTAAACTCCTAATTTTATTATTTTTTAATGGACTTTAGAGGAAGAGAGTGGAAGGGAGAGAGAGAGAAACATCCATTTGTTGTTCCACGTATTTATGCATTCATTGGTTACTTCTTGTCTGTGCCCTGACCAGGCCAGGGATTGAACCCACCACCTTGGCGTATCGGGACAATGCTCTAACCAGCTGAGCTACCCAGCCAGGGCTACTAAATAAACTTCTACTTTTAGAACAGTTTTAGATTTACAAAAAAGTTACAAAGATGCTGTAGCCCAGAGAGGCCCCCACAGGCGGGAGGAAGAGGTTCTGCCTGCTTGGCCACCTTGGAGCCCACCCTGGTCTTCTCACCCTCTTCCCTCCACATCTTCCTCCTCCAAGAATGTGTCTCCAAATCCAGTGGCTGCGTCCAGTCCTCAGCTTCGTGGGCCTGTGGGAGTGGGGTGACTACCTATCATTCCGTCTGAGAGCCTGCCTCCTTCCGGCCCTGGAGCCCACCCGCCCAGCCTTGGAGCCCTCCCGCAGGGTGACCCACCAGCACGGACCACCCTTTCAGTCTCTAGCATGCCGGTCTCTCTCCCACCCCCAGAGGGTGAGCTCCCCACACACACACTGGGGTGCTGGCCCAATGGCTTGTGGGTCCCCAAAGTGAAAAAGACAACAAAGATGGAGGATTCAGATCGGAAACTAGTCATTTGCTGTGTGACCTTAGCTACAGTTCTCTCCCTCTCTGAATTTTCGCTTTGATAACAGGCTGTGAGGATAAAACGTGACTGATTGGAGGCTTGGAAAGGGAGAGCCCCTCCTTCCGTCCTCAGAGCCTCGCCCCCCACCGCCTCACCCCGCTTCCTGCTCTGTGCTCCCCACAGCTCTCAGGGAAGCCCCAAGGCTGACAGTGGGTCTCAGGACTCCTCCAGCACTGGCTGGAGGAGCCTTCTTTGCCCTCATCCCGCCTCTGGAAGCTCCTACCAAGTACGCTTTCCAAAGTGTCCCCTCTGCTCCGCCGGGTGGCTCAGCTGGTTGGAGCATCGTCCGTACACCCTAAGTTCGAGGATTCGATCCCAGTCAGGCGCATATGGGAGGCAGCCGACCGATGTCTCTCTCTCACATCGATGTTTCTCTCTCTCTCTCTCTCTCTTTCTCTCCCTTCCTCTCTCTCTCTCTAAAAATTAATGAACATCCTCAGGTGAAGATTTAAAAAAAAGTACCCCCTCATTCTTCCCAGGTGTGGGCCCTGGCATGGGGCCAGCCACTTCCCATTAGCGGGCGACTGACCAGCTGATTGCTGCCCAGACCTTGCTATCCCAGTGGCCTTAGACTCATTACTTGACCTTTCCTGTGTCATCGAGGATGATAACGGTAACACCTACCACGTAGGCCTTGTTTGAGGATTTCATTTGGGTTTTTTAAAGATTTTATTTATTTTTAGACAAGGGAATGGAGGGAGAAAGAGAGGGAGAGAAACATCAATGTGTGGTTGCCTCTCACATGCCCCGTACTAGGGACCTGGCCCACAACCCAGGCGTGTGCCCTGACTGGGAATCGAACCAGTGACCCTTTGGTTCACAAGCCGGTGCTCTATCCACCGAGCCACACCAGCCAGGGCACCTTTGGCAGTGGTGTGGAAGGTGCTTAAAATGGCAACTGCACATAGTAGGTGCCATTGACACGTTGGCTGTTATTACTGTTTTAGAGATGGGAAGCCCAAGGCTCAGAGAGGGGCAGTGACTTGCCCTCAGGCACACAGCTGGTGAGTGACGAAGTCTGGACGGGAATCCACGTGCGTCCCCCCTCTCTCTTCACTACAGCATACCACAGGCCCTCCTCACTTCCCCTTCTGCATGCCGGGGCTGGCCTGGCCTGGAAATCAGTTGGATGTAGCTCCTCAGGCGGCTGCTAGCTGCAGGGTGTAAGGAAGGAGTCAGGGGGCAGGGCTCCCTGGTGTGGAGAACCAGAGCGCAGTGCAGTGGACGTCCACAGTTAGGCACCCCGTCCCCTAAAATGTCCTGGGGCCAGGAGACTGAAGAAAAAGGCCAACAAGTCCAGCAGCACCAGGAGTTCGGAAGGAGAAACTGCAGGTGAGATGCACCTTGGGCAGCGGCAAGATGGCCTGGATGGCCTGGGTGCTGCGTGCAGACACTAGGAGTTCTAAAGGACGGAGCAGGACGGATGGGGGCGTAGGGTGTGACCCTCCCCAGATAAAAGGAAAATGCCTTGCATGCTTGCTCAGTGAGGCCATGGATGTCCTGTTCCAGGAACTGCAGGGGTTGTGCACAGTGGGGAGGGGGGTGGATCAGACAGGCTCTGAGGGGTCAGGTGGGAAGCAGACTCTGTTCCCTTTCTGATCCGGCTGGATCTGCCTTGGGGGTCCAGCAGCAGTCACTCGTTGAACAGTCGCTCTCTCCCCCACAATCCCTGCCCCTGTCTTCTGGCCGATTTTCCACTTCAGGCTCCAGAGGGGAGTGTGTCCAGGCCAGCTGGTCAGACCCAGTGACCACTGTGGGGACGGACACACGATCCAAGTCAGTGCAATGGGCATCAGCCAGGGACCTTAGCTGGAGTCATTAAGACAGTCTCCACCGGGGCTGCCCAGCGGGCAGCCCGTGGCTGGAGCTGGCTGAGGGTGCCTGTGCCAACAATGGGGAGAGCCTCCAGAGAATGGGCCAGAAGCAGCTCAGAGAGATGGGGGGAGTAGAGACTGCTGCTAACACCCGTCATGCTAGATCCCACCATAGCTGAACCTTTTCTGTTAAATGAGGCAAATTCTCCCTGCTTCTAATTCAGCCAGTTTGAATGGCAGCTGGAAGAGTCCTTTCTCATCCACCCCAAGCAGTCAGTGGCCACCGTTGTCGGTGGCAAGGGAAATAGGTGAGTTGACCTTCTAGTCCCCGAGGCTTTGAGCAGGAGACCCAGACTGGTCCCGGGGCCCTCGCTGAGCACTCTGCAGTGACCCCACCGCACAACCCCCCAGGGCTGGCCCCAGGGTCCCACCAGGCCCCTGGAACCCTAGCAACCCCCAGCCCCCAGCTGGGGTGGGGCCCCACCTCCACTCTCACAGTGGGCTGTGGACTCCGAGTGGCTGCCACTCCCTGTGTGCCGTGGGCTCAGCTCCTTCTGCAGCAGGGCTGCACAGAGGGGCCCACAGGGGCGTGTACCCACGTGTGTTCCAAGGCTACACGGCGCTGAGGAGGCAGGACCAGAATCACCCGTTCCTGCCTCTGTTCTCTGCACTCTGGCGAAGCAGCTCGTTGCCCTCCACTGCATCTCTCTGACTTCAAATGAGCTCCAGCTGCTCTGAGCTGGAAAAGGCCCGTCTCTTGCTGGCTGTCTCTCCAGTTGCCCACTCAGTCCCCTGCCATGGGCTCTGCCCCCTCAGCTGGGGGTACTGCACTCTCCAAGGGCGCTAATGGCCTCCCCTGCCACACACAAGGACAGTTCCCAGTCACTGTGGCTTCTCTCGCACAGCTGTGATCCCTGCAGCTCTGTGGTCAGGGGCAGTGAGGAGCACCTGTCTTTGATCCTTGGAGCAGCAGAGCTGGGGCTTTCTGGCTGGGCAGCCCTGGACAGGCCACTGTTCCTCCCCTGAAACACGCCTTTAAGGAGATGTCTTGCTTTCCGAGGATTAAATGAAGTGTGTATTAGCGATTGCTCTGTGGGTCCTGGCGGGTGGCCGTTCAGAGCAGGGGCCCTGGGCTTGCTTCTGCTTCCACCCAGGGGAGCTCCTCTTTCTGAGTCCCCAGCTCTTTGCTCTTTACTGTCTCCTTACATCTGCCCACCTTCGGCCACCTTCCCTTGGTGGACACCTCCCCAGTTCTTCTCTCCACCCCTCTTGGCACTCAGCTGAGTGGGGGGCTGCCAGTCCTGGTCACGCAGCCCAGCCTAAGAGAGCTGTCTACACTCTCCTTCCGCATCCTCACCACCCTGCCTCTTGTTCCTCTAACCCTGGCTGCAGCCCAGCTCTCTGCTAAACTGATCTGGCAAATGTCACCTTGTTGCGATATCCACCGTGCTCCTGGCCTTATCTACCTGGTGGACAGGACACTGTCGGCAGGTTCTGGAGACACTCTTGTCCAGCCCCAGGCCCCAGGCCCCAGCTGTTGTCCTCTGCGCTCCTGCCTCCTCTGCCCAGAGGTGATGCTGGGGCTTCCTGTCTACGCCAGGGGCCTAGTTGCCCTCACAATGGATTTGGCCCACATCTATTATTTTTTAATTTTTATTTATTTACCTTTTTAGATTTTATTTATTTTTAGAGATCAAGGAAGGGAGGGAGAAGGAGAGGGAGAGAAACATCGATGTGCAAGCAATACATCCATCAGTTGGCTCTCACACCCCCCCAGCTGGGGACCCAGGCATGTACCCTTATTGGGAATCGAACCAGAGACCTTTCGGGTTGCAGGCCGGTGCTCAATCCACTGAGCCACACCAGGCAGGGCTATTATTTTTTAAATAGGATTAAAAAAGAAATCTTAGTTGCTACCATTAAAATACCAGACTTCACATTCAAGTCTGATTCTTTGGACACTGTTGACAAAGCGGCAGACCCGGCCGCAGCTCTGCGTCACGGCGTGGCTGCCCTCGGCTGAGGCTTAGGGCACCTGCCTGGAGAAGGCTCCCCCAGGACTCCGGCAGCACTCACCATCCACCCCTGTGATCGTGCTGCTTTGTATCCATGGAAACCAGAGGTGGACTGAGGGCTTCCCGGTTCAAGAGAAGTGAGAGAGAGTACATTTCACCACGGAAGGGAAAGATGCTGTTTAATATGCTAGGAATGTCTAGGTTGAAAGAAAACCACATCCCACCTGCTTTCTCTTGGTGCGACCTGCCTGGGTGTAGCTCCCAGCCTTCTGCAGGCACCAGTTACAAGCATCTGGGATGGCTGCCCCAGACCTGTACCAAACTCAACTGGGGTCCAAGGTGAATCCGGACTCGAATCTTCAGCCCTTCCCTTATCAGTCTCCTGAATGTTCCACAGGCACTTCATTCAGTCTTTCAACAAGCATTCCTTGGCCATCCACTCTGCACCAGGCACTGCCCCAGGCTCTGATGAGACACCGTGAAAATAACACAGGGAGCCCTGTACACATCCCCCAGGGTCCTCAAGACAACACAACAGACCTGAGATGTCCTGGCCTAGTTTGGGCCCTCTCCTGTCTCTCTCCATCCAGGCTGGGGACAGGCCAGGCGACAATGCCCCCAGGGTGGCAGAGAGCACCAGTAAGAAGCAAGAGCCCCTGCACAGTTGGGGCCAACACCTGAGTCTCCAGGTGTCAAGGTACCAGGCAGAAGTGACCTTCCCAGGAGGCACCTCCTAGTGAATGGTGCTCAGTGCCGGCCCCTCCCAGGACAGAGCAAAGAGCTCTAGGCCTGGCTTCTATCCTGCACCGTGGCTCGGTGGCTGTGTGAACTGGGTCAGGTCTTCTAACCTTCCATCTAAAAAATGAGAGTAACTGCAGACGCTTCACGGGGTTGCTGGGAGGGTCGCAGGAGACCATGTAAGCAATGGCTGGTGCTAGTGTAGTCCGGATGCTTCCAGATGCTCATCAGACTCGCCTGCCTTCCTCTCCTCAGCCCACACCCCCTGGGGCTCCCCTCTAGGTGCCCTGGGAACTGGCACTGGGTCCCACCTCCGCCGTGTCGCTTTCTGTTCCTCTCTTCCCCTGAGCCCCAGCTGTCCTCCCACTCTCCTGTTCACCCTACTCACGGCCAGGCCTCTTTCTCCAGTCGAACCTGGTTGCTTCCCTATTTCAAACACTTCCGTGTCCCAAACCACCCCCTCAACCCCCACCTTGCCCTCAGGAGGCAGTCCCAGTTCCTCAGCCTGCCACGGTGGTCTCGCAGGACCTGGGGTCTCCTTCTCCAGCACCCCCTTTCTCAGCAGCAGCTGTCCAGCAGACAGATGGCAGATGGCACCTCTGGGTCCCATCTCTGTGGAGCCATCTCCGCTCCTCTTCTCCGACTTCCACACCAGGCTGGACCAGGCTCGCCCCACGCCTGTGGGAGCCTGGGCCCCACACATAGAACCCCATTGCTCCCCTCCTGCTCACCAAGAGCCCTGCATGTCCCCTTCACGGGGACCACCAGGACGGTCCGCCCTAGGAAACCAGCTCACCCTACCTGCCATGTGCCTCAAATCCCGGCATCCTTGTGCAGAGCAGGGAGGCGCAGACAGCACACAGCTGGATACAGGTTTATTGTGGCTCTGGGCGTGGACAGGGCCGGTGTGGCCAGCACCGTGCACAGTGGTAGGGGAGTGAGGGGGACAAGGGCGGTGAGGCAGGGCCCAGGGAACCCCAGGCTCAGGCCAGGAGACAGGATTGGGGTGACGTTTGCAAGCCCTACCCAGAAATCTGGTGGAGTGACTCCGGCGACAGTGGCCCCTCTGGCTGGGCAGGGTGAGGCAGCAGTGGGCTGGAAGGGTCACACGTGGGAGAAGGCATGGCTCTTGCAAAGGGGCTTGTCCTTCTTGGAGTAGAAAGTCTTTCCTTCCAGGTTGATCTGACATATCTAGGGACAGCCGCGGTCCAGTCATTTGGGGTTGCAGGTGGCAGGAGAGGCCCCTTCCCAACCTCTCCTGAATCCTGGAGGTAGGCACTGGGAGGGAGGCTGGCGAAGCACAGGGTGCTGAGGTCGAAACCGAGTCTGAGAGGTACTCACCGCGCACACGAAGCACGTGTCATGCCAGCTGAAGCCCAGGGCCTCCAGGAAGCGGTCACCAGCATCTATCTTGAAGTCACAGCCTCGGCATTTTGTGCCAAACATCTTCTCATAGTCTGGGAGGGACGAAGGCGGAGAGGAAGGAGGAGCTGGGTTCTCACCTACCGTGGCCCCGCCCCTTCCACCTGGCCCCGCCCCATTCATACCTCGCTCGCAGTAGGGCGCCCCTTCTTCCATGTAGAAGGCCCTGTTCCGAATGGGTGTCTTGCAGGCTGTGCACGTGAAGCAGTGCACGTGCCAGGTCATCTTCAGGGCATGCATGATTTCCTGGGAGGAGGTGACAGTCACCTGGCGGCTCAGCCCGCTCCCGTCGAGCGCGGGACACAGGGAAGCTGGCCTTGGGCCTACTTCCTTCCCACGGTAACTGTTACCTCTGCACACCCACCCTCCCACTGCCTGTCTCCGACCCTGGGGTCTCGGGGTGATATGCACTATGCCTCTGACTAGACACGTCCAAAATCTCCACACCCCAAATCTGCTCCTCCTACAGCTGTCCCCACCTCCGTTTTCCGCCACTCCAGCCTTCCACCTGCATAGGCCCACCAGGAAGCCCTGTTAGATCTACCTTCCAGATGCATCCAGTTTCTGACCGCTTCTCACAGCCTCCCTGATGCAGGGTGTGAGTCTTAACATCTCTGGCCTGGGTGACCCCATAAAACTGGCCTCCATGGCCTCCTTCTGCTCCTACAGACCAACTTCAGCCTGAGCCAGGCCCATCCCCGCTGCTCGAATCCCTGCCCTCGAATCCCTCCACAGCTCTCTGAGCAAAAGCCACCTCCTCCACGAGACCCACTCTGACAGCACAGGTTCACACTCCTACCTGCCTTCCCAACACCACTCCCAATTGCCTTTAGCCCTGCATTTCCTTTTTTCCATGACCACTTTTCTTACTAAGATGAACTACCAGGTAATTTACCTGTTAAATCTATTGCTTACCATCTGCCTCTCTCCACCTCTTTCTGCTCAAATGTGAGGTCCAGGAGTACGTGACTCCAGCTGTTCAATTAGCTGATGTGGACCACCAGTGCCTGGCTCCGTGGGTGCCCATCCACTTAGAGCTGTGAGTGGAGCTAACCCGCTCCACTGGGGGAGGGGGGGCGGGGAGCAGAGGCTCGAGGTGGGGCCCTCCTGGGACGCTCTCGCCAACCAGGGCTGCAGCACTCCGATCTGGGGCAGAGGGCAGTGTGCGGCCCCAAGGGGCATCAGACCTGTGGGTTGAGCCTTGCTTCTGAGCTGGTAACTTGGCCACCAGCTTTTCCTTGACGCTTGGTTCCTTCCCTTGGGAACTGGGAACCTAGTGCCGGCCTTGGCAGGGTTGCTGTGAGGATGACCCCGCGTTTGGAGCTGGGAGTCCCACAGCCAGTGCCTGCCAGGGCCAGGTGGTGCACACAGCAGGGCACGGTGGGGACACTGGCATGGGGAGCACCTGTTTGGCCTGGAGGGGCAGTGCTGAGCAGTTCATTCTAGAATGCCGGTAAGGCCCAGCTTGAGATCTATGTGCTAAAGTGAAATTGGACTTTTAAATGCTGGCCATTCATTTAAAAACGGAAGCGTGTGCCTGGCCAGGTAACTCAGTTGGTTAGAGCATCGTTGTGATTCACCAGGGTTGAGGGTTCGATCCCCGGACAGGGTCCATACAAGAATCAACCAATGAGCCCTGGCTGGTGTAGCTCAGTGGATTGAGCACCGGCCTGCGAACCAAAGGCTGGCTGGTTTGATTCCCAGTCAGGGCACAGGCCGGGTTGCGGGCGGGTCCCCAGCTGGGGGCGTGCGAGAGGCAACCTATTGATGTATCTCTCGCACAGGGATGTTTCTCTCCCTCTCTTTCTCCCTCCATTCCTTCCTCTAAAAATATTTTTAAAAAAGAATCAGCTCAGGAATGCAGATAAACGGAACAACAAATCAGTGTTTCTCTCTCCCTTCCTCTCTCTCTAAAATCAATAAATGAAATTAAAAAAAAATTAAAGTAAATGAATAAAAATGGAAGAGTGTGAACCAAGCCAGACCTAAGTGCAAACAGCATCTAGCTCTCAGACGGCCACTCTGCCGTCCACAACGTGCGTCACACCTCACGGCCACCAGGCCGGGGCTTACTGCCGCCCCAGTCAGTGAGGCCCAGAGAAAGCGACTTGACCCCACAGACAGCAGAACTGGGTTTTATGCGCACACCCGGCTGACGCCAAAGCTGGCTGTTCCACTGCCTGTGACAAGACAGGGCTCTGGCTGGAGCGTGCAGGGCCCAGAGTGGGGCCAGCCGGCCGTGGGGATGCACGAGGCCCTGTGCACCAGTTACTAACGTCCACTCACCCCCTAGTTCCCTACATTTGTCTGCCTCTCCCACCCCACAGCCCCGGCCCCAACAGCCCCAACGGCCCCAGTCCCCTCCCCCCAGTTGTCACCCCCGTCTGAGGCTGGCTGAGGCACACCCGGCCTCACCAGCCCGCAGCTCCAAACTCCTGCCACAGCCCCTGCCCACCTCTCCTCACACCTTCTCAGGTGCTGCCTTGTGACACTAGCTATTCCTTCCGCCCGCAGCACTGTCCCTGCTCCTTCTCTCAGCTAATTCCTACACGTTTTAAGTCCACCTTAGAGGCCACTTCCGTCCCCTCCTTCAAGTGTTCACAGACCACCGCCTGTGTATGGGCACGGCATAACGTGTGAACAAAACAGGCCTGGTCCCAGCCTACATTCCTGCCTGGGGAACACCTGGGACCAAAGGACTGAGGGGTAGCAAATCAACTGTGGGGTGTCTGGCCTGGTGGGAAGGGTGGGCACCAAGGCAGGTGTCCCTGAGGAAATGGTATTCGAGTCCCCGACGAGAAGGAACGAAGCAAAGAGGGTGCTGGAGCGTCCCTGGCAGAGGACAGCCTGTGCAAAGCCCCCAGGTGAGGAGAGCACAGCACCTGCAGCCGGATTACCAGGGTGAGGGGGACTGGTGGCGAGTGGTGAGCCTCGAGAGCATGGGGTCCCAGATGGCCCCCAGGTCAGGATGGGTTCTCTCTAACATGTCCCCGCATCCCCCAGAACGTCCTTACAACCCCGCTGAAACAACGTGACCGCCCCGCGTCTCTGGAGACTGCCAGTCTCCAGCACCAAGCGCAGCCGGGGCACTGAGCCCATGGCAGGCTGGGGAGGTCAGCCTCCCATCCAGCCATGGAGGGTAAGGGTGCTCTCTAGGGTCTGTCAGGGCCTGCAGTCCTTGCAAGAAGGGAAGCTGAGGCCCCAGGGCCACTCTGCAGAACCGCTGGCCTGGGTTGGGCAGAAACAGGGTTTGACATCGCAGCTCACTCCAGGACCCAGGAGCCAGCCTGTGCTGCAAGCCTCGGCTCCTCAGCTGTGACCGGGGTGATGAGCCCGCCCACCCAGGACTTGTGGGGTCGGGGCAAGCAGGACAAGAGAGCAGTGGCATGCAGGCAAAACAGTGGGGCCTTGATCGGTAGAGAGCAAATCCAGATGCCCAGCTCAAGGGAGTCCCTGGAGTCCAGCCCACTCTCCAGAACAGCTCAGTGGGTGCGGCCTAGGCTGGCAGGGAAACAGCTGTGATCGTGGACAAAACTCCTTCATCTATAAGAAGGACATAACAAACTGACCTCACAGTAGGCTGGATGCCCCCACGGAGGAAGTATCCACAAAAGGGACACTTCCTCCCTCTAATGACCTGTCCCTAGAACAACGAAGACTGGTAACACCCATTCTCCCATCTAGCCACAAAGCTCCACTTTTTGCTGGGCACTCACCTACCCAAACTAGACCTATTTCCTAGCTCCTCTTGCACCTCCACGCCGACGGGACAGGACTCGCCTACCCAACCCCAATCACAGACCCTACTCACGCCTGTGATCTTTTTCTTGCACTTGGCACAGCTAGGCGCGTAGCGCATGTCGTAGCAGGGCGGGCAGAAGATCGCACCCTTCTCCTCGAAGAAGCCGCCCTCTTCCAGGACCGTCCCGCACTGGCTGCACACAAACTCCTCGGGGTGGTAGGCGTGGCCCAGTGCCACCAGGTAGCGGCCCCTGGGGGCAGGTGAGGGTGTTGAGAGGGAGTGATACGAACCAGGTGGGGCTCCTGGCCCCAGCCTAAGAGGGTTTACTGAACGCCTATTCTGAAGTCTGAAGGGGAAGTTTCTTAAAAGAAGGGAGAAAGTAGGCCTGGGATATGCAACAATAATGAAGCTGCATCACTTGACGGCAGATGAGGGAGAGGCCAGTGCTGGAACAGGGAGCAGAGCTACTTGGGGGGCTGCAGACCTGGGCCCAGTGAGATGAACCAGAGGAACTGGGGCGCCGGAGGGCAGTAGGTACCTGAGCTGACCCTGGTGCCCACCCTGCCCTGCCGCCTGTTCCATCTGGCCTGGGCAGGGGACCAGAAGTCCCGTATAAACGGACATGGTCTGCAGAGCATCAGAGCTGACAGGAGTCCAGAGCAGGGGTGGAGCGGAGACCTAGGAAGCCTCTCGGGCCTGGTACATGGACTCTGTAGGCGTTTTATGGCCCTGTTGGACCCCAGGGAGAGTGCAGAGACTGAGGGGCCCTTGGCCTGTCTGCTGAGAGCAGAGGCTTAGCAGAGCTGGCGGGGTGGAGGCGGGGGAGGCAGCGGGGCAGGCCCTTCTTTGCCTGGGAGCAGCAAGTCTACAGAGCCGCTCTGATGCATCGTGATCACTTCCTCCGTTTC
Source organism: Desmodus rotundus (assembly GCF_022682495.2). Lineage (NCBI taxonomy): Eukaryota > Metazoa > Chordata > Mammalia > Chiroptera > Phyllostomidae > Desmodus > Desmodus rotundus. Next base: position 41,925,331 of record NC_071396.1, read on the forward strand.
ACAGGGGCAAATGTTGATAGAGGCTGATGTGGTGGGGGGCCGTGAGGCAGGATTCAGAATCTGAGGTCCCCGGCCAGGTCCCTCCCCCCAATCCAAATGGGAACCGAAACCTTGTCCTTGTGCAGTGGCAGCCGAGAGGAGTGGGGAGACAGACGTGGCAGACGGGGGGACAGGCAGTGGTCGGAAGAGACACTAGGACCAGGACAGGAAAAGACCAGGGTAGGAAAGGTACAGGGCCACCCACCGGATGACCTTGTGGCACTGGTGGCACACAGGAGTCTTGCCATTGCTGCCACCGCCCCCTCCTGTGCCTCCTCCAGCAGCTGCCTGCACGATGGAGGTGCGGTTCTGCAGAGGCGTGGGTGTGGCAGGCTGGCTGTGCCGGGTCAGCACCGTGCTCGTCTTGTCCGGGGCGTAGCGCTCAGCAAACGCAGGGTCCACAGCCCAGGGTGGGCGGCTGGAGGGGCTGGGGGTGGTAGGGCCTGCCAGAGCCAAGGAAAGCGGCTCCACGGGGTGCCCAGGGACCCCAAAAGACAAGGGATCGAGCCCAGGGCAGCTTGGAGGGGCCCACCATCCCCATGCCCCTGGAGGCTACCCACCCTTCCCCAGGCTCCAGCCCACTCTCTCTCACCAGGCCAGGGTTCCTGGGGTGTAGCTGAGGCTGGGACTGGGGCTTCTGTCCTGGGCACCTGGCTGCAAGATCTGCCATTCAAGGCACTGTATGGCTGGGCCTCCTAACAAGACCCCACCCCCCAACCTTGTTCCTGCTGGCCCCCTGGGAGATGCCTGGGTGCATGACAGCTGTTGGGCTGGACTCCAGGTTCCACCGGGGTGGGGATGGGTGAGGCAGCTTCTCCTAGCCAGCTCCTTCGGGCTCGTCTGCTGCACGGGGCTGGGGGGTGGAGCAGGACTCTTGCTTCCGGGGCAGCTCTCGGAACTCTCTCATCCCTGAGACCCAGCTCTGATGGCGGGGCCCCCTCTGTCAGCTACCACCTCCCACCGAGAGCTGGGCTGGCAGGGTCCACATTGGGTATACACCATCTAATACCCCCACTCCCAAAACACAAACCAAGCTCACAAAGACAGGAGACAGAGGCAGAGACAGCAGGACTGGGAGTGTTTATTTCCATGCCCAAGCCGGCACAGACCTGGCAGAAGGCAGCACCAGAGGGCAAAGAGGGAAGGCAGTGGCAGACAAAGCCAGGCCATGTGCCAGGCAGGCAGCCAGGGCCAGGCCAGCAGGAGGCTCAGTCCAGGGGCAGGAAAGGAGTGGGTCAGGGAGGCAAAAGCTGGAGGCACCAGGGGGTGCCCCGGGCAGGAGGAACAGAGAAAGAGAGGCAGAGAGGACAGCTGGCCGGCCAGCACCGGGCTACGACTGCACGTTGAGCACGTGGGCAGAGCGCTGGTGGTGCCAGTCCCGGAGGCGGGTGTAGCGTGGGCTCTGCAGCTCCAGGACATACTTTTCCCTGAGGGGCAGAGAGAAGGAGGAGGAAGTGGAAGGAAGGAGAGATGGAAGGGAGGAAGGAAGGAAAGAAGGAAGGAGAACAGAGAGCTCTGGCTGGGGCTCCAGGAGCAGACACAGGGTGGCGGCTGGAATGGGAAGGCAGGGATGAGAAAGCGGGGCTGGTGCCCTCCTTCTTACCTCGACTTCTTCAGGTGCTCCTCATCCGGGTCTTGCACTGAGAAGGCAGAGGCAGGCATTGACCAAGAGAAGACAGAGGGCCACCCCAGCCTTGAGCCCTGGCTGAGCCCAGGCCAGGAGGAGAGTCTGCCCTGCCCTGGGCCACCACTTACTGAACTCGGTGCCCGTGAGGTGGGCGAGGATGCGGAAGGAACGGGACTGGCCTGTTCCAGGCCGCGGCCGCCAGTCCTCCGTGTCCTCCATCAGCCGCTGCTTGCTGGCATCTGGGACCAGCAGTCGGAGTGGCTGTCTGTGGGGAGGGTGTGGCTCAGAACCTCATGTGACGGGTGGGCAGTGGGGCAACCCCTCCCTGGAGTTCGTACTGGTGGGAATACGATGGGAGATGGGGAAGGGAGAGGCTGGGCAAGTGGGGGGGGGGGTAGACAAGTGAGAAGGGAGGAGGACAAATGGGGTGAGGAGCCAGGGTGGGGAGGGGCCACTGCCCAGAATGCCAACAGGAAGGAAGAGAGGAACAAGTAGAGGGGGCTCACTGACTTGTCGGGGGTCTGCACCTGTGAAGGAAATAAACAGATGGGACAGATAAAGGACAAAAGAGGCAGACATATGGGAAGAAGAAAGATGGCAAGGGTCAGAGTGGCAGGGGCAAGGCTGCACTGAGTGTTTGGGGCTCAGTGGGCCCCAAACCACACCCCAACCCCGGGATGCCAGCGCGGGGCGCTGGCTGGCTCAGAGCTCCCAAGGAGGGCACCGCCTGGGCAGGAGCCACACCCCCTGAGGAGGGGCCCTGAACCTGCAGGCCCTGCTCCGGCCACCAGGGGCCGCTGCCGCACGGTGCCAGGCAGGCTGAGGTGCAGAGCGGACAGGCCAGCAGCGGATGGACAGGATGGACAAAGCGTGGGCAGTGGGCGAGCAAGACCAACGTACCCATTCTGTTGCGGGGCGCTGTCAGCGGGTGGGGGCGCCCCGAAGGGCCGCGCCGTCTTGTTGAGGGAAGCGCTGGGTGCAAAGGTGTACCGCGGGGGGTCCGTGGCAGGGGTCATGGCCTGGGCGGAGACAGATCCGGGCAGGGTGCGGGAGTGTGGGAGGCCTGGGCCAGAGCTGAGGAGAGGGGTGCTCCAACCCTGCTCCTGCACAACTGGTTGAAGCTTTTGGGAAGGGGGTGACTCGGGTTTTAAGGGGCCCATTTGGGAGCAATGATTTCAGCCCACGAGTGTGGCGAGCAGCACAGGCCGGGGAAGGCAGGTGGAGGCAGCATGGACAGACAGGCAGACGTGCGTGGTCCGACCGTGCGGCAGCCCTGACCCAGTTCTCCTCACTCTCCCGGGATTTAGCTTCCGCCCCCTACTCCCAGACAGGGTTGGGGGTACCCAGGCGGAGGGCAGGCCAGCCAGGGGTTCAATCCCACCCCACCACTGCCCAGATAGCCCAAGCCCGTCCCCTACCTTCTGCGGTTTACTCTGAGCCTGCTGTGCCCTGGAAGAGAACCGGAAGGGGTGACACAGGGCCACGCCTGAGGGTGCCCCACCAGCCAGGTGGGCCAGAGCCCACATACCTGCTGAGACCCAGGCTGAGGCGCTCCCCACAGGCTCGGATCTTGTTCTGGGCTTCGATGTGCGTGAGGCCTCCAGCATTCTCCCCATCGATACTCAGCACCCAGTCGCCTACGGCCACGCCAGCCTGTGCAGCCTTGCCTCCAGGGGTGAGCTGTGGAGATGGGAGGGTCACCAACGCGCAAGACTGCAGACCCAACTGAGGCCATCGGTAGTAAGCCTGCAGAAGCCGCCGCCCCGCTTCTGAACCCAGAGGCCTCTTTGTCCGGCATCTTCTGGGCAGCTGTTGGATACCAAAGCGATCTGGGAGAGGTGGGGCTCATTTGAGCTCTACAATGACCCAACTTATTTAGTTATTCACCTCCATGACCACTTCCCCCCACCCCCACAGTCCAGACACTGCCATGTCATCAACAAGCAGCCACCCTCAGGCTAAACCCCAAAGTGTCTCAGCTCCAACTGGCCTCTTGCCTAGGCCATTCCATCCAACGGACATGCCCTCTGGCTTTTATGCAGGTGGCAAGTTCCTCTCTGGCACCCCTAGGTTCTCTCATGGACCTCTTCACTCCCAGAGTCCTGGGCTGGGACCACCTCCAGGGATCTGCCAGGACCTCTTGAGAGCCAGGAATAGGCTCCATCACATCCAGGTTCCCAGGGAACAATGCCTAACTGAAGGGGCCCACAGTGTCAGCGTGTCAGCTTCCTGGCTATAAATGATTGTTACCCAAGCCTTCAATTGCCATTCACCTTCCCCGATCCTTTGGGCTCTGGTCGGAGATCCCTGGTGACTGTTGCAAATGAGGGGCAATAGCAGGCCGGAAAGGAACGGTCGCCACCAGCATGAGCTGAGACCATCAGGGATGACTTCTGGGAAGAAGCAGGCCTTGGTGACAGGCATGGCATGTTTCGCCCAGGGGGTAAGGATCCATCTATGAGGGCCTCGAAGGCCAGGGAAAGGAACCAGAACTGGGCTTTGAGGTTAGGAGTCGCTGTTAGCGGCTTGAAGGCCTAGGGGTGGTTATTTCTCAGGTCCCTGACAGAGGTGGCCCTGACAGCCCTGGCGGGGCAGCTCCGTTGTTGGAACGTTGGCCCCAACAGGCCAAGGTTGCCAGTTTGCTCCTCCATTAGGGCACATACAAGAATCAACCAATGGATGCACCATAAGAGGAACCAAAAAATTGATGTTTTTTTCTGTCTCTCTTTCCCTCTCTCTCTAAAATCAATCAATCAATAATTTAAAAGAAAAGAAAAAGGAAGAAGTGGTCCCGACAAAACCCAGGAAGTCCTACCAGCCCTCTGGTCCAGACAGGGCGGCACCAGTTCACGGTCTAAGCTCCAGGACTGCCTGGTGGGCCAACAAGGGCCTGACACTGAGGAGGCTTCTGTGGGGAGATGCTAGACCAGAGACTCATACTTCACAACCGGGGCTTGGGGGGTTAGGAGGTACAGGCTACCCAAAGCCCCATGAGGCTCCTCGGGGGTGCGGGTGCACGGACTGAGCTGAAGCAGAAAGAGGGGAGGCAGAGAGACCAGACGCGGAGGGTGCCAACGCCGGGGCAAGAAGGGAGAAATGGGTTTGATGGCTCTATTCCATGCTTGGGAGGTTGGAAGGGCCAGACACGGAGTGGCTCCTTCTTCACCTGCTGAACAGTAAGATGACAGCTTACACTGATCGGACACCTAGCACTGCCACATGCCGACACTGAATCCTCCAACATCCCTGCCTAACGGAGCCTGGGATTGTACCCATTTCACATACGGGCAAACAGAGAGGTTAAGGAACTTGCCCAGCTGATAAGAAGTAGGGCCAGGACCTTGATCCTAAGGCTCCATCCCACCATGCCACCTCTGCTGAGTGTGGGGCCCAACTGAGAGGTCAGCCGACCAGGAAAGACTCCCTGACCCCTTGGCTGGGTCTGGAGCCTGGACCCCCTATCCCACTTTTAGTTCAGTCCAAGCCCTCACAATGGGCTTGGGGAAGTGACACCCTTGAGGGGAAGTGACTTACTTAAGGTCATGGTGAGTCAGTAGAAGGGAAACCTGGTTCAGCCACTCCCTACCCACAGGGCTGGCTCCTGGGAGGTGTGGGCTGAGCCTGAGCTGGGGGGTCTTGGGGCCAGCATGAGAAGCTGGCTCCCAGAGAAGGGGTGTGGGATTGGGACAACTTCCTTCCTAGGAGTGGGAGTGAGGAGGACAGGAAGCACAAGAGGAATACGGGAGGGGTCAGAGAGGTAGAGAGAAAAGCAGGAGAGCTGGGAGGGCAGGAAGGGGGCGGAGAGAGCTGGAAAGAGAAGGAGGCCAGAGGGACCAAGAGGGGAAAAAAGCCAGGGGGCTGGACACTGCATGGGGTGAGGGGTGAGTCAGCCTGAGAGCCCCACTGAGCAGCCCAACCCCCCCAGTCCCAGACGTTACCTCATCTCCCAGGCCTGGGCCCACAGCCAGCCCTAGCCCCTCCCGCCTCACTCCATACTGGGGTCAGGGGAGTGGGAGAGGGAGCCCAGCTCATAAAAGACCACTCCACCCACCCACCCACTAGGGCTCAGGTCCAATTCCAGAGTTGGGCTTAGCTGGTGGCCCCACCCACATGCTGGGGCCTTTCACACAGGAGCCAAGAGTGCCCCCAACAGGCCACATCTGGAAAGTCCATCCCCAGGATACTAGGTTGTCCATCCCCACCAATGAGAGAGACTCAGAGGCCAGCTAAGGCCTAGGGGCTCCCCACCACACTGGCCAGCACTTTCCCAGGGAGGGGATACACGGTAGGTTTTCACGGCTGGAAAGGCTTGAGGACTGTATAGGCGTGGGTGTGTGTAGGGGGAGGACCACTGCTGTTAGTCACCCTGCTGGCAGAGCAGTTTCCAGACTAGACCGAGGTAAAGTCCCTGGAAAAAACAGTGACGGCTTCCCTGCCATGGCCACCAAGCTCAGCTCCCACAGACAGACTCCACTGCCCAGCCTCTCGGCAGTGCCTGGACAACCTTCTGGCCCCCACCGGGCTGTGCTTGCTCTGGGCTTCCTGCCGACAGCTGACTGCCCACAGGGTGCCTGGGTGGGCCTCTCTGGACAGGCCGATTGTGCGCAGGAATTCCCCACCCCCTCATAACCCCGAGACCAGTCAGAAGCACCAGCCCAAGGGCTGGGCTCACTGTATCCCAGCAAGCAGTTAGTTCTCTGCACCCCCCAAATGACCCTACAGCCAGAGCCAGGGCCTGCTGGTCACCGGCTGAGGCACGCACCCACCAAATGGGTTCAGGGGTCCGAACCTAGGCCAGCCATTTTTGGCTCTGCAGACTCCAGCCGCCAGTTGGCCATCCCAGTATGGGGCTGCATTCTTGGGCTTATAAGGCAATCCCCCTGCCACAGGGAGGAGCCACCCCCAGCTCCGCCCCTACCAGGGCAGGCTTTTCAGGGGCTGAAGTCAGAGCCCTAGAGTCCATTCCACACCCACTTGGGGTCAAAGGCCACTGCATGCTGAATTGGGACCAGTGGATGGGAATGCAGGTCCTCATTTGGTTAGAGAAACAATACACCCCAACCAACAAAAACTACAGCCATCCCAGTGCCTGAATTCCAACCCCTGCTTGGCCCCGGAATTTTGGAAGGAGCCCCGCCACCTCTCAGACCCGAGTTCCCTCATCTGGAAAAACAGGATGATGCTAATGGCTATTTCCTGGGGAGCAACCAGGCTGTCGTGGATCTTGCCATCAGCATGCTCTGCCTGGGGCCTGGCTCGGAGTAGTATATTGCTCCTGCAAGCAGCTTGGACTCTTTCTAGAGACCTCACCCTCCCGCAGAATGGACATTCCCCAGCCTCAGAGGGGCCGCTCCAGGGGCTTTGTGGAGTGGCATCTGATAGTGCAGTGCTGGAATAGGTTGGGGGCTCCTCTCCAGGCATTCACCTGGTTAGTAGTCCTTGTGGCAGGTGCTACCCACACATCTGGGCCTGGACACCTCCTGGTCTACTGGCCTTGACTCAGACTCCTCCCATCACTCCCAGCACCCAAAGACTTCTGGGGGAGCCCCTTCCCCAACCTAGGCTCACCCGGGAGATGGAGAGGGGCACATTGAAGTCCTTGCCCCCCTGCAGTCGAAAGCCCCAAGGGGCTGGTCCCTCCAGCACCACCTTGAAGGAATCCATGGTGCCTGCTCCTGAGAGGAGAGAAAGGTGAGTAGCCCACATGGTAGCGCAAGGTAGGTGCAGCTCTGGACACTTGCCTTGGGCTGGTGCCAGGCAGGCATGGGCAGATGCTCAGCACGCCCAGGGCACGGGTAGGCAAGCAAGCACCTTAGCACCTTGTCAGGCTTGGCTGGGCTGCTGGCTGGCAGATCTCACTTTGGAAAGACAGGGGCAACGTCCCTCCTCCGGAAGCTGGGAAGGTGAGGAGAGCTCCCCCATCCAGGCCTCAGGTTCTCGACATCCAGGAGTGGGCCACACAGCTAAAGTGGCATGACCTCCCCGCAAGCCAGCTTTGAGTCTCCGAAGGATGGGGTGAGTCAGGGGCCCGGCGCTCCTCTCCCCCGCCCCCAGATCCCGGCAGGCAGGCCTCTGGCTGAAGCCTGCTCATACTATATAAGGCGTGTAAGCTGACACTGTGGAGCCAGCCGAGGGAACACCCGGGGGCTTGGGACACGAGGGGGAGGGGTGGGGAAAGAGACGTCTGGAGTGGGTCCTAGCCATCCCGGGACCGGTCGAGAATGCTGGTAGCCCGGCGGGAATTCCTAGACGCGGGGGTAGTGGGGGCTGGCGGGGGCGCGGCCCCTGGGGATATCGGTGGGGGTTGGGACCCCAAAGGTTGGGCAGGAAGAGGATTCATCCTGGATCCCAGTGGAAGTGGTGCTTCCCACACAGGCCTGCTACCATCCAGACGTGACTCAGTTTCTCCCTGGTCCCCCGCCCGGGCCCATTGCCTTGACCAAGTCCCGGGTGCAGGAAGCAGCGCAGGCGCCAATCGGCCCAGCCGCAGCCCGCTTCGCCGCAGGAAGGCGGAGGCAGAGGCGGGGTCCGAGGCAGGGGCAGGAGCCCGGGCCTGCGGGAGGTAGCTCAACTCTGGCCACGACCCCTAGTGCCCTCTGTGGTCCCTAGCAGCCCCCTGATCCCTGCCTGGCTCAGCCCCAGACGCCCCTTGTAGTCTCTTGTACCTGCTCTGCCCCGCCGGGGCGCTGCTCGGCGCCAGGTTCCAAAGGGCCCCCTTAGGATCTGCCGCTGCCTTCTGACCCCGCCCCCGCAGCCGCTGTCCGCTTTGAGCCCGCGGAAAGGGGCGGTGCTAGAGGCCACGCCCATACATGCCACGCCCACGGGCGGCCTCCCTAGCAGAGGGAAGCCCCACCCAATCCTTCCGCATGCCCAATCACAAAGTACGGTCCCTATTTGTGCTGAAAAACAAGGCCGTCCCAATCACCTCCTTGGGGCGGGGCCTGGGCGGGAGCTGGCCTGGGTCTGGCCTTCCCGACGCCGCTCGCCCAGCCGCTTGCGCCTCCCGCTGGCGAGTGAAAACAAGTCAGCCTTCGGGAACAATTGTCTCTGAACCTTAATTTCCATCTTGGAAAAATGGGACAATAATACTCGCCTAGCCCTAGTTATTGTGGCTCAGTTGGTTGGAGAGTAATCCCATAAACCGAAAGATCGGGGTTCGATTGTCGGTGAGGGCACATTCCTAGGTTGTGGTTCGGTCTCCGTCCATATGAGAGGCAACCGATAATGCCTTTCTCACATCGATGTTTCTCTCTCCCTCCCTGTCTCCCTCTCTCTCTGTCTCTCTCCTCCCCTTCCCCTCTCTTTAAAATTAGTAGGCATGTCCTCCGGTGAGGATAAAAAATAATAACTCACCTTGCGGGGCCGCCCTGGGGTTGCTATTGTTTGGACTGCCATTGGCGGAACGCTCAGACACTGGCGGCTCCAGAGCTGGAGAAACTTGGTGGCGGGCACATATCGAAGTGGGATTAGTTGAGCGGGGAACAGGGAAGCTTGAAGCTAGGTTTGCAGAACGCTGACTCTGCGGAAGGCAGAAAATAATGCAAGAGCTGATGGAAGTGAAGGGGGCCCTTGGCTGGACCCTGAGCCTGACCTGTGGCCCTGCCCTCACTCCCACCCCTGACACCAGGGCAGCCAGTAGCCCGCTGCCCTGGGGCCACGGCTCAGTGTGTTCCCCATACTGTGGAGAAGGGCTATGTCTTGGTACCCAAAGACGGCAGCGCCTCCACTGGGAATGTGTCAGAGTCCCCACTTTGCCGCCCCAACACCCCATCAGTGCAAGCATAGGGGGATATTTAGCGGAGAGGGGAGTGAGCCGGTGAGGGAACAGGCGTCCATCCGTTAGCTCCTTCTAGGACATGGCCACTGCTGTCCTCCCCCTCCGCCATCATCACATTTCCCTCTTCTGCATTATTCCCCTCAGGGGCAAAAACTGCTGTGAGAGTCTAGTGTTCAAAGAGATCCTCTCCCGATCCCACTTCCCTCTCCAGCTCTTTTATTCAACTCCCCTTGAGAGTGGAATTCCTCGAAGGAATTATCTGTGGCCCTGTCTGGACTTGCTTTCCCTCATTCTCTCTTGAACCCACTCCAGTCAGGCTCTTGTTCCCCAGTCGTTTGAATGAATTCCCTCTTCTCAACGTCTCAGATAACCTCCGGGTTATCCAATCAGCGGTGCTTTCTCCGCTTTCCTCCGACCCCAGCTAGGGGCGCTGCAGGCACTCTCTCTCTTCCCCCCGGCTTGGTGCCTCCTCCTGCCTCGCTGCTGCGCCTTCTCCACCTCCTTTGGAGGCTCCTCATCTGCCTCCCAACCTGGCCATCGGGTTTCTGCTCTCCACGCACTCTCTGAGGCCCCGTCCTGCCCTGTGGCTTTCAATCACGCCTATAGGCCAAAGACTCCCAAATTACTCGTCCAGCCCTGACCTCCCGCCAAGAACTCCAGACTCTAATATCCAACCACCTGTCCAATCTGTACTTGGATGTCTACTAGATACCTCAAATCATCATGCCCCAATTTAAACTTGTGATTTTCTCGCCTCCCTCACTCCTCCCTCACCTCAGTAAATGGCACCACCATTCGTCATCCTGGCCCAATAAAAACTATGAAGTTGTCCTTCCTGTCCCTTCTCTGCCATGCTCCAGATTCTGCAAAGGCCACCTTCGGGATGTGTCCCACCTCTGATCACTGCTGCCACTGGTGTGGCAGCCATCATCTCATGCCTGGAAACCTTAATAGTCTCCTCGCACCTCTCTCTGCTGCCACCCTTGTCCACTCCAGAATTGTCTCCTTGCAGCAGACAAAGTGGTATTTTTAAAGCAGAAATCATACCGCATCACTCTTCACTTTTAGCGTTCCTAAAATGTTGCACCTAAAATAAAACTAAAGCCCCGAAAATGTGCATGACATTAATAAACTGGTTCAGCCTCCCACGACTCTCCTCCTTGCTCACTCCGCTCCAGCTACTCTGTTCCTCAAACGCGTCAAGCACATCACTGCCTCAGGACCTTCCGCTTGAAATATTCGCCACCCTCCCCCCCCCAGATATCTCAACAACAGGCTCTCTCACTTTGCTCGGGTCTCTGTGCCCAGAGGCTGACTTTGAGGGGCCCTCCCTGATCAGGTTATCTACAACAGCGGCCCCCGAACCTCGCCGGCACTGTGCACTAGTCCTTATCTTGCTTTATTTTCCTCCATGGCACTCGCTTCCACCCGACATTATATCAAGTGTGGTTTCTTTATTGCCCTTTGTCCCCATTGGAATGTCAGTCTCAGGAGAGCAGGGGCTACTTTGTCTTGTCTACCATTCCACACAGTGAGGATGAAGGAAGAATTGAGAAAGTGAAACAGCAAATGAGCAAAGAAAGGAAGGGCAGCCTGGGGGTCCTGGAAATCCCTCAGCAGAGAGGACCCCAGCAGCCAGTTCCTCCTGCCTGTTGTGCAACAAGGGTCAGGCCTAGATGAAGCCACCAGAGCTCCCAGTACAGGGAGTCCCTGGGCTAGGACACAGTGCCCCCTGGTGGCCAGGACACTGGCAGCTCCAGGGCAAGGCTCCCAAAGTCCTGGGGGTTTCCAAAGACTTTGTCTTCCAGCCTGGTTGGAATTTCAGAACAACTGCCATGAAACAAAGAGGCTTAGATTTTTACTAAAGGAAAGAATGCCTGGCTGGGCCCCCAGAGTCCTCGGTCCTAGTTCTGGCCATGTCCTTGACTCTGTGGGTGCCCTGAAGTGTGAACTGGGGTTTGCTCAGCTGGCAAGGCCTGGGTTGCACTGTGGAGCAGAGGGGTCCCTGCTGCAGCCACCTTTAAACAACTTTTTAAAAATATTTTATTTATTTATTTTTAGAGAAAGGGGAAGGGAGGGAGAGAGGGAGAGAAACATCAATGTGTGGTTGCCTCTCATGCACCCCCTACTGGGGACCTGGGCCAAAACCCAGGCATGTGTCCTGACTGGGAATTGAACAAGTGACCCTTTGATTTGCAGCCTGGCGCTCAATCCTCTGAGCCACACCAGCCAGGGGTCGCTGCAGCCACCCTTAATGGGAGCCTCCCTTCAGCTTGCTCTACAGCAGGCAGCCTGATTGCTCGTGAGGACACGTTATTATCAGAAGGTGCGTCCATAAGTGGGGCTGAAATCTGCCCTACCCCCCAGCCGTGGCTTCAGTGTCCTTCCAGGCTGTCCTCTGTGGCCACAGACACCCTGGGACAGCATTGCACAGAGCACCTGTCCCTCAACCTCCCTTCATACATGGCATTTGGAGATGCATTTTAGACACCCAGAGTCTAGCACCTAGTTGCGCTCTTAAATCTAGATCTCCCAGGAGAGGTCAGCTCTGAGGATGCACCTCTGCTCTGTGAGATGCAGAGACAGGGTTGGCTCACTCGCGGCTGCGGTTTCTCAGCCCTGGACACACACTGCAATCGCCTGGGGAACCGAAGAAAAGGCCTGCCAGACCGAAGCCCCAGGCCCTGGGTGTGGGTCCCAGCAGGGGCACTTTTCAAAGACTCCCAGGGGACTCCACGTACAGCCAGGGCGGAGCTACGCTGTGTCGGAGGCCAGAGCCCCAGGCAGAACAGAACTCGGGCAGAGGAGGATGGCCTGTCCAGGAGGGTTGTCAAGTACAGCTGGGAAGTTGGGAGAGTCCAAGTCACAAAGAGAGTCCAGGTTGCTTTTATTTGGGGGAACATGGAGGTTGGTGACCCCAATAAAAGCATGGAATGGAATGGCAAACACCACGGGGAGGCTGGAGCTGGTGGGAAGGAGAATGGGAGGTGAGAAAGTGGAAATGAGAGGAAATCAATTCTTTTGAAAACTTTTTCTGGGAAGAGGAAGAGAGAAGTGGGGAGGTGCTGAAGGAGAATTTGAAGTCAAAGAAAGGTTTCTTTTACAGATGTATGGCTGGAAATGACAATGATGAGAACAGTGCGGTTAACGGGTTGAGGAGAGAAGGGACAGCTCTGGACTGTTTGCAGAACTGCGAGTTGAGAGGAGCCGGGGCCAGAGCACACAGGTCTTGGGAATAGGGAGTAGGCCAGGAAGGAGCGGGTGTAGATGCTGGTGCACCTGTAGGTGAGGTGGTGGGCGGTGGAGGGAGTTCACCTCTTTTTTTTTTTTTTTTTTTTTTTAGAGAGAGAGAGAAGGGAAGGGAGGGAGAAAGAGAAAGAGAGAAACATCAACCAGTTGCCTGTGCATACCGCCAACCCGGGACCTGGTCTCGCAACCCAGGCAAGTGCCCTGAGTGGGAATTGAACCAGCAACCTTTAGGTTTGCAGGCCAGCACTCAATCCACTGAGCCACACCAGTCAAGGCTAAATAAACACTTCTTTAAAAAATATATTTTATTTATTTATTTTTAGAGAGGGGAAGGGAGGGAGAAAGAGAGGGAGAGAAACACCACTGTGTGGTTGCCTCTCATGCGCCCCCTACTGGGGACCTGGCCCACAACCCAGGCATGTGCCCTGACTGGGAATCAAACCTGTGATCCTTTGATTTGCAGGCCGGCGCTCAATCCTCTGAGCCACACCAGCCAGGGCTAAACACTTTTTTAAATTATTTTTTTATTATTCAATTACAGTTGATATTCAATGTTATATTGGCCTAGGTGTGTGGAGGGTGTTCACTTCTGCTGGGTATCTGCAAGGTAAGAACGGGCAGGGAGCGAGGGGAGAAGGTGTGAAGGTCTCGGTGAGGACAAGCCAGCCCCTCTGGGATGCAGGCTCTCCAGGCAGCACAGACAGCCTGACTACGTGAGGCTTCAGATCACTCTGGTAAAAACAATGCAATCAGCCTGGTTACAGAATTTCTCTGGCCGTGGGAAGCTGCCAGGCGCAGGGGAGAGTCGGGTCCGCCCAAGGCCTGAGGCTTTGCTGGACAAATAAGACGGAAGGAGAGAGGAGGGCAAGGGGGTGGAGCACAGTCTAACTGGGACAAGGACAGAATAGTGGACAGCAGCCATGCAGAGTGACAGAACGGTCACTCCAGTTCTGGGCAGCTGGGGAGGAGGCGTATTGCCACACTAGAGGAAGTGGGCCGGAAGGAGGGAAGGAGGTGGCCAGAGGCAGATGCGTGGAAATAGGATTGTGTCACTCTGAAGTGACGATGGAGCATCACAGTCATGAAGACAAAGTTCGGGATGTGCCAAGGCTGTGGGAAGCTGAGGCAGAGCTGCGGTCAGGGGCCAGGCGGCCAGTTCCTCAGGGCATGCCTCTTGTGCGCTCGGAGGCCCCAGGGGTGGTGACAGGAAGTAGAATTTGGGGGGGACAGTAAGGAAGGCACTGCGGTCTTCATGAAACACGCTTATCTCCCTCTGGGTTGAGGCTCCTGGGACACAGCGATGTCACCAGTGCCTGGCACACAGTAGGCACGTGGTAAAACACACAGAAAAGAATGAAAGAACACACACCTACTGTGTCATTTGATCTGAAGCCTGGACAGGTGAGGAAACAGGCCAGGCTTCCCCAGACTGTCTACACACTTGTGCGTCTCAGCAGGAGCAGGGGGTTTGGGTGTGCACACGTGTGAAGTCCCTTCCACGCACCCTTCCAGCTTCCCCCAGCACCTTCTCCCCACCCCATCACCTCTTCCTCAGCTCAGACCTCCCAGTCTCCAGCTGGGCTCCCTCAAATTTGGCCTCCACACTGCTTCTTCCAGGCTCGGAACGTCCCTCTGCTGAGGGTGAGACCAAGACGGTCGCAGACGGCACTGGTGTTTGCTGCAACACACGTGATGAGTGCCGCAACAGGCATGACGAGGCAGGGCCTGTGTGCAGACCAGGCGGGGAGCTAGAGGCTTTATTCTCAGCAGACCTGTACACTGTACACTGAGGGCTGGCGGGACTCTGGGAGGCCTCCTCACAATACCTGTCTTGTCCCTGAGGCCAGATTGGATGCAGGGCTGTGTCCCCAGATGTCCACTGTTTGCTCACCCCCTTGTCCCATGCCAGGCCACAGCTGGCAGGTGCTCAGGGCCGGTCGCAGGGGGCTGGACCCTTCCTCCGCTCTCGGCTCAGCAGCGTCACCAGCTTGGCCTTGAAGCCCGCTTGAGTACTGTGGCGGCCGGAGACCCCAGCCTCGTCACCATTGTCACCAAGCTCCAGCTCCAGCAGCCGCCTGTACTGTGCCTCCAGGCTGCTGTCATGGGCTGGGCTGGGCCAGCCCAGGTCCTCGCTGTTGTGGTAGATGGGACTGGCAGGGGGACTGCAGGCACTGGGGCCCTCCTTTGCAGGGCCCCCCAAGTCAGGTTGTGCGGGGCCAGCTTCCAGTGCACACAGATTCTCGTAGAGGTGCTCTGCAGGGACAAGGGGCCCGCTGGCCCGCTTGCACACGGCAGCGTACAGCCCAGCCTCCACGGGCAGCGGGGGTAGGCTCTGCGGCCCAGGTTGTGCCAGGTGCGCCCTACGGGAGCTGGAAGGCTCAGGCCCTGGGGGTAACTCACGCAGCTCCCCAGGGGGGTCCAGCGAGGGTAGGGAGATGGCCCGAGGCAGAGGGCAGGGCCGGGGCCCCGCCAACTCAGGAAGCTGCTCCCTCCGGCGAGCAATGGCGGCAGCCACAATCCCACACAGGTCTCGAGCTCGGGGGCTGCTGAAGGCGAAGAGGCCCTCGCCGGAGTCACAGCGGCGGCCAGCTTCAAAGGAGAACACGTCCTGGTCACGGGCGACATGGGTGAGTCAGCGGCCAAGGGGTCCCCAGCTTCCTAGGTCCTCTAGAGCCCCTAGGGCAGGCCCAGCGCCTCACCTTGTCAGAACCGAACTTGCGCAGGAAGTGGTAGGGCCAGGTGTAGAGTGCCTGCGGGCTGGCCGGCTCGCTCAGCTGGATGGCATCTTGGCTCAACAGCAGGACATAGGACCCCTTCAGCTGGCAGCGTGTAGCTGCCTCTGTCCTCTGCACCACCACCGGAAACGTGCCCACTGCAAGCAGAAGGAGTGGCCGCCACAGTCTCCCAGAGGTCCCAGGCCTGGGTGTGGTGTCACTGAGGCTTGCCCTGCACCTCCCCGACTCACCTTCCTTCAAGGAGGAGTAGATGGAGTTCTCTTCCATGGGGACCAGGCCCTGCTTGGGAGCCTCTGCCTCCCCTGCTCCGGTGGCACAATCCCCTGTGCCCTGGGGAATGAGGTCAAGGTCACAGATGAGAGTGCCCCCACCAAACCTCTTCCTGCATCTTTTTCATGGGGAGAGATGTCACCTGGGAACTCTGACAAGCAAGTGTGTCTGGGGACCTGGTGCCAGTGCCAGCTCTGTCCTGACACTCTGCACAGCCCTGGGCACCCCTTTGAACTGATCCTGCCCCACACCCCTGCAAACCCCGCCCCCTCAATGTGCTGAGAGCCGTAAAGCAGGGACACACACAGATGGCCCCTCACCCTGTACTGGGCCAGGGACCAGGCCAGCCCGTGTGTGTCCCCAAACAGCTTGGAGCAGTGAAGGGGCAGGAGCTTCAGGGGTGGGACGAGCCAACCAGCCACCCACTCCTGGCTTCATGTCAGCCCTCCCCACCCCTCACACCCTCACGCCCTCACACCCTTCCATCGAGATTCGGTGCCTCCTCCAGACCACCCTGGCCCACGGGAGCACGGCCAGGGCAAAATGCAGCAGCTTCCTCACTGGTCTCTTTGCTCCTGTTAATTTCCATTTTTTCTTTTCTTTAAAAAAAAAATTTTTTTTAAACCTGGCTGGTGTAGCTCAGTGGATTGAGTGTGGGCCTGCAAACCAGAGTTGGTGGTTCGATTCCCAGTCAGGGCACACGCCTGGGTAACCCGCCAGGTCCTCAGTGGGGGGTGCAAGAAAGGCAACCACACACCGATGTTTCTCTCCCTCTCTTTCTCTCTCCCTTCCTCTCTCTCTAAAAATAAATAAATAAAATATTTAAAAAAATTTGTTCATTAAAAATTTTAAATTAAAAAATTAAATACACAATGTAAAATGACCATTTTAAAGTGTACAATTCAATGGTTTTTTAGTAAAGTCACAAGGATGTGCAAACGTCACCTTTAGTTCCAGAACTGTCCATCTCTGTACGTGGAAACCTGTACCCGAGCCCCACTCCCTCCTGCCTGCTTCCTGTTGCTGTGGGTTTGCCCATTCTGGGTGTGCCGCGTCAATGGAACCATATACTGGGTGGCCTTTTGTGTCTGGTGTCCCTCACTTAGCGCGGTGCAGGCGTGGTGCATCCGCGGCGCAGAGTGCCAGCACTGCACCCCTTTTCTGGCCGCATAACGCTCCACGGCGTGGACGGACCACCTCTGGCTTATGCGCTGTTGGCTGCCAGACACTCGCACCATTTGGCCCTCTGGGCGGTTGGACACAGTCTGCTCCGAACGCCCCTGCATTAGTTTTGTTGAAACGCGTGTTTCAGTTCTCCCGAGACCGCCGGGTCGTGCGGCAACCCTCTCTCTGACAGAGGAGCTACCAGACTTTTCGTCCATCACTGACCCGGCCGAGCTCGAGAACTCAGTCCCCGGGTTCCAACCGCAAAGGCCTCTCTCTCACTAGGAATAAAACCCCAACTCCACCTGCGGCCCGCGGTGGTTTCACCCGCTCACTCTGAGCCCTCTCGAACGGGCCTGCTCCTGGGCCCGCCCACTCCTTGCCCTCCGTCCAATCCAAACCGTTCCCTGCCGGGGGGCGGGGCTTTGCTCACTGCTCCTCCCTCTGTTCAGGACTCCACAGCGGCAGGGTCCGAGGCTCGCTCCTCAGACTTGTGCCTGCTGGGTCGTCCTTGAGGACTCGGGCCTACTGTCCCCTCCTGAGAGGCCTTCTTGTACCATTCCGTCTAACGTCCCCTGGTTCACTCCTGGTCCCACCCAGCCTCTCGTTTTCTCCGCAGCATGTAAGACGTGTTCTGTGGTTTCTGGGCTGCTTCCCAGGCTCCTAGGTGCTTGGCAGGCGCTTGCTGAGTGGCGGGAGGTGGGTATGGAATGAACTAGGCGGAGCCCCCAGGTGCCCTGCCCGCTCGCCCTGTGCTCACCGGGAAGGCCAGCTGGCAGATGGGGCCCATCCATGCCTGGCGGTGCTGTGCAGCCAGCAGGTGGCTTCGCTCGGTGGTGGTGATTAGGAAGGCCCCAGTGTCCCGGGGGCAGCTCTCACAGTCGACCGGCAGCACGGACACGCAGTCAGCCAGGCGGATGACCCGCAGCTCTCCCCGTCGGCTAGGACCTGCAGGCCGGTCACCCGCTGGCCCCAGGCCACCATCCCGGACCTCCCAGCTCTCCAGCCGTGCCACACCTGATGGGCCCCCTGCATATAGAAGACCCCACACCTTCCGCCAGGACTTCTGCGGGAGATGAGGATTGGGGGTGAAGACCTTCACTGCAGTGGGGCTCACCAGGAGCCACTCAGCACTCACTCTTGGCCACCCAGTCTGGCCTCTGCCTCCCCCTGCCTCTCAGAGCCTCAGAGGAGGCCCGGGCAGCCAGCCCAGCAGGGGCAAGAGTGCCCTGCGTGTAAACCCACCCCACCCTCTCCTGACTGGCACCCCCATAAGCACTGGTGTCCTGGGCTCTCAAAGGGTCAGGACACCCTGAGATCAGGGCTTCTACTGGATTGTGTCTGTAAAGGGCCCAGTGGCTGGAACAGACCACCTTACACTGCTGTTACTTTGGTGCCCCTCCCCAGCAAAGGTCACTTGGGCCACAGGACTAGGACTGTGGTGGGAGGGGGCCTTATTCTCATGATGGCAAGGAAGGAAACATGCAAATAGCATCAGGCAGAGGAAACAGACAGTTTATCTCCCTGGGCAGCAGCTGCAGCTGAGCTGCGGGGGTGCAGGGCTGGCTGCCTGAGCAGAGGCGAACTCCCCACTATGTCCCATGACAGGCCTGGAGGAGCTGGGCCTCTTCTGTGGGGTAGGGCTCCACCTCGGAAGCCTTCTCCAGCTCAGCCGCTGGCCCTCCAGGGGGTGGGAGGCTGTTCCATTAGCTGGCCTTCCAGCTCTGCCCTGCCCCAAGGTTTGGGTCCTTGGACCCTCCCCACTTACAGCTTTCCCATCCTTGAGGCTGGGTCTCCCCAAGGTGCATGGAGGCTCAGCCCACCTGCCCAGGCTGAGGATGGGGCTCTCTATACCATCCCCCACACCTGAGTTGGATCCCCCCACCCTGATTCCCATCCCCATTCTCCCAGGGGGGCTGTCTGACGCTGGGGCAGAGGCCCAGCGGTTACCCGGGGCAGCCAGGGTCCCCACCTTGCCAAACTTGATGTGCTGCTGGTAGAGGATGCCGTCCTTGATGGGGGTCTCCAGAGACTCCATGGCTGCGGCGGGCCCCTGGGCCGCCACCCCGAGGGCCTGAGGAGACTGGTGACAGGCTGAGGGGAACTCCTCACACTTCCCCTTCTGGCCACTTCCCCTCCCTCTGTCCAGAGAGGCAGCTGCGTGGCTGGGGGAGGGGAGCCCCTTCTTCAGTAACGGAGTTAGGAGACGAGATGGGGGCATCCCTTATTTCTTCCTTAGGGCTCTCGCTGGCCAAGGTGCCCACCCAGGCCTGACAGGGGCCTTAGACCACCTGAGGGCAGGTGACCGGCGCCTGGGCCAGGTGGGTGTGAGCACCTGACCTGCAGGCTGGCCCCTCAGTCCCAGACTCTGACCCTTGCTGTTTTCCCCGGAGGGCAGTAGGGCACCCAGGGGCCTGGCATTCCCACAGTCAGACTGGCAAACTCCTTGCTTTCGAACTCGCAACCCTGGTTGGTGACTTGTTCTTACCTCAAAGTATTTCCAACACTCCCTCTCTCCATCACAGTCCCCGCCCAGTGCCAGCCTGTGCATCTCCCCTGAGAACCACTGCCGCACTGGGCCCACCCTTCTCTCCCTTTGTTTTCTGGCTCCCCACTGCCCTTGGGTCTAGCCTGGGCTGCTCAGCCCAGCACTCAAGGTGTTGAGTCCTGACCCCAGCCCAACCCCTCCAAGTCACTCACCATGGTGCTCCCCTGGGTGCCAGCGGCCTCATCCTCTGGGAGGCGTCCCCTGCCCACTCCCAGCCGTCTGAGAGCCCCAGTCCTCATGTGCAGCCCTGGCCCTGTGACTGTAGGTGGAACACCCTCAACAGGTCCCCAGAGACTCATATGCTCTTTTTAAGTTCTGCTTCTTGCTAGACCATTTTTCTGGCCTTGCCTGGCATCATGGCCTCAGGGGCCTCAGGGAAATGGATCTGAACTCTGGAACTAGTCACATGTTATTCATTCAATACCACCGCTAGAAAGAAATGTGTAAACAGGCGGGGGGATACAGTTTGGGAGTCATGTATGGAGCATGTAGTTTCTCGGGCAGGAAATCCTTTCCAAGGGCCTCCTGCACCTGGCTTTGTGCCCAACGTGGACCAGATGGGGCTGAGCTGCGGCCCCGCACCAGACCTTTGCACTTGGCCATTTCAAAGATGAGGAAATCAAGGCTCAGAAATATTAAGCAACCTGCTCAAGGCCACCCACCAAATGACACACACAGCTTCAGCAACTGCTGTCCTGCTGGGATAAGCACGTGGCCTCGCACATGGTGGGCCTGGCAGAGTTGCCGCCGGCAGGCTGGTTCTCTGCCCACCCCCTGCCAGATGCCAAGACTCCCGGTCCATGTGCCAACGTGCTCGTGATGGCTGCCCGTGTTCACGTCAGGTCTCTCCCCCACGCACCTGTGAGGTGCCCAGCAGAGCCTGGCACAGAGCAGGCTAGGGAGTGCTTGTGGCCTCAGTGGCAGTCCTGTGTTAGCGGCTGCCCCTCAATGAACACAGCAGAGGGTTCCCTACCAGGAACAAGGGGTCTGAGGCAGGAAGTTGCCTCCCAAAGGGCCCCAGGTGTCTTACTACTGACGAGAGGGAGGCTGGGGTACGGCTGGAGGTTACGACAGTGAACCAGAGGGGCCAAAAACCCTGACCAAACATTTCCCTGTCTACGGAGGTGGCACCTCAAGTCACAAACACAGCTGGCTCGGAGGGGGGTCCCAGCTAGATGCCTCCTTCCACAACTGAGGCAGCTGTGTGTGGCAGATGCCCAGGCTGTGCCTCAGAAGGGCTCTGGAGGTCAGAGAGCGAGGCTGCCAGAAAGCAGGGTCAGGCAGGGTGAAGGCCAGAGACAGGGCAACGGCTGAGACTCAAGAAGCTTGTGCTTTAATGGGGAGAGGGGAGCAAGGATATTAATCACAGGGGTCCAGAGGGCAGGCAGCCAGGTGCAGCCTGGCCCAGACCAGGCCAGCTGGGCCGAGGACACTGGCTTCTGGCCCAGAGGGCTCATGTATAGGAGGCAGCTGGAACCCAGGGACGGAGGCCTCTTGGAGAGGAGGGCCAACAGGCAGCTAGAAGTCCATGGAGCTATGGGCCAGGTAGTCCTTGCGGCCGATGTTGCTGACCTGCTTGGTCTGCATCGCCTCGAGTTTGGGGCAGTCGGTGATCCGATGGCCCAGGCCCCCACAGAAGGCACAGCCGCGCTCTCCTGGGGCACAGGGTGCAGGGAGATAGGGGTCAGCGTGGTGACAGGGCCAGGCCCCCCACCCCGCCCCATCCACCGATGTGTAGTGTGTTGTTCCACGGGTGCCTGCCCCACCCCCACAGGACTCCTGCCTCCCATCTGCAGTCACCTCCGATGTCCAGCATGGACTCGTCCCCGCAGTGCAGCACTTGCAGCACTGGTGGCACCTTCTGCTTGGCCTCCAGGAGCAGGGCTTTGAGGTCCATCAGCACTGACTCGTCTACAGGGACAGCAGGGAACCATCAGGTCCAACCCAGGGCCCTATAACCAGGACCTGGAGGACTCGGGACAGCTGAGGTGGCCCTGGCAGCAGACTCACCGCAGGCCTTGTTGATGAAGGTGGTGGCGATGCCCGTGTTTCCCGAGCGTCCGGTGCGTCCGATTCTGTGCACTGCGGGGAAAGGAAACAGGCTCTGGCCCACTGCCCAGGCCTGGGCCCAGCCCACACCCCCGCCCCACGATCTCCCACCGTAGTTCTCGATTTCCTCGGGCATGTCATAATTGATGACGTGCTGGATGGCAGGGAAGTCCAGGCCCTTGGAGGCCACGTCTGTGGCCACTAGGACATCCTTCTTGCCCTCTCGGAATGCCTCAATGGCCTTGGTCCGTTCCTCCTGGTCTGGGGAGGGTCAGGTAGGAGCCATCAGCGTGATAGCAGGAGTTTGGGGAGTAGTGGCTAGCCAGGCAGGGCAAAGGGTTAGGAGAGGGGCCGCTATAGCAGCAGGGACCATGCCTACACATGCACCACCAACCTTTGCCCCCATGGATGGCCACCGCCTCAACCCCCTTGAGCAGCAGGTACTCATGGATGGCGTCTACATCTGCCTTCTTCTCGGCAAAGATGAGCACCTGTCCAGACAGGCCAACCCGTCGTGGGGACTGCCTCTACCCAGCATCCCCCACTTTCCCCAGAGTGCTGCCCCGACTGCCCCTCCCCTCATCCTGGGGGTCCTGGGCCAGCTTGGCTGGACGCACTCACGGGCGGGGGTGTCTTTTGCAGGCACTCGAGCAGGTACACCATCTTGGCCTCCTCCTTCACATATTCCACCTCCTGCCATCACAGGGGCCAGGTTAGGCGGACCTGAGGACAGGCTTACCAGTCACGGTCCCACTCACGGTCCTGGCCAGGAGGTGATCACAAGTCTCTTGCCACCAAGGGCTGGGCACCCTAAGAATGTTCCCTGCTAAGGGAATGAATGAAATCCCCAGTGCCCATGAGGTGGACCGCCCACCCCACTCCAATGAGCTTCAAGGGGCCTCATCAGGCCCGCCCTCCGTGGTGAGATGGCCGCCAGGACTTGCCCACCTGTATGACATCCAGGCTGGCGGCTCCGGCGCGCCCCACGTTGATTGTGACGGGCTTTACCAGGGCGCTCTTGGCAAAGTTCTGTATCTTCTTAGGCATGGTGGCACTGAAGAGCAGGGTCTGCCGCTGGCCCTGAGGAAGGGGGGAGCTGGGGCTGAGCGCATGTGGGGGCTGGGACAGTGGCTGGGCAGCTGTGCCCTGGCCAGGCAGGGACAGGCACCTTAAAGTAGGAAAAGATGGTGCGGATGTCGCCCTCGAAGCCCATGTCAATCATGCGGTCAGCCTCGTCCAGGGCCAGGTAGCGACAGATGTCCAGGCTGACCATCTTCTTTTGCAGTAGGTCCATGAGGCGCCCAGGGGTGGCCACCATCATGTGCACGCCACTGGGGACCGAAGAGAGACCTGAGGTCAGAGCCACCTGCTCAGCCCCACCTAAAGGCCGGCACTGCGACTTCCACCCTCTGGCCTCCTTCCTGTCTCCTCTTCATCACTCCCACCACCTGGCCCTATGCACAGCACACGCCTCTCTGGGGGCGCGCTGCAGCCTTCTCGACCAGTGCTCTCTGTGCTGCAGAGCTCTGCCCACTCATGTGGTCACCTCTGCCTGGCAAGCCCTCCCTTCTCCCGGGCCGCTCCCCTTGCCCCAGGAGGGGCTGTCCTGAATCTCACGTAGGCCTCAGCCCACACTCCCCCAGCTCCCTCTGCAGGCCTGGAAGGGCTCGCTTTCCTGGTGCGCTGAATCCAGCTGTTCTGTGTCGACATCTTCCCTGAGACTGGGAGTGCCTATCAAACACAGTCAGGGAATGACCTGACTGACCCTAGATAGCTGGTGGTGTCTGCTGGGGACGGCACTGTGTGGCAAGGGCACGGGTCCAGCCCTGTCCAAGTGCCCAGCCTCCTTGTTGGACCACACACTGAATGACTGTACCTTCTGGGACACCCTGGGCCCCCACCTCTGTGTCTTCTGTCTGCAACGCCCTGATTCCCTGACCTCCCTGATGCCTCTGTTCCATCTGCTGCGTCCCCACAGCCCCTCCTCACACGCCCCTGTCCCACCCCAAGTGACCTCTTCATGACACTGGGGACTCCTTTGAACTAGGCCTCTGCCAGGGCCTGCAGAGTGGCTAATGCAAAGGCTGCATTAGCTTATCCAGGGGCTTTGGGGAGGCCACAGGGCAAGGGGCTCTCATGCTCACTGCCGGATGGTCTCCATCTGCTCTTTGACAGACATGCCCCCGATGCAAAGAGCGCAGCGCAGGAGCGGCGAGCTGTCCTCCTGCAGCAGGCGGCAGTAGTACTCCAGGATACCGTGGGTCTGCCGGGCTAGCTCGCGCTGCAGATACAGGGGCGTGGACTGGTACCGGGGGACAGTCTCCTCGGCGCCCTGCCCTGCGGGCCAGCCTATCTTACCGAGGGGCAGATGATGAGTCCATAGGGCCCTTCACGCTTGGAGAAAGGCAACCTCTTCTCTTGTTCCAGGCAGAACATGATGACGGGCAAAGTGAACACCAGCGTCTTGCCTGAGCCCGTGAAGGCGATGCCTATCATGTCACGGCCGGACAGACTGTCGACAAAGGACAGGCCTGCAGGTCAGCTTCGGCGGAGTGCACACAGGGACTGCTTCTCCGGCTGCACAGCCGCTCCTGCCCAGCCGCCCTCCTCAGGGCCCTGGGTCCGCACTCACATGGTGGGGATACCCTGGATCTGAATAGGTGTTGGGTGGTGGATGCCCTTCTTCTTCAGGCCTCTCAGGATGGCTATGGAAGACAACCCTGACATCATCCACGTGTCTCACAGGGCCTCACGGGGCCCACAGCTGGTAAAACTGCCACTCTTTCCGCAAGTTACAAATGATGAAACTGAGGCCCCCAAAAAAGGGAGAGAGGAAAAGAAAACTGACAGACAGACCTGTTCAAAGCCCCTAGGATTCACACCCAGGTCTGTCTAAGGCCAGCTCCACCTGCTCAGTGAAGGTCCCTAATGGCACAGAACAGTGAATACGTTCAGCTGGCACAACTGGAAAAGGAGCCTGAAGAACCCCCTGGTCAAATCACCATCCCCAGTAGCCACGGTGTGGCTGCTGAGTGCAGTGGGGGCTGGCACACAACCTCACAGATGTCTGGCTGTCAAAGTGTGGTGCCTCTCCCACGCCTCACGCACCTGCGGGAAATTTCATCTCCTTGAAACTCTTGATGGGCGGTGGGATACCATCCCCTTCCACCAGGATGTGGTACTTCTTCCGCACTCGCTCGTGCCGCTCTTCGGACATGCTCAGGACGTACCGGGGAGGTGTCCAACTGTGAGCGGGTAGCAGGGGTCAAGGGAGGCCTTGGGCATAGCTGGCTTTGGCACGTCCCTGCCAATCTCTAGCCACAAACCGTTTATTCTACATAAGGGTCACGGCTTTTCCACAGCCTGGAAAGGCATACCTGGTCTTGATTGGATCATCGTAGGTGATGCCCTTAGCCATCTCCTTCACTGACATCAGGGCTGCGAAGAGAGGTGTGGCTCAGGGCTGGCTTCTGGCTCCCTGAGGCCAGGCCCCTTGAGATGGAACACGCCTGGGGCTGGGGGAGGAGGTTCAGTCCACCACCTCCCTGCCCCCAACTACAACCCTACCTCGGCCCTCAGCCACACTCTCCAGGATCTTCTCCTCTTCCTTCAGCTGCTTTTCCTTGGCAGACTCCTTGCGGGCTGAGAAAAAAGGCAGGCGATCTCAGACACCAGAGCAATGCACCAAGCCGAGCCTCCCATCGCTGCTGATCCCACCTTCAGCCTTCTCTTTGAGGTGCTGGTGCTGATCCAGGAGGCTGACGTTGGATTGAGGGCCCAGCGGGATGTCGTCTTCATCTCCCCGGTGGTCACTGCCACTGTCCTGCTGCTCCTCCTCGGCAGCTCCCTTGCGTCTTCGCTGCAACAGCTTCTGGAGCTGAGGTTCCACCAGCGTCCCTCAGAGCCGAGCCGAGCCCAACAAAGAGCGGGGCGTCGCGCCCAGGAGCCTCTCCCGAGGTGCAGAGCTGCTCTACCCCTCAGATTAGGTCGCCAGTGCCTCGTGAGCCTGGGGGCCACGCTCCCGTGTGCTGACACTTCACCGCCCCCCGCATCCCAATGCGGAACCCCGGCCCCTACCCTCATTCCTCCTGCGACCCCCGGCCCCTCACCAGCAGCTGCCGGCGCTGTCGCAAAGGCACATAGGGCACATAGTCGTCGTCGTCCTCATCTTCCGCCTCGGAGCGGCTCCCTGCGGCAGTCGCCTCGTCGGCACGAGCCCGCTGCGGAGACACAAGAGTCAAGACCACTGCCCGTCCACGTCTTCACCGCGGATCGCCACCCGCGCGGACCCCACCTTCGCTCCCACCTTCCGCTCGGGTTCCGACTCCATCCTTTTCTGTACGCATGCGCCCCACAGCAAAAAAAGAAAAAACCCCGCCTTACCTCTGAGATCCAACCAGAAGTGAAGGAGCGGCCGTCGGCGCCTAGCAACGACCTCTGAGTGCCGGGTCGCGCCGAGGGACAAACTTCCTCCGAACCGCCGTCCGGCGACGCGGCGTTAAGACCCGGCTGAAGATGAAAGCGTCAGGCAAAGCACTGTGGGATGCTGGAGGATTGGAGCATGCACTAAACGCTCAAACCAAACCGGGTGGCGGGGCAGGCACCCCAGTGAAGACCGCGGATCCCGCCAGGTACTCAGCCTCGGTCATAGAGTGACGTCATCCCGCTCACCCCCGCCGGCAGACACTGCGCTCTCTAGTGGCCGGGGAGCTCCGGGCCCCGGCCTGTCGGGATCCTGTCCGGGTCTCCTGCCTGCAGGGCCGAGGGGGCAGGGTGCGGTTTGTGGAATGAATGACTCAAGCACTGCCGCTCTGACTCGTGTTCTCGTCAGTGAGACACGTTCAGGGTAGAGAGGGGTAAATAAAATGCTGCCGACGGTGGTTTTTAACCGAAGATCTGTACATATATGTGTGTAAGCGATGACGACCGTAAATGCTGTGATAGAGCTCGGAGGGGCCCGGAGAAGGCTTCCAGGAGGTGGGGAATCTCAGCAGGTAGTGGGGAGGAGAGGAAGAAAGGCCTCCAGTCCAGCAGGAGTGGCCTAGGCGCGGGCAAGTGCGGATTCCCGGGGAGAGATCACTCGGCCCACTTGGCGTGGGGTTAGCCAGAGCAAGGGTTGGAGAGGTAAAGTGGACCCAGAGCGCTGACTGTCGGAGTAAACTTGTCATTGGGGACGAGTTTGGGAGTGATGATGGGTCAGGACCGCCCTTTCTTTCTTCAAGTATTTAACATGAACATGGGCTGGGCATCGTGCAGCACTGAAGCAGATAAAAGATGAGCAAGACACAAACTTGGCTTGTGAGATTATGAATTTGTTGAGAGAGAAAATATAAACCAGACTTGAGGTTAAGGACAAGTATCAAAAACCATGGTACCACTTTTGGAATTCTCACAAGGGCAGGGCAAACTGATTCTCATTGTAAAAATGGCTTCCCAACTGGGAAGTGAAGGATGAGCGGGACTTATGAAGGAAGTATAACCTGGGGAGAGGGAAGTATGTGAGCAAAAGTCAGGAGATCTGAGGGTGCCATGCCTAGCTACAGACTGAGAGGTTGTAGGTGTGGCTGGAGTGAGCGCGGAGCAGTGGCCAGGCACGGGAGAGCCCGGGAGGCCACTCACAGAAGTCTCGTATCTGTGGCAGTAGTACTGCTTCAATCCGACCCGCAGTTCTCACGCCAGGCAGTCTTCTAGCTAGGGCTGCCGGTCCCACGGTCCCACGGCGGGGCAGGAGGCTGGTGCAAGTAGTGAGTTTCTGTATTTCACCGGGGTGTGTCCATACTTCCTTGGGGATTAGGAAAGGCCAGGGGCCGGGGATTGCAACGCTGTTTCCCTTTAGAAGAGGAAGCTGGCACTGCCAGCCCGCCCACAGTGGGGCTCAACCAAGTGGGGGGTGGGGTGGGAGGAGGGAGCGGGTTTCGATCCAGCTCCGTAAGGAACCCTAGTGACTGTGTGTCCACCGCCTTCATCACGCCCCACATGAGCTCAAGTCAAGTGCTGGTTTTAGCTGAGAAAACCCCACTGGGGACAAGGAGTTGGGACACACACGTGTGTGAGGCATTTTTGGCAAATCTGCACAAAAATCTGAATTTACAGACCTGACCTACCTGCCGGGGGTGGGGAAGGGGAGTTTGCTTCACTTTACAGAAGGGTTCATTTCCTCTTAACTTTCAGGTACTTAAGCTTTGTCTCATTCCCTTTGGAAAGTCAGATGCAGTCTACAAACACTCCATCTACCCTCCCCCCAACCCCCATTTCCACGGACTACTCCAGGACACCCAGGCTACAGGTGCACTGCCCAAGGCCTCAAGCCTTCCCCAGGCCCCTTCTCACATCTGCCCACGGGCCAGGTTCCATTCCTCCAATTCACCCTCTCAGAGGGGGAACAGACGCAGCATGGGGGAAGGCTGCCCCCATTTGAGGCCCCTCGAGTGGAGGAGGGACTGCCTCGCTCCAACCCTCTCAGCCTGGCTGAAGTCACCAGACTTCCCTGTCTCATCTTCAGTTCCATCTACAGACGTCCCTTCCACAGTCCCACTTAAACAGCTGCAATTAAGTGGAAACAATGCTGCCAGACCACTGACACAGAGCATGTGCCTACCATGGTGACTAAGGCCACCCCATGCTTCTGATTACGTCCCTCACCTCACCCCTGCCCCGCCCAGCAAATGACCCACACACACACTCTGTGTCCAAATGTTGCTTTATCTTTCGGCAGGAAAGATCTTCACAGTATCAAAAGTAAAGAATTAAAAAAATAAAATAAAACAAACAAAAACAAAAAACCAAACACAAAAAGAGCAGTGTTGGGCCAGCAGTACCATCAGCCCCCCACCCACAGGCCAGCCCCGCCCCCGGGCTCTGAGTGTGGAGGCTGCGTAGCACCAGGAGGCGGCTCTGTGGCGGTCCTGAGGGGCCCCGGCCCAGCTCAGCATCCACTCAGCTTCTGGTTGGTCCAGGATGGCAGAAGCGGGGTGGGTCTTGGGCGGGGGGGGGGGGGGGGGGGGGGCGATGTGGAGGAAGAAACTGTGGACCTTCAGCCGGCAGGTGGGTGTCTTGGGACACCCTGAAGACGCTGGACCCGGCAGGGGCTGAGGAAACAGAAGGCAGTGGCCGCATGGTGAGCAGTGGCCTTCCCATGCCGCCTCTGGGTCCCCACGGGTACCCACAGGGGCTGGGACAGCTGCCTCCTACGTTTGCTCCCACGGACTTTCTCAGTCTCCTCCAGCAGAGGATGAAATGGAAATGAAGACCCTGTCAGGAAACAGCCACAGCCCTGGTGTTCTACCCACACATGAACTGTCACCCCAGATCACAAAGGCGGCGGGACCACCCCCAAGGAGCTCCAGCAGCACACCAGCACACCCTTGCCAGGCTGCTGTGGGGAAGAGCCCCGCCTCTGGCACACGCTCTCCTGGGGCCAGGCAGGGGAGAGGCCACCTCTGCACTCAAGACACACAGCCTGGCTAGTCCAAGTCTGTACCAGCAGTTCTGCCTTCTCCTGCACTCGGGGCTGCCAGTCCTGCTCTGAGGAGGGTAAAGGGCAAAGGAGATTGGGGGAGGGAGCATCTCCCTTCTTGGGAAAGAGGTCAGCCAAAGAGGGAAAATATGGCTGGGGCTTTCCTGGATGACAGGGGAACTGGGCCTATGGGAGGAGCTGTACCCCTTTTTCTCAGAAGGGCTAACAGATGAAGGTGAGTCCCCGCCACTTTGGCTCCAATGGAGGTGGAAAAGACAGGCAAGAGGGCACCCTGGTGCTGGCAGCAGCCCTTGGGGATGTGGATGTCTCAGACTGACAAAGGGTTGGGGAGCCCAGCCCCGCAGAGCAGCAGGGCAGAGGCAAGTCTGCGGGCAGCCTAGACTCCAAGGCAGCACTAAGGTGCGAAGGAGCTCAGCCCCGCAGGCTGTCTCTGGGGAGCTGAGCCAGCACCCAAAGGGGCGGATCAGACCCCAAATGGGAAAGCAGGCTTAGCCAAGGATCCAGTGGTCTGCCGCCCCGGCACTGCAAAGAGGAGGAGGACAAGTGAGGTCCCCTTCCGGAGGTCCCTGGGCTTGGCTCACCTGCCCCTGCGTCCTGCTCCCGCAAGGGCACTGTGTGGTCACCAACCAGAAGAGGCCTGACCCCAGACGCAGCTCGGGGCTGAGATACAGCACTGAACACAGCATCAAAGCCTGCCTGCCGGCCACCCTTCTCTTCTGCACTGTGGCTCTCAGCCCAGGGCCCTCTCGAATCCTGACCTCAGTCCAGAGCATCACTGGTGAATAACTCAGCCAAAAGGGACTGCACAGATGGCCAGGAGGGTGACCAAAGCCCAGTGGGGGGCCAGGTCTCTTCTTTCAGGAGGCAGCTCTGCTATCAATTTCCCCATGGAACCTATCCTGTTGAGGGAGAGCGCCCACCAACTCCTCCGTACCCAAATGACCTCTGAGGCCTGGGCCTAACTTGGCAGTGCCTCACTGCTCCCTCGGGGCCGACCCTGGTAGCCTGTGTGGAGGAGCTAGTGAGTTTCACCCCAGCAAGTGAGATTCAGCCCCGAGGCTAATCAGGTCAGGGGTGGGGGCAGCGCTCCGGGGTCCACGGTTGGCAGGGCACTTTGGGAGTCCGGGAAGTAGAGGCCCGGAGGAGATGCCCTAGGGGTGGCAGTACAGGAAGAGGCCCTTCAGGAGCATGGGCAGGAGGGCTCGGAGGAGGGCCTGGCTCAGGGAGGAGCGATGAAGGGATGGAGGCCTGTGCCTCTGGCGAGCACAGCCCACTCTGCCGTCACTGGGGTGTTCAGGGCCAGGGACCCCAGCCCCCAGTCCAGCTCCCTGTGCCTCAGATAGTGCAGTGGTCTGGTGGACATAGAAGCCGGCGGAGCATTGGGAGGGGCACATGTGACTTCTGGGGGTCTCTACCTCACTGAGCTGCGCTGGGAGTGGTTTTCTTGAGGCTGAAGTTGGTCCAGTTCACAGCCACTTTCTGACGTGTTTGCTTTGCAGAATCCAAACAGAACCTGCCAGGTTTGGGGGATGACACAGCAGAAGCACCATCAGAGGCCACGTCCCTGCCTCCCAGCCCCACGTGTCCTGGTCTTTACAGTCGGTCAGTTCTGCACAAGCCCCAGCTCCGGGGGGCTGAGGGTGCAGCAGGTATGGGGGCTGCACTGGCTGGGGGCCTAGCTGAATGGGGCACCCACAAGCCCAGGGGACAGTGTATGAAGCCAGGTGACACTGCCTTAGGATACCGCCTCCTCCTCAGCCTGTACTTGACTCCAGCCCTACTGGGCTGCCTTCCGTCCCCTTGAAGGCAGTGTGCTTCTTGCACCTCAGACCCTTGCGTGTGTTGACCCCACTGTCACAAATGCCCTTTTGCTCTGCCAGCCCGCTCACACCTGTTCCTCAAGTTTCAGCCTGGTCTCCAGCCCTCAGACCGCTGCCTGGCTGCCCCACCCCTCAGCTCCCTCTGCAGTCCCTCTTCAAGCCTCCTCTGGCCCGCGGGGATACTGTCCCCTCACCTAGCCTGTTCCATGCACCTCCGCCCCAGAGCGCAGCCCAGGCAGAGCAGAGGGAACACAGGGAGCAAAGTGAACGGCGCTGGGAAAAAGCCCTGGTTCTTGGGATCTGACACACACACCCCTCCTTCACATGGTCCCTTGAACCTTCTCAGACGCCTTGTCCTGTCAAGTGGCTACCTGGGCTCCCGGATGTAGGCTGGTGGGGATAAGCCTGGGAGGCGAGAGGGGCCTTTCCGAAGGGCCTGGGTGTAGGCAGGCCAGCAGGTGGCCCCACACCTACCTCTTGAAGTACTCCACCTCCCGGTCAGTCTCATCCATCTCCACCCCATCCATGTCCTTGGGCAGGAACACGTCGTCTAGGAAGACACAGCCAGCAGGGCTCAGTGCCCACAGCCAGGCCGCTGGGCCAGCACCGCCCGCACACAAGGCCTGCCCTCCACCCCTCGGACCGGCCGGGTGGGGGCCAGCCGCCGCTCCTGGCGCACTCACCCAAGGAGGCGGCCGCCTTCTCCTGCTTGTTGCGGCTCCGGCGGCTGCGGCCCTTGCTCTGTGGCAAGCTCTGTGGCCTTGCTGGGCCTGGAGGCTGCACAGACTCTTGTTGCAGAGGCCGTGCCTTGGCCTCCCCTGGCCAGTTTCGCCAGGAGCTGCCCTTCTCCTTGTCAGCTTTGGGGCTGCCAGCCCAGCCTGGTCCTGGCCGGCTCCCTCGGCTCCCCTCTGTGACCTCAGCACAGCTGCCCACTTTGGGAGGCTCCGGAGCCTTGCCTGGCTGCTTGGGGCTAGAGGTCCGGCCCTTAGCACCGGCAGCCTCTGGGCTGGCCGAGGGCTGGGAGGCTGGACTCGCCTCACTCTTCTTGGCCTGGGCGCCCTGTCTCTTGCCTTTCCGCAGCTTCCCACTTGAGGCTACAGGCTCAGGCAGTTCCTGCTTGCAACTAGGAGCTTCCTTTGGGCTTGGTTCCTCGGAGCTGGTGTTGCCTGGCTTGGGTGTTTTGACCCAGATCACCCGGGACAGGTTGGGCACGGTGTTGAGTCTCCTCACTAGCCCATTCTCAGGGATGATTCCGGGAGGGGGGCCCCTCACCTCTGTCCATGGTGGTTGGGGGCCTCTCATTTCTGCCCACGGTGCAGCTGACTCACTTGGAGCTTGTGACGTGTGGTTCTGAGGGGAGCCCAAAGTCAAAGGGGACAGGTCAAGGTTGATGTCAGGCCGGCGCTCTGAGGAGCCATTGAGGTTCAAAGCGGGTAGACTCTGGGTCTCTGGCTCAGCAGCCCCCTCCTTAGAGTAGCAATTGCTGTCCACGCCGAGCTCACACACACTGAAGCTGGCACGGATGGAGTCCTTGACAGTGTTCTTGATCTCCTGCAGGCGGCTGCTCAGGAAGCTGTTGACCCGATCTAGCTCCTGGTCAGGCCACTCCAAAAGCCTGTCCCTGGCAGGTGCCAGCTCCCGGTTTCCAGAAACACCACGATTCACCTGCTTTAGAGCTTCTGCTGCCAACTGGGCCTTCTCCTTTTCCTGCCAACAGAAGAGGCAGTTTCAGCAGGGGCCTGGCAGCTGCCAGGCACAACATGACACTTGACACACCAGCCTGGGGCCCAGCTCTGCCACTAACTGGCTGGAGACAGGGCCTCGCAATCCTGGCCTGCTTGCCCAGCCTGCGGGAGTGCTGATGAAGAGCGATCGGACAGGTTCACGTCCTGGGGGTGGAGGCAGTTACACCCAGAGGACAAGGTTTTCACAGCTTGTTCACCCAGAGCCCCGGAGTCGGTCCCAGGGCCTAAGAAGGCTGGACTCCAAGGGGTGGAAACAGCTCGTTGGACTTTGCCTCCCAGGCCTGGGCAACCCACCTATTGGTTGAGTTTTAGGTGGACTCGGCGAAATGAGGATGATAATGCTGGGATGAAGAGTCAAGCGGGGACGCATGTGAGGAAGGTGGCTGCTGCAGAGGCATTCCCCCCAACCCTGCAGGTTGTAGGGAAAAGCTGTGCCGGCACACGGGTCCCCCAGGGAGGAACGTGGGGGCTGTGAGGCTTCCGTGGCAGATGCCACGTGCAGGTGCCACTGAAGAGGGCCAAGTCCCACAGGAAGGCCACTCACAGCTCAGGTGGCCTCAAGAAACCCAGGCCACGCCCGAAGGTGTGGCCCTGGCATACAACAGACAGCCCCAGGGGACCCCAGACAAGATACGAAAGCAGCCCCTCTGGCCAGCTGCAGCCTGGAAGGCTAGGCCTTGTCCGTCAGTGCGAAGAGACAGACCCGGAGACTGAAAGGGCAGGTCTGTGGGCTAAGTAACAACCCCCCGCCCAACTTCATGGCACCAGGCCTTCTGCGGGGACAGGGGACAGACGCCAAAGGCCCACGGGAAGGGGTGGCGGTACTGCGCCAGGGGCTGGACACCTCCCACAATTCCACGTATTTCCGGCTGATCTGGGACTGAAGGGAGAGAAACAGGAAAAGGAAACTGGGGAGAGAAACGAGGGCCTGCCACCACCTCGGAGTCTACCTAGAAGGGGGGCTCCGTGGCCCAGCGGGCACACGTGCATTTCCTTCTCTCATCTGTTGTGAACGCCGGCTCCGCGACCGACCAGGACCAGCACTGTGGGGCCTTGGACAAATCACTCACTCTCTGTGACCTGCGCTACCCCACTTAGAAATTTGAGAGAAAAACCACCTGCCTCTCCCTCACAGGGTTGCCGTGAGGACACACCTGAGAGGGGGCGTGTCCTTCTCCCCAGGAACAGGTAAGGCTGTGCCTTGGCACTGCGGTGCTCAGGTGAGGGGGCGGCTCAGCCTGGCGCAGCATGTCCAGCCATGCACCGTGGAGTTCCAGGCCACAGGCAGGTGGTGAGGCCACAGGGATGCATAAAGGACCAGAAGGCCCTTCTCTTCAATCCTCCCCTGTACCAGAACACCTTTGCTGTGCTTAGAAACTGAGTTCCATGGGGGATTTCATTTGCAGAAGAGAGTTCTGCTGCTAAACCAAGATGTCTGAAATGGGTGCGGACGGGGTGATACAGAACCGCGTGGAACTTCAGTGGTACGAAGGGGAAGACACGGACGTGCATTTTCTGCCGGGCACCGTGAGCTCGGGACGTCCCGCCAGCTGTCTCACCCAGTCCTCACAAGGGCCCTTGTCGCCTCATTATCCTCAATTTATAGATGGGGACACTCGACTTTGGAAAGAATATGGAACTGGCCCAAGGTCACATGGCTCGTAAGTGGCAGTGTTGGGACAGCACCCCCAGCTGGCTGTGATCTGCGGAAGTTCTTATGTTTTCAGTGCTGTCTGAGAGTCGTCTCATGACCACTGACTTGCAGGCACAGGGCTGGGCCCCGAGGAGACAGTCTCTGCACGCTGATTTCGCTGTGCTGGGGGAGACAAACATGCTAACAGGCTGTTTAATTCCGGGTGCCAGGGGCAAGAGCGATAGGGAAGAGAGCACAGGGTGCTCTGGGAACCCAGACTGGGCCAGCAGGCCTGCTTCCCGGGGCAGGGTCTCCCGGAGCATGACGGTGAGGAGTTATCCTGGAGAGACTGGGACAAGCACTCTCCGGGTTGCAGAGCAAGTGGAAAGGCCTCGAAACGGAAAAGCACACGATCTTTAGGGAATGGAAACCGCTGACAGACACAGCTGGAGCCCACATTTCTTCTGGGGGGTGGGGGTAGGTAGGAAGGCCAGAAGGCACAGAGTGAGATGAAGCTGGCAAGCTGAGCGGGCGCTAGACCCTGAAGACCCCTGCAGGCCACGCTTGAGTCTGGGTGCAGTTCTGAGGGCTGCATTCAGCCACTGAAGGCTTTGAAGTGGTGGTTGTAGGGTGGGGAGAAGCGGACAGCCTGAGCTACTCGGGAGGCGGCAGTGCCACGATGCTCAGTGAGGGGTGTTGAGAGGAGATGAGCCATGAAAACCACCCGACAACTATGCTGCGGCGGCAGCTCTGCAGACAGGACGCTCACTCTGCTGGACCTTCTCCCCGCATCGCTCCATCTCACTCTCGCGACAGTCTGAGTTAGGTTCTACTGTTCTATTCTCACTTTATGGATGAAGAAACTGAGGCTTGGAGGCTAAGTGATTTGCCCAAGGTCATACAGCAAGGGTGGCAGAGCCAGGTTTCAAACTGAAGTCCAATTCCAAGGCCCGCTGCTCCCTCCCGGTCACCACGATGCATTTCTCCCAAGACGGTGCCCAGGCTCTGGTTCAGGCGGCTGGGTGGATGGCAGCGCATCAACTAGACAGACGGCGGCGGCGGAGGAAGAGGCCTCTCGGAGAAAGACGACAAGCTCAGTTTGGATGTGCTGAGTCTGAGTGTCTGCGGAAGTTGTGAGGAGGTGCCTGGTAGCAGGAGTGGACATCAGTGTGATGTGCGGGGAGGAAGCAGGTGGCCAGACCAAACCCAGA
This sequence comes from Desmodus rotundus, assembly GCF_022682495.2. Classification (NCBI taxonomy): domain Eukaryota; kingdom Metazoa; phylum Chordata; class Mammalia; order Chiroptera; family Phyllostomidae; genus Desmodus; species Desmodus rotundus. The sequence continues at coordinate 41,960,675 of NC_071396.1, forward strand.
GAGACACTATCTAGGTGGCTTTTCTTTCCCAGGGAGGTGTCCTCAGGGGGAGGGTCAGGCAGAGGAGGAGGAGCTCACAGAAAAGAGGGCCGAGAGGGAGGTGAGAACTGCGGTACACCCAGCACCCCCACCGCCCTTGCCCTGCGCCTCCCAACCGAGTGGAGGTGCCAAAAAAGATGACGTCTGAAAAGGAGCACACACACATGCAATGCGAGGTGCTGCCTAGGGGACACAGAAGGTGGCACAGGTGACCATGCACTGGAGGCTCTCTGGGGTGTGGGGTGGAAGGGAGCTCGCAGTGAGATGGGAGAACTCACACAGTGCACGCAGGTCACATTTGTGAGGGACTCGGCTGTGATGAGAGGAGAGAGACAGGAGTGAGACAGAGGCTGTATGCTCAAGGGACAGTTTGCTTTCCAAAGCGACCTGGGCACAGCGGGCAGCTGATGGGAAAGAGCGCGGAGGAGAGACTGCAGGCACAGCACTGAAGTCAAGGGTAGCCTGAAGAGGCGAGAACAGACCGTGCGGGCGTCTGCTAGGAAAGGGGTAAGCTATCCTCACAATGGGAAGAGAACTTTGCAAGTGGCCTGGGGAGAAAGACGTTGAGAGAGTGCCTGTCTACTGGCCTCATTTGAACAGGAAATGAGGTTATTTGCCAAAAAACAAGGTGGGGGAGGGGAAAACTGGAGCTGGAGAAGAATGGAGGTCTGGCAAAGGGGCCACAATGAAGTGACAGGAGCAAGAAGACCGGGGCGCTCCAGAGGCCTGCTGGGCAATATGGGGGCTCGAGAAAGCAGGAGGTCACGCAGCCCGGGTGTCACAGACAGACTTTATTTGCTGCTCTCCTTGAGGTGTAGAAGGGGAGAGGTGCGTCGGGTTCAAGCCCAGGGCAGCAGTTTTTCTGAGGGGCCATTAATGCTAGGGCAGCGGGGCGCGGAGTGGACAGTATTGGTAAGGGAGCGAGTAAATGATCTTGCCTGGTCCGGGAAGAGGAGAAAGAGGCAGGTGACAGTCTTCAGTGGATAAAGAGTGGTTGGCAGGTTGCAGGTGACAGAGGCGGGGGTCGGTTCCAAAGGAGCAGGGGAGTCAAGGTCTGGAAATAGGCTGAGGAGGCAGAAAGACACTGGGTTTTATTCCTCCCCCGAGGTGGGACCGAAGAGCACTCTGCTGGATGACCCTGGGGCAGTGGGGGGGTGGGGGGGGTTGTGTTCTGGTGGATAGCCACGTCATAAGGCCAGGAGGGGGCGGAGGCACAAGGGGAGGAGGCTCACATATAAACAGGTAGTGGCTGCCATCCCCTATTGCGGGGCACACAACTGCTTGCTTCCGGGGGACCCTGGCCTCTCACCGGGCTGGGCAGACAGTGGGTGTGCAGTGAGCTGTTGAGCAAGTGAGCCGTGTGTGATGAATGGTGGACTAGAGAGATGTGCGAGGTGTAGCAGCAGTACAGTGGGAGACGGGACCTGAGCGAGGCTGCAAAAGAGGACGCACCTGGACTGAGCTCAGAAGGAAGTTGTCGGGAGGAAGAGGAGGGGAGAGAAAAGCGCATTACTGGTGACGGAGAAGATTGTGCAGCACACCCACATTCAGGGAAAGGACACCAGGCCTGGGAACTGTGAAGTGTGCCGGCTGAGACCCAATGGCCTAAGGGGCCAAGAAGGGCCAGAGTGACCACTGCTGCCCACCCGACACTTCTGGCTGGACAATACTGGATGAGAGGAAGAAAGTGCAAACCACTTTCTGAAGGCAGTGGTGGTCCCCCTTGGCTCCCTGCTTTGGGGTGCAGGGCAAAGGTCCCGGTTTGTCCTCTGGGCTGTAAAAAGGTGGAGAACCACTGCTGCCTTCCAGGGCACTGGGGCTGTTTGACCACCCGGGACCTGGAGCTAGCTGGGCGTCCAAGCCAATCTCCTTGGCTGCTGGGCTTCCAAGTGTGGCACCAGGCAGACGCAGCTGGGGGTGGCAGGCGAAGAAGTAATGAGGCGGCAGGGGACCAGCCACCAAGCCCTGGGGCTCGTCTGGCACCAGGGCTGCCCGGGAAGCGCTCACTGGCCTCAGCCTGGCTCACTCCCACGGCTCCAATTACATCTACACATTGGCAGCGCCCAGCCCCACCTCCATCTCCACCTGGGTGTCTTGTGAGAGCTGCCGAGGCAACTCGCCCCAGCTGAATTCCCGTCTCCTGCCAATCCCATCCTCACTCAGTGAAAGGCACACCACCCTGCCCGTCACCCAAACAAACATCTGGGACACACCCCTAACTCCTTCATCTCCCTGTCCTGTGATCAGATCACCAGAGCCTGTCTCTTCTGCTCCCTCTGAAAAGCCATCTCTCCTGCTCCACCCCACCATCAATCACCTCTGTCCTGGCTCTCGGCTTTCTGGCTGGGAGTGTCACCCTGCCAGGTGACCGTCCATGTCGCCGCACAATGACCCTGGAATACAGAATTAACCAAGTTTACTCTTTGACTAAAGCCCTAAAGTGACTCCCCTCAGCTGCAGGGTCAAGTCAAAGCTCTTCAGCAGGGCATGCGAGGCCCTTCCTTGCCTCCACTGTCCGTCCTGCATTTCTTGTGCGGGCCCTGGACGCACCGAGATGCTGTGTCTGTGCTGTGCCCGCTGCCAGGACGGCCCTGCTGGTGCCCGTGCACTCGCTCCCGAGCCAGCCTCTCGGTGTGGCCATTGCCAGCAAGCCCAGACAGGATGGGGGGCTTCCCTCAGGCCAGTACTCTCACACACCAACGTGCTTGTCCAGTCTGTGTCAGTCTCTCCGCGGCCCGAGCTTCTCCAGCTGAGAACTTAACAAATGCTTTGGCTCCCAGCACTTGCAGTGTTTTCTGAATGAATAAATAAATGACTGACTGACCGAAGCAAGTCCTGAGCTTGGAGGAATCCAGCAAGCTGCGTCTGAGGCCAGGACTCCTTTGTCTTCCAGTCACTGGGCCCCCGTCTCCCTGACCCTGATGCCTCCCACACTCACTCAGACACCCCCTCCCCAGCAGTGAGCCAACGTCTCTGGCAGCCAGCACCATCGCCCCAGAAGTCTTGGGGGTTGGGGCGAGGGATTCCTTGGGGAGAAGAGGTGGTAGAGCTGGGCTCCCCCCCCACACCCACCTTCTTTTTCAGCTTGTGCCGGGCCCGTTTGGCAGCCCTGGCGCTGTTGGGGGCTTTGGGCTCTGTGCTGTTGATGAATTCCAGCAGTTCATCCACATCTCGGTGGTCCACGGCGGGCTCCCCCGGGATCCCGCCCAGGGCGCCCCCCTTCATAGGCAGCTCCTCTTTCCGCCTGGTCAGCCTCGAACGGAGCTTCTCTCGGATCTCGGTATAATTCCGACTCGTCGGGGCAGCGGGTGGCTGGGGGAGGGGAGGCGCTGATGTTACACCCTGGGCCTGGGAAGCCCGGAGCACTCCCCCCCGCTGGCAGTGAACATGTGGTGAGAAGTGAGACACCTGCTCTTTCTACCAGAGCCTCAGGGGCCAAATGGCTGCACCCCAACCGGGCGGGAGCCAAGGCAGCGGTGCGTGGAGGGCGTTGGGGGCGCACTGGCCTGGGGGCCAGGAAAGCAGGTTTGAGCCCAGGCGTTGTCACTGGGAAGATGTATGTATGACCTTGGGCAGGTCACTGAGTCCGTGAGCCTCAATTCCGTCCCCTCTAAAATGAGGGTAAGCCCTAGCTCAAAGGTGACTAGCACCACCATCACTTCCATTTCTTCTGCCCTCAACTGTTCTCCCCTAGCGGTGGCCCTTCCTCTTCACCTTAGCAGACTTCTGCACTGCTTCCTCCCCCTGTCCAGAGACAGCTTGTGCTCTGCTCTGTGCCTCCTTCCTGGCGCCATCTGTGCTCACGGCCTGTCCCTCGGCTGGCTCTCACACCTGGGGGACTGAGAGCCTTTGCTTCCACTCTGCCTCCATCACGCACAAGCCTTCACTTCTCTGTGATTACACACGTACACAAACTCCTCAGAATCATAGCTTTCCTCTCTGCCATTTCCTGTCCTTTCGCCTAAAGAAAAAAAGTTAATCTTAAGAGAAACCACGGAAAGAGCAACGGTAGCAAAATATTTAAAAATCCCCACCTCACCACTTTGCTGTGAGGATAGTGAGCAGACGCAGGCGCAGAGACTCCCAGGCCCCAGTGTGGTCACTGTCCCCTTGAGCAAGGGGTCTCTGGGGAGAGCAGGCACCCTCCGGCTCACCGCGGCCGGCCCCCAGCCCTCTCTGGCCTGGGCAGGCCCACTCACCGCATTGTGGCCGAAGAACTCGCAGTAGCAGCAGTCACAGAACTTCCCATCTCTCTGGTGGGCGGAGGACGAGGTGCAGGAGCTGCGCTCCGAGCTGCTGTCCTCTTCCTCGCCCAGCCCCTCATCTGCCTCGCAGGGCTGGGGCAGCTGGCAGGCCAGGCCGCTGTGTGTAAACTTGTGCCCCTTGCACCCTGGGTCTCTGCTGTCGGGGGAGACAGACAGGCCCACGGGTGAGAGAGGGCAGGGAAGGAGCAGGCCGCAACAGGAACCTGGGGAACAGCAGCCCCGCCATCCCTGTCCCCGTGGCCCACGAAGGCAGTCCAGCTGCGTCAGTCCCTCACAGGAACAGGGCCAACACCCTCGCTGTCCCCCAGGGCCCAGCTCAATGGCATAGTTCTGGAAAGGTCCCGCAGGCCCTCTGCCCACACCCACGTGACACTCCAGGACGGCACTGTGCATACCTCTCCCCACCCTGCCATTGATGACACTGTGACAATCCGTTTGCCTGTTTGTCGCAGACCAAATGCACGCTCTCCAAAGGCAGGGATTGCGCCACTTCTATTTGGGTCCCAGTATGTAGCATAACGACTTTGCACACAGTAGGTGCTCAGTGTGTAGGTGTCTGAACAGATTAGTGGCCTGATGGCTCCCCTGGAGCATCCAAAGGTCAGCAGGGTCAGTCTCCAGTGGGCACAGCTTCCTTAGCCACGGGGCTTTGGGGTTAGGAAAGCAAAGGTGGCTCTCGGGCCCCCTGCTGTTTGTGCAGGTACTGTACTCAGCATGTTCTTTAAAATTTTTTTTTTTATTTTTAAAAATTATTGATTTTGGTGGGTGGGGGGCAGAGAGATCAATCTGTTGTTCCACTTGTTTATGCATTCATTGGTTGGTTGCTGTATGTGCCCTGACTGGGATCCAACCTGCAACCGTGGCGACCCAGATGACTCTCTAACCAACTGAGCTACCCGGCCAGGGCTCAACTTATATCTAACCATTTCCAAGGCCTGCAAAACAGGTGTCGCCGTCCCCACCTTGCAGCGGAGGAGGCAGGCTCTGAGTACTTCACTGCTCTGCTCAAGGAGCAGTAGGACTCAGCCCATGTCTGTCCACAAAGTCCACGCTCTCCTACTGCGCTGCCGACTCTGGACTTGAGGAAGCACGGGGCATCTTGTAAGACAAACTGGCATCAGCAGTGGGAGCCAGGAGGAAGGGCGGGGTGGAAAAGGAGGGGAAGGAACCATTATCAGTGGTGCTTAGCGAACCTCAATCCAAGCTGGCCACTCTTCATCTGTCCCATCAGCAAAATCGCAGCGCCCAGTGCCCCCGAGAGTATAGGGACCAGCACCCACACACTGGTGCTGTGGCACGTGAAGAACTGTTTGGAGAGCAATTTTTCAGTGCATTTAACCCTTGTTAAAAAAAAACCAAACCAAACCAAAAATTGATATCCTGACATCCTTTCAAATGAGAAATTTTTTTCATTCTGAGGGATCTATTCTGAGGAGAAAAATCCAAACGACGGAAAAAGCTTTAGGCAAAGACACGTTTGGAGACGTTATTGATAACATGGGAATGACTGACTGTCTGGCAGCTGGGGAATGGTAAGGTGCACCTGGGGCAATACCCTCCCGCCCCTGGAGCCGAGGCTCGGAAGACCACACAGGAGCCTGACAGGGCTGCGTGGAACCGCCGACGTACGTGGGGGACAGAGAGGGAACCGCTGAGAGTGGCGGGGTTTCAGAGCGGACGGCTGTAAACGTTTAAGAAATACAGGTCTGTATTACAGTACAAAAAACAGACATGTATCTTCTCCACAGAACAGTGTCTTTCGAATATATAGTCCTATAACCTTTCTCAGTAACTGGAGTTACTTTGGCCTCTACCTCAAGGATGGAATTCCTAACTCAAACAGATTTGGGTGCAACGAAGCTTATGACAGCCTTGTTTATGATGGATAAAGCCATCATAAGCGAATGATAAAAATAAATCATGCTGGAACTACGTGGTGAGACATGAGGTGGCCATTGGAAAGTACTTTGAAGAATTTTAACTGGGGAAATGTTCGTGGTATAATGTTAGAAAAATCACTCCACAGAAATTACACAGAACAGGGACTGGCCCTGGCCGGGGAGCTCGCGTGGTCAGGGCGCGCTGTCCTGATACACCGAGGTGGCAGGTCCGATCCCTGGTCAGGGCACACACACCGACCAACCAATGAGTGCGCCGTAAGGGGACAGCAAATCAGTGTTTCTCTCTCTCTTCCTTCCTGCCCTCTCTAAAATCAATATATAAAATTAAATAACAGCAACAAAATACAACGGCCCCACCCACCCAGGGACCAAATTAAGTCACACACAGAAATATCAGGAGGACTAGACTGCAGAATTAGGAGTTTATCTTTAGGCTGAGGACATTTTTTCTTTAGATATTTCTAAATTTTTCCAAATTCTAAAAAAAAAAAAAAAAAAAAGAAGTCAAACATATTTCTTTTAAAACTGCAAAAACTATGAAAAACATAAACTGAGCCTACCCTTTAAGTTCCACCCCGAGAGTTGCCTTTGCAAAGTTTTCCAAAACTCTAAGCCCAAGTCAGCAGGGAGCGCGTCCTTCAGGCTGCTCACTTACCTGTGAGTGCTCGGGAGCTGCTGCGAGCTCGGTGGTGGGAGCAGAGGCCCGCCGCAGTGCCCGCCGCAGTGCCCACTACAGGGGTGGCTGCACCCCGAGAAAGAAGGTGGCATCTTCAGGAGCGGCATGCTGGTGGAAGGCAGGTGGGGGCTCTGACATGCCCCTGGGGCGTGTGGCACGGTGGCAGCGGCAACAGGGCATTCTGAAGCCTGCGCAGGGAACGGTGCTGTGGGGGTGGTGGGCAGCAGGTGTGGGTGGGGTGGGGAGCCAAAGGACCCAGAGTGAGAGGGAAGCAGCGACGCTGGCTGGGGGTGGTGGCCAGTGGGGCTGTTAGGCGGAGCGGTGAGGTCTGAGTGCCGGCGGTGCTCTGAGATGGGGAAAATCTCACCTGTGGGCACACGGGGGAGACAGGGGTCAGAGTGGGAGCCCGACACCAGGGAGGAGAGCCCAAGGGCCTGCTGCCCCAGCACCTGCTTCCTGGGATCTGGGCACAGACCCTCAGCACAGTAGACCCAGGAGCTTTTGGGAATGCCTAGCATGCCAGCTTGGGCTGCACAGGCCTGAGGGACAAGGCAGCAGGTGCACCAGCCCTACGGAAGGACCACACACCTCTACTGGGGCACAAGCAGGGGAAACGCACTCTGCCCGTCAAGGTCTCTCTCTCTCTCTAGGAGCAGCAGGCTGAGGTTCTGCCTCTGGGCCACGGGGAGTGAGGCAGTAGGTGTGCCAGACGTCCTGGTGGCCCCAGGCTTCAGAGAAGAGGGAAAAGGCGTTCATGACTCTCTCTGGTTTGTGCATCAAAACAACTGGAAGTATGTGCTGCCCAACTCTCAGATGAGGGGCAGCATCGCTCTGAGATCTCAGCCCCTCCGCTTACAGGGGACAGTGATTCTGTATCTGCACAGGGCACCAACAGACCACAGTTCTTTCGTTCCGTCTCTGAGGGCTCCCTGGCTCCGGGTCGTAAGAAGGTATACAGGGCTGCGAAACAGGCTAACAATCACGGCAGCTTGCACTGCCGACCTCTAGTGGATAGAAGTGCAGCCTTCTCTACCCACCCCTCAGGAGGAGAGAGGGGGCCTAGATGATGAAGGCAGGCAGGTCCTCTGCGCTGCTGCAGGGGCAGGGGTTCAGGGCTCTGAGTCCTCATTTCCTAAAGGACTTAGCCTTTACTTTCTATTTAACTCCTCTTTCTATTCCTCCCAGACTCCACTTTTTTTTTCCTTAAAGACTTTATTTATTTATTTTTAGAGAGGGAAGGGAGGGAGAAAGGGAGAAAAACATCAGTGTGTGGTTGCCTCTTGTGTGCCCCCTACTGGGGACCTGACCAGCAACCCAGGGAGGGTTGGGCCCTGACTGGGAATCAAACCAATGACCGTTTGCTTTGCAGTCCAGTGCTCAGTCCACTGAGCCACACCAGCCAGGGCCCAGATTCCACTTTCTATTCAACCAGTGCTCCCCTGGACCCCTTCTGGCTGCGATGGGAACCGTTACTGAGCCGACAGCAGCAGTGTTTTCAACTTCAGAGTCCTGGGGAAGGAACGCCCCTCTGCTTCCACCAGAATAGCTCTACGTTTACTCAAAAATTGATCTTCTGGTTTGTTTGAACCAAGTGGCTAGGAAAACACAGCTTTCCACATTTATGAGGTCTGTCGGTCTTCTGAGCTCAGAGACTCACCGGGGATGGAAGGAGGACTCCCGAGTGAGCCGCCCGGCACGGCCCCGCTGGAGTGTGGGGAGTTCCAGAGGCCCGAGAGCTTATGTGCTGACAGGAAGGAGCTGGGATCCCAATCCCCTGAGTTCCCATGGCAGGAGGAGGATGAGGACGACGACGAGGATGAGGACGATGATGAAGAGGAATGAGAGTCACCCCCACAAGACTGTGATTTGCAGGATGTGTGTGACAAGGAGATCTGGAGAACAGGGAGGAAAAAGGCTCGCGATGAACCAGCAACATCAGAGCAGACCCCTGCTGCCTAAGCTCACCCAAGAGCGCTGCCTCCTCTAGGCCCTGTGCTGTGGCCAAGGCTCGATGCCCGCAACTCCAGGTGCCAGGGCACCTGTGGGCCACACCTCGGCTAGGAGGGGCTGTGCTGCTCCCAGAGAAGTAAACTGGGTGTGGATACTGGTGAGAGGCTCTGGGGGTGGGGTGGGGGAGCAGCGGGCACAGAGAATGCCCGTCAGCTGTGGGCCTTTGGGGGTCCTGAGAGCTGCCAAGGAGAGGAGGGTCTGTAAGTCAGGAGTCCTGAAGCTGAACTGATCCTGTTCAGAGTAAAAGAGAGGGGCTGGCGGGGAGTGAGAAAGGAGGGCAGTCTGCTGTGAATCAGGAGACGGCAGACCTAGGTGGCTCCCAGCATCTTGGAGGCCTTCTAAGGCACACCGCAGACCCTCAAACTGACCTTGCCCTCTATGTCATACTGGTTGGCTTCCGAGCTGCCACAAAGCCACAGGTAGCCTGAAAGGCAGAGGAAAGGGGCAGGGTCTCCATCTACCAATTCCTGTGGGCCAGCCCTCACACTGCAGACTCTGCTCGGGGGCTGGGGGCTGTCTGCAGCCTCTCTTCTCCCCCATGAGCCCAAGCCACTAATGCTGTATGGACACAGCCCGGTGGCCTCTCAGCACCCGGGCACGGGGGCCACCGGAGAGCCACCTCAGAGAACAGGGAAGGAACAGCTCAACAGCCTGGCTTTGTGCAGGCAGCCTGCTGCACTCAGGGGCCTCTTCACAGTGGGTACCTACCGCCACTGCGTGCTCGGGACCTGTCTGCCTTTCATCTTCCTCCATGCTCCTTCGGCAGCTCTGGCAGACCCACAGTGGCATCTCGCCTAGGAGATTCTTCACAAGCTTTGGCATGAAGTCGGGGGGCAGCTTCTCACCCTGCAACACCAGTCCGTTTTGGGAAGGGCCTTCTTCCCAGCCTTTGCGTTCCCGATGACACAGCAGGCAGCAAGTCTGCACAGACTGGCTGGAGGTGTGGGGAACCTGCCCGACAGACAGAAACAGGGTTTCCCAGGAGGGGAAAGGCTCCACTCAGAAGTAATATTAACAACCACAGTAATGTCCCGTATTATGTGCCACGCACTGGGTTAGGCACTTTATATATATAATTTTAACTCTTGTAGCAGCTCTGCACAGTAGGTGTTGTTATTCCCATTTTTTAAAGATGAAGAAACAGATTTTAAAAAGTTAAGTAAGTTGCCCAAGGTAACAGAGCTAACAAGTGGTTGAACTAGGATTTAAACCTCAGTGAAAATGATTCCAGAGCTCATGCTCAAATGCCCTAATGCCCCTACGGTCCCCCAGTCTTGCGGGTTAAAGCGAAGACGACCTTCCTTCTCGGGCACGTCTGGGAGAGGCCACAGCCCTTGGGCTGTCGGTGCAGGCTCCAGACCATCCCCACCTGGAAGGGAAGAGCACCTCGGGCAATGCGAGTGTGGGAGGACGTGTGGGTTCCGGAAGAGCTATGTAATCCCAACTAGAGCAAAGCAGCGTTTTGGAAAAAGGGTTTGGACAGTTAGTCAACAGGCACCTGCTGAATTGAAAACCTGAGCTGGAGAGAAGGTAAGGCAGACCCTGATGCTTCTGAGAAGCAAAAGGTGTAGTGAAAAGAACCTGGGAGCTCTGGCTGGTGTGGCTCAGGGGACTGAGCGCCAGCCTGTGAACCAAAAGTTCGCTGCTTGATTCCTGCGCACGCAGGGCAGGTGCCTAGGTTGTGGGCGTGTGGAACTCGGCTGATTGATGTTTCTCTCCCTCTCTTTCTTCCTCCCTTCCCTTCTCTCTACAAATAAGTAACATCCTAGGAACACGGGCTTTGGAGATCAGACCGACATGCACTCTAACGCCTGCCGGACCACATTATTAGCTGGGTGACCTTGAGCAAGTCATTTAACCTCCCAAGCTCTAAGTCCCTCCCCACCTCGCAGAGCTGTGAGGCTCGGTGCGTGAACAGGGAAAGTGCCCAGCTCTGTGCGTGCCCACAGTGTAGTCCCAACACACAGTAATTCTTACTTGCACTTTTTTTCCTTTTAGGAGAAACTTGACGTATATATGTTTATAGGTTTTCTTTCACACTGAGGGGTACCAACTAGGAGACTTACTGGTTTTAGTGACCTCGATTAACTGCTTTTCTATATCCTACGACTTTGTAGTCCCCCTCACTCTGGCAGTGGGCTTGGTCACGTCCCTTTCGCTGGCCTACAGGATGTTAGCAAATGTGCTGTTGGCAGAAGCTTGAAAGTGAGTGCACTTCGACCTGCTTCCTCGCATGGCTGGGCTTGCTCGCTCCTGCACCTCTGCCACGTCACGAGCGTGACCAGGCTAGCTGTTGGCGGGACGTGAGAAACGTGTGAAGAAAACTGAGTCTTTCTGGCTAATTGGCTGGTAGATCAGGCACATGAGTAAGCACAGCCGAGATCTGCCAAGCTGGCCCTGATCCGCAGAAACCCCCAGCCAACCCAGAGACTCAGGAGCAGTAGTAAGTGGTGGTGTTTTAAGCCACTAAGCTGTTTTTTGGGGGGTGGGGGGGGGCCACGTTGTTACATGCAGTAGTTAACTGATATACCTTCCAAACTTGCCCTTCACTAGGTAACAGGGATTTGTAGAGGGCTAAGCAGAGGAATAATAAGGGTATCATACTCATACTACCAATAAAATTAATGCCATCACCTTTTTTTTAATAACATCATCTTTTCACAGTGAGTTCGCATCAGCGTATCCGTAAATCTGTCACATTACAATTACACTGACCTTGGTCCCTGATTTTTAGGGGAAATAAGGGACCAAACAGTAGTACTAGGGACGTACGGAGACACTTGGGGAGGTATACGGACCTTGGAAAAGTATAGCGGGGAAGAGAGAAGTTACATGTGGAACTCACACAAGCTACTAGGAGTCCACGCATGCTCTGCCAAGGGAGCATTGCAGTGAGCCGGGCCGTGCTCAGCGGCAAATGCAAGAGGGCACAGCCTCCAGCCCTGGCCGGTGCGGCTCAGTTGCTTGTAGGGTCGGCACATAAACCGAAAGGTTCTGGGTTCCTTTCCTGGTCAGGGCACGTGCCTAGCTAGGTTGGGAGCTTGGTGGCATATGAGAGGCGATCGATGTTTCTCTCCCTCTCCCCCTTCCCCTCTCTCTAAAATCAATAAGCATGTCCTCAGGTACAGATTTAAAAAAAAGCTTCCCCGAACCCATGGAAAGGGGGAAAGGGGGAAAGGTGGATGGGTGGAATGATGGTCAGAGAAGTCACCGCAAAGGAGGCCTTTTGCAAACCGTGCCCAGGAACTTCCCACAGCTACATGGGGCCCAGGTGGCTGCAGGGGTGGGGCAGGGTGGGGCAGCCGGAATCGCCCTGGGCCCTTTCCCTGTAATGGCGATGACCGGTCTTAAAGCAAACACCTGGACGTGTAATTTTACCGCAGCAGAATTTCATTTCACTTGGGTGTTAGATTCTGAAGTTACTACATAGGACAAAAATCTTTTATGAGTAAAATGATTCTTTAAATTCTTTGCATAGCCTGTGAAGTGCAGCATATCTGTTTCAGGTACGACCAGGAATTCAAGTGCGTAACACACAGTATCTAGCAATACGTGATTTTTCTTGTTTCCTCTTAAAAGCAAATACGGAATTCCTGTAAGTTAGACGTATGCTCGACGTGACTGCATTTAGTGCCAGAGTACACGTGGGAACTCGAGGGCGCGGTGCAAACAACACTGGCCTTGGCACCAGCCCTGGACCGCGACCCCTGACCAGCGGCACGATGTGAGGCAAGTTACACTTCCTGTCACCTCATCTGCAAAATGGGATCAAGTCCCAACCTGTATGGCTGGCTGTGAAGTCCGGTGCCAGGACCGTAATATATGTTGCTCAACATATGGTACTAATTATGCAACAATTTTATGTATGTATGTATGTATGTATGATGTGTGTGTATGGGGGGGGAGAGGAAGAGAATCATCGATGTGAGAGAGAAACATCGATCGGTTGCCTCTCGTATGGTCCTCAACTGGGGATCTGGCTTGCAACCGAGGCATGTTCCCTGACCGGGAATCGAGCCGGTGACCTTTCACTTCGCTGGACGACACCCAACCCACCAATCCACACTGGTCAGGGCAACATATGGTACTAATTAGGAGCTGGATGGGAGTGATAGAAAACAGTATTTAAAGTCAGGACTGTATTTAAATGCAGGTCATTTAACAGCATTTAACATACAGGTCACTGTACTTTAGAGGGATGTAAGGAGCTCTCATATGACTTGAAGGTGACTAGGTAGACATCTTAATCTTTGCCCTCAACTCCATGAAGTTATTCTTTAAGTTCCCTAAACACTCTGCACTCTCCTACCTCATGCCTTTCTTTGCTAAAGGGGACCCTCTGCTTAAACTCCCCTTCCTTCCCACACTTACCAACAAGGAGCTGGGAAGGGCTTAAAGCCCAGCTTAAACCCCACCCCATCCCAGCGTTCCGGCGAGTCCCCACACCCCACAGCACTCTGTGCCTTCCACGCAACTCATCTATCCACACCTCCTGCCCCTTAGACCAGGCTGCGCTCCCAGAAGGCAAGCACCAGGTCTGACTCTTGTCTGGCTCCCTCACACTGCAGCACTGGGCCTAGGCTCAGCTGGGCACGTAGTGGTTAAATCCAACTTGTTAAGCATTCCCATGGCAACGCTGCTGGCAGGGAGCTTGGTGAGACACTGCTTGAGGCTGTCGCTTCCCACAGAGAAAGGCCATCTCCTTACCCTGGACATTCACCCAAACGGTTCCAATCTCAACTGTGGAAGAATGGAGACGACATTCCTTGAAGACTACACTGAGATGCCTCTGTTCATGGAAATAAAGTGACTCTCCCAAGAGCCAAACTGGTACACACGATAAATGCGATTAGCCATCAACGGGAGTGAACTTACAGGACAGGCTGTCTTTCCTGTCAAAGGAAGAAACACAGGGCTGGGAAGCTAATTCGCTCCCCGCTCCCGACTGAAGCAGAGACCACACCACCTACAATACATTGCATGAGGCCGCCCAGAGGATTAAGTGACATTAGAGATGCAAAGCTTAGCTCAAAGGGTCCACTCAGCAGACACTCATTCTGTCATCTAGGCCCCTGGGCTATTCTGCTCTTAGTAAGTCTCCACTAGAAACTAGCTTGTCCACTGAACTGAGCTTGGTATACCTGAGTTCTTTCCAGGCCCAGACTGTTCTGGAAGTGGCCCTCAAACCTGGTGACTGCACTTGGGCACAACGCCTGGTGGGGAGTGGGGACTTTTCTCTCCAACATTTTCACCTCTATCTGCCAGAAGGTGGTGAGGACCCTAAGTCGTAGAGATGCTATATTCAGTCGGTACTACCACGGTTCCTTCACGTTTTTGCTTTGGCAGAGAAAAGTTCTTGGTTCAGAATGAATTCCCTCTGACTGCAATCTCCAGCCACTTCCCAAATTCCTGGTACTCATGGCCCCTTATGCTCTGGAGTCAACCCAGGCTTTCACTAGCTGTTCTCTAGGTGTGTTTTTAGCACCTGGCACAGTATTCCCACACAAAACATGATCAGCAAATATTTATGAAATGAGTAAAACATCCAACCATTTTTTTTCATCACTGATCCTTAAACCCAGCAATTCTGGGCAACAACTAATTGTTCCTTCTCACCTCGGTTTAAGTTCTGGAGCCTCCCTAGACACAGGCCTAGACTCAGGCCACCAATGGAGGAGAAGGAAGAAAGGTTCTAGGGGTTCTCTTGAGTTGGGGTCTGCTCCCACAAGTTCCAAGACAATGCTGCTTCTCTCTGAGCAAAACCAGAATCTCTGGAGAGTGTCGGGCTACACGTACGGGATCCACGTTACAGCACCACATGCCAGGCGGTAAAGGGACCGGGGGAGCCCTAGACTGTGGGCACTCCCAGACCAGGGCACCAGCATGTGCAGCCATTCAAACCAGCATCTCTGCTCCCTCACCTGACCAGGCCCTGAGACTCTCCACCTAGGCATTCTAGTTTTTCCTGGGGGAAAAAAAAGAGAGAGAGAGATGAAAGATAACTGATAAACTTGTTATTTGGAGCTGGGTTCTGGCAGACATTTAAAAAAAAAAAAAAGCCTGTCACTTCAAGGAAAACTATATTTGTGGCCAGTGATGAAATTCACCCTTTCAGGTAAAACTCAGAATTTTGGAAAACTTGTATCTACCACTATGAGTGTGACAACTTCCCAATGCTTAAAGACTTTTCTGACATAACTGGTAATCACATGAACAAATGTCCACCTTTTAATATTATAACAATGAAATGGGAAAACATTTGGAAAATCTGCATAACTCAGTGAACCTATTTTCCAAAGGATCAAAGCATGTTAAAGAATCACACACTGGTTAAAAATCTAGTAATTTTAATGTAAATGAATATTTGGTCACAGATTTCATACTGCAAAGAATATCAACAATCATTTGCAAAGGCTATTAAAATACTACTTCCATTTCCAACTAGGTATCTATGTGAGACTGGAGTTCTTAATATACTTCAACCAAAACAACATATTGTAACAGTTTGCATACAGAAGCATATATAGGAATCCAGCTTTTTTGTATCAAGCCAGACATTTAAAAATTTGCATGATGTGTTACAAAACTGTGTATCTGAAACCTGTATAATTTAGTCAATCAGTATCTCCCCAATAAATTCAATAAAAAGAAAAAAATTAGTGAAAATGAAAATAAGACTACAAGAAGCAAGTGAGAAAGTCTCCTCACTTATTTTTTTAAAATGTAGTTATTCTTCATTGAAAATTATTTGTTAACGTGATAGCTTTAATATTGCTATCCTCAAGTGAGTCAGTAACTAAGTACTTTTAAACTTTCTCAGGTTTAATACTTAATTTGGTAGCTATCAATAGACGTAACCAACAGAAGCTCTTTTGCGCCCTCAGTAAGCACTAGGCTTGTGAAAGGGCCCAAACCCAACACTTTGAGAGCTGCTGACGTGAAGCGTCCAGCGGCGCCTGTGCCCACCGGGTACACGGCACGCAGCGGCAACACACAGTGACGCAGCTCCCAGCACACCTGGACAGCTCTTTGGAGGCACCAATAAATTTCCGCCCTGCCTTTCTGTCCAGTTAGGCATTAATGGGGAATAACCCCGGTCACCAGACTAGGCAGCTGTCAGGGACGACTCGGAAGCTGGGTCTGATTTCCAGCACCGAACCTGCTCTCACTTCTTCTCGGGGATTCCTTACACTTCCAAGAGCTCACGTGTGCTTGCGGAGGGTTCCCCCAGACACATGCGGTATCCAGCAGCTCTGCAACAGCTTCCCAACTCTATTCTGAAATGACCCTTTAGAGCACTTTACTCTGAAGGCACCAACTCCAACAGCCTTCTGGTCACCAAGGCAGGCAGAGGACATCAGAAGTGGCTAACATTCCCTTTCAGAAGCAGAGAAAATAATGGATTCCCAGCCTGGAGAAACTTGTCGGCTTGGTCATCGTCACTGAGTCTTCCATTCACCCATTCATTCCCTACATTCTAAGAGCCCTATACCTGGAGCCGACCACTGTGCTGGGCACTAGAAAGCTGAAACCAGACGGAGTCCCTGCCTGAAGAACCAGGCAGCTCTGTGCACTGTGTCGTCAACGCTCCCCAACCTCCGGGACACCGCACAGCTGTTTTGCAGAATCAGGCAGGAACATAAAATAATACACAATGGAAATTAATACACAAAATTCACAAACAAAACCACCAACCCACCATGACATCCTTACTTAATGTGAACCTAGTCTTCGCCTTCTCGAGTACCTGTCCAGTGTGATGACCTTCCTTCAGCTCTTCCTTCCTGCCCTGGTCTCGCTTTCATCTCCAGGCTCCTTTCTGGGTGAGCTCACTCCCAGGGCTCTCTCTGACCCTGGCACACATGACTCGGCCCCAGCTCGCCTCTCCGCGCTCCACTTCCGAGAACCTTAGGCTCTGTTCATACTCAGCACTCAGCACCACTCTTTGGCAAATTTCTACTCATTCCCTAAGATCCTGGTAAAGGTCAATGAAGCTTTTGTGAGACCAGACTAAGTAGAACTAATTCTGTTAGTACTGCACCTATTACTTTGTGCCATAGACATATTCTCCATCTGTCCCTAAACCCCCAGTTGAATGGGGGCTCTCTGGTGGCAGGCAGTGCATCTTGGTCATTTAAGTGTGCCCAGGGACCTAGGCTTGCCTTGGATCTGGCACATAGCAGGCCTTCATTGAATAAATGAACAAATGCTTAAAGCCCATCTGGCTCACGTCTCAGCTGTCTACATGAATAGCATCTACAACGCAGCTGAAGTGGCCCTGACTGGGCAGGCTATGCTGAAGGCATGGCTGTGGCCCTCCAGGCCACTGCTGAGAGGGCTGCCGTGCCCCGAGTCTCAGACCATTTTAATGCTGGCAGGCAGAGCTGCAGTGAGCTCTTAGGGAGTGGACATAACCGCGCCTCAGTGCCCTGGAGCTCTCACCCAAACTCCCACCCAGGCTATTAGCTCAGGGCCCCCCACGGGGCCGGGCCGGACAGCTGTTTTCTACCATAAAGCCAGTCTGTGGAGAGTCTGCTTATTGTACAGACCGAGTCAGGGAGAGGGCGGTGGTCTCTCTGACCCCAGTGGCCTTCCACCCCGCCAAGGCCAGCTCATCTGTGCAACCTGCTTCCTGGGTGCAGTCAGCCACAGGAAGGCCTGAGCAGCTGCTTACTGACCTGGAACTGTATTACCTACTACTCAAAACCCAGCACAGATCTCTCATGGGTGGAAAAGCATGACTTTGGAGACAGACTGTTGTGAGTTCAAATCCCAGTTCTGTCATTTTCAGTATGATCTTGGGTTATTACTCATAATTTCTTTGAGCCTCAATTTCCTTATTTATGAAATTAGAATAAAAGCATATTTCACAGAGTTGTGAGGACACAAGGAAATAAATGATGCAAAGTACCTGGCCTGGGCCTGGCACACAGTAGGTGCTCAATACCCGTTAGTTTCTTTCCTCTTCTGTCCTGGAAGAAATGACAGGGAAACCTACTAAGTGAGACTTGCCCAATCCAAAGTTATTACTTGAGGCGCAGGACAGCGGACTAGACGAGCGACCTTCAAGGCCTCTTTGGACCCCCCAGTCTAGGTTCTCTAGCTAAAATTTCCTACTAGGAACGTTCAGTATCTCGGACCTGTTTTTCTGCCTTAGTTTCCCTCTATCCATTCATTTCAGAATGGAGGGGAACCCCAGAGAGAGCTGGGATCTAAGACCTGTGGGCAGAGAAGGCCGATGGGACGGCAATGTGGGCGCAGAACTGAAGGGCTCAAACGCAGGGCCTTTCTCAGGACACAAGCACAGTCCTCTTCTGCTCTGCACACCTGCCCCAGAGAGCCATTATCCTCGCCTTTCCCCCAATACATACAGCACTCACTCACACCCTCCCTCCGCCTCTTACTTTTTAGGGTCAGTTTGGGTGTTACATCCTCCTAAGACCACAGGCAGAATGAACTGTGCTTCGCTCTGGAATGTCCTAACATGTTTTTTACGTATATCTTGAACAGAGTGTAGCACAGGTATCCCAGTCGTTGGAAACTACCTTCTCCACAACACGGGGACCTTTTCATGGGCAAGGCCTGTGTCCCGTGGCTCAATGCACCCCCATCGTTCAGCAGAGGTGGCAGCGCGAAGGAGGCACAGGCAAACGTTCTGACACATAGAGGAAGATTAGCAGCTGCAGAGTGTCACTAATGCGGCTACTACTGAAGAACCGGGAAAAGTTTGGGTTTTGTTTCTACCCTGTTCATGGGAAAGCTCCCCTGGGATGCCCCATTCTTTGAAGATACCTTAGGCCTCCTCACAGATCCCCACGGCACTCTCAATGCAGCAGTTTCCAGACCCAGCCACAGAGTCTCCCGGGGCAACTGAACAACAGCGGACTCCAATCCTGTCGGCCTGGAACAGGGTCCAGGAAAGCACAGGGGACCTGATGATTAGCTAGGCTGGGCTCAGGGAGAAGGGGAATCAAGCAATCACAGCTGCCTTTCCCACTGAGAATCACTGGCTCCTCCTATGGTATCTGCGAGTTTACTGAAGCACATTACACCCGTTTTCCTACTTAAAACCTTTCATTGATTCATCACTGCCTACAGGATAAAGCCCAAACTTCTGTGTGTGGTTTTCAAGAACCCTGCTAACCTCTCCAGCCCTCTAACCTCCTCGCCACTCTCCCAAGAGTGCCTTCTTGCCTCTGGGTCTCTATGCTGCTTCCTTTGTTTAAACACGTTCTCCTACCTTGTCTTCTGGAGGAACTTCTAGTCAACCCAGAAGCCACCCTGAAATGCCCTCTCGAGGCCATCAGCCTGTGTGCCCTCAGCACCCAGCACCTGCAGTCACCATAGCTACCGCTTGTGCTCCGTGCGTGACAAGCAGTACCAGCTGGACCCTAACGTGAGCCCGCGTCACTGCCATGTTATACGCGAGGAGTCACACCACGGAGCCAGAACACTTCCGAAGACTGGTGCTAGGGTCTAGGACTTGAACCTTAACTCAGAGGAAGCGATGCTCTTCTAGCCTTACTGCCAACACTATGCACATGTTCTCTAGGCCATGAGCCCCTGCAGGGGCCATGCCCGATTCACTTCTGCACCCCCGGCTGGCCCAGCGCTTGGCACAGACCCGGTGTCCACTTGTGTCTGCACAGTAAACGAACGCCCAGGTCAGGCAAGAGGAGGACTGGGCATGGTGTGCTCGCTGGGCCTAGATGAATGCCAGCCTGGCCCAGCAGTGGAGGCAGGAAGAACAAAGTGGCAGAAACCTAACTTCTTTTATTATAATTTAGTTTAACAGCCATTTTTTGAGCACGTAGGGACCGTACACAATAAACACTCCAGAAGTGAACTAAAACATAACCCCTGTTCTCACAAGTTCTAGGTTCAGTAAGTAAAGGTGTTAGGATCGTAAGAATCCATCTCATATCAGATACTGAGCTTATGGCTCTGGGATGTTTCAAAGAAGTTAAAATTTAAAATCTTGGCAGCTAAGTCTTCATCTTCAAAGGCCTTTTGGCATTTCTACAAGGTGAGTCTCTCTTGGCTGACAAAGAACCAGAGGCAGCGGGGACAGCCCCTCAGTATCATTCACTTCACTTGCGATGAAAGTGCCTGGGCCGAGGGCCGTGATTTTAAGGGGGAGGTCCTTGGTTATCTGTGTGTCCCAAATAAAGACCCTGGCACAGAAGTTGTAATGCTTGCTGAGTGTATTAAACATAGTGAGATGGTTGTAATAAAGACACTGACTGATCATCTGCTCTCGTCCCCTGAGGGAGCAGGTTGAACTCTGAGCTGTGGGGGAACTGTGTCTCTAGAGCCCCTTTAAACGAGGCCAGGCACAGTCCCAGGGAATGCTACCAGGAGATCAGCGATGGGAAGGGCAGCATGAGCTCAACCCCCACCAACGGCTGGTTTACGGTCCAGCAAGTCTCCCAGGGGGTTTACTGCGTGTGCACACCTGGGTTACAAGCAAGTGGTCCAAGAGGAAGCTAAAGACAGCCAGCAAAGCGCAGGTGAGAACACTGACCTCGGATGGCCCCCTGGCACTGCTCCTGCCACACACTACTTCTGACTCCTGCTCCCGTGAGAGCCTCGATGTACGAGGTGCTACGTGGCGTGCTCCACACTCGCTCGTGAAGTTGCTGACGAAGCTTAGGGAGGGGTGGAGGAACGAGTCCAGTCACGAAGCTGGAAGGAGCCTGACTGAACACTATTTCTTATGCCTACTTCAACTGATCTGTACTTTTTTCCCTTCGCTAATAGGATAGTAACTGTCTTCTTGTGAAGTAAAGGAGGATTTGGGTTCTTAGTGAATAGATCAATAGAGTTTAGTGGTCTGAAACAATTGGAAGTAGACTTCTGAGAACCCAATTAAGCTCAAGGTCCTGCGTTTATATGTGTACACGTTATGCAAATGAACGGAGGGGATCTGATGCGACCAAAGTGAGTGCCCTATGAACCTTAACTCAGAGGACGCAGAGCTCTTCCAGCCCCGCTGCAATTCCACACACATGTCCTCTAGATGCCGAGCCCCTTGGGGCAGGCACCGTGTCCAGTTCAACACTGCATCCCAGCCAGCCCAGGGCCTGGTGCAAATCACGTATCCTTCACACGCTAGAGGGGGCAGGCACCTCTCAGAGACTGCAGATTACCGCCTTGTGGAAATGTGGGTCCAGTAGCAGATTTTGAGAGTTTTAAGAGATGGCACTGATCCAGTTTTGTGGGAAACCTTTCAATTTTTAAAATATTGGTTCAAATCAAAACAAAACCAGAAACAAAACGATGTGTGACTTGGGACATCAGAAGCTGTCTGTGGACTAGAAATGGTCCGATTTGCCATCTCGGCATTCAGCTCAGCACCTGACACAGAGCTTCGCTGCACTCACCCGCTCTGTGTCTGCGCTACAGGCTTGTAAATGGCGGCGGGGGCCAGAGGACCTGGCCTGGGGGCAGAGCGGATGACCCACCCGCTTGGCAGGTGCTTTGCTCGCTCGGCAGGTGCTTTGCTCGGCAGGTGCTTTTCGCCAGGGCACAAAAACCTGCCTCTGGCGTCCAGCTCTGAGTGCGTGCTTCGGGGAGGAGGGGCACACGGAGACCTAGAGTGGGCGTTATTTGGGCAGATGCTTAGTCGTTCTGAGTTTCTCTTTCTTCATCTGAAAAATGGGGTAATAGCATTTGCACCCTTCAGTTCATTCATTAACGTTTGTTAATCACCCAGCATGGGACATAATGGTGACTGACACGCTTCCCGCACACTCAGAGTTTATGTAGTAAAAGCAGAACAATAATTACACCAATAGTTAACACTCATATCTGTGCTAAATGCTGAGAATGCAGAGGTGATGGGAAGATTAGAAATAAAGTATGTACCGTGCCTGGCATGGATAAATGAATGAAATGGCCGGTCAAGCAGGGAGCAGATAAGAACATGGTAGGAACGTACCATGTTAATGAAGGTTACAGCTCTCAGGAAAGACACATCCTAAATAAAACCAATGATTAAGCTGCCATCCTAACTTGCTGGCCTTGATGACTTAGGCTGACCAAGTGGCAGGAGACTCTAAAGTACTGTACGGTGTAAATGAGGAGGAGAGAAGACAATAGCTCCCTGGCTCTCCCTCCCCCCACTCCCCTTTTGGATAACAGCACTCCTAGGCCCCCCACCTCCCACCCCAAGAAGGGAAAGAAAAAGCTAGAAGGGGAAGCAGCTTCAGGGTCAGAAGTGAAACCAGATGAGGGTGGGTTCCAACCTGGGCGGCCTCATTCTTTGGAACCAGCCTCAGCCCAAGGCAGGAGATGGAGGTGAAGATGGGGCTTTTAACACTCAGGAAGTAGTGACATTAATGAATGAATAATTAAAAACCTTACTGTGATCTGAGACACAAAGGACACCAGCATCAAAACTGGGTTACAATAAGCACGTGTTCTTCACGGTTCCTTCTCTCTCTTATTCACCTAGCTCTTCCTAGTCTGTGTCAGCAAGGCCCTGGGCTAGCCTGGAAGACCAGGTGGGTGACAGAATGTGCCCCTGTGGAGGTCACGGGCCAGTGTGGAAAGAGACCCATCAGCACAATGTTTCATCACAGAGTGGGGAGCGAGATCAGAGGGGCGCACAGGGGGCTGTGGGCACCTAGGGGGCGCCTCCCACAACTGGGTAGGTGAGGGAAGGCTTTCTGGGAATGGTACCCCAAATGGCACCCCCACTCACATTCACAATTCCAGAGATTCTACTAGAAGGCTGTCAAGAGCAATGCCTTCTGGCTGCACCAGCCTCCCAGAGTCCCCTGCTGCCCGATGCAGTGTCTGCAGAGCCAAATGCATCTTCTGCCACGCCTCAGCCTCATCCGGAACCGCATCCGACCCTCCAAGACTCCTGCAGGAGCCTGCCTTCCCTGGCAGGCTCAGCCAAAAGACCAACTCAAAACTCTTTTGTCAAAGCAAGCTTAGGGTGAGCCACCCATCCCCCGCTGCCACAACCCTTCCAGAGCAACTGTGGCTCAGGCCACCCGGGGCCTCTAGGTGAACACCGGCAGGGTACCTTCCAGTATCTCCTTTGCTCAAAAGCAAGTGACCTTCTTCCAGGTGGCCAGCTGGAAGCTTTGGCGAGTCCTCCTACTGCTCACTCTCAGAATGCACCGAACCCAGGGATGTGAGGGTCAGGGCAGGCAGTTTGTGGGTCAGGGGTATGGAGAAGAGAAAGGGTGGGCTTTGCTGGGTTTCCGCCTCAGTGCAGGGGCGTCACCACACAGTCTTCTGGACAGCCCGGCTGTCTGCTCCACCAGCTCTGCTGGGCAGGGACCGGAGGGAGGCCCCAGAAGACATAGCTGGGGGCACAGCTGCTCAGGGGGCAGTGGCTGCAGGCAGCAACGGGAAGGGGTGGAGCCGCTCCCGGGGGGGAGAGGGAAGAGGCTGCGGCTTTCCAGGCCCCAGCGCCCCGAGCTGGCCTGTGGGTGGGTGGGTAGGGAATCAAGTGGGCCCGGGCAAAGCGAGGGGCAGGGGTCTGAGCGGTGGCGTTGGGATCAGAGCCTGGTCCCAGGGTGGCTGTACCACCAGAACCTTTCGCTTCTGCTCCAGCCGAGAGGCGGTGGGAGGGACAGGCAGCCTGGTCTCAGGAGAACCCGATGGGCCATGCCTCGGCTTTGGAGAGCGGGGTCCAGCCTCCACTCCTGCCTCAGCAAAGAAAGCCTCAGCCCCGGCCCTGGGTGGGGGGTAAGATGGTCCATCCCCAAACCCATCCCGACCCCGCTCGGGGGAGGTGAAAGCACCGCAGCAGCAGAACTAGCCTAGATCGCTCCTACCTGTAGGCCAGGCGCCAGCTTGTGTTCGTCCTCCTCCCTGATGCCATCGCAGTCGGGCTCCTCCGGAGCCTCGGGGGGCCCTGCACCCGCTCCCGCTTCCAAGCTCGGTAGCGGCGGGGGATCGGGCGCCTGGGGCTTCTGCGGCCCCGCGGCCCGAGCCCGCTCACGCCGGCCAGCGCCGCCGCTCGGCCTGCTCCGCCTCCGAGTCATGCTGCCGCTCTCTCGCGCCTCTCCCTCGCTCCGCTAGCGCCGCCGTCGCCGCTCCCCTCTCAGGACAACAGCCAATATGGCGGCGCCCGGCTCCCCCTCCGCCGCTGCCAGCAGGTCAGAGGGCACGCGGAGTCCGCGCCGCCGCACTAGCCCCCCTGAGGCTGCCTGCGCCATTTTGAATAAGGTCACCACCCGGAGTCCGTGGGAGAAGGGACGTGGTGAGGAGGCGCCCTCCCGGCCCCACAGGGAGACAGGGAGTGGGTGTCCGCTGTAGTAACCACGCCGCTCAGCCCTGGTTGCTTAATCACTTAAATGGATGAGTGAGTGAGTTATTTTCTGTAGTGCCATGGTACTTTGACACCCGTCCCCTGACTTCTCGCGCTCACACGGAGTGGCGTGTATCAAGTACGATCGTTCCCATTTTGTGGTGGAGAAAGTCGAGGCTACAGAAGGCAAAATGGTTGCTCGACATTATCCAGCCTGGTGGGCTCGTGGACAGCCCGAGCTGAAAGGGTAGAAGGTTGCGCCCAGGCCTTTCTTCGCAATGTACGGCGCACCGGGAGTCCGGTTTTCGGTGCTCGGGACACGGGACTCAGCCCCGTGTCCTGCCCAGCTCTCGGGGAAAGTGGACGCTTACACAGCTACAACCAGTGTGGTAAGATTAGATAACTGGAGCACATGGATTTTGAGTAGTACACAATGGAACGTGAAAAAAATTAATAATTTTCTCTTCAACTGTTAAAAATGGGGCTTCTCCCCTTTCCCTTTTCGGCTGTAGAACACATGCACACGGTACAGAATTTTGAAAGGTGTTGAATACAGCCCGTCTCACGCCACGGCCAGTGCTAGCATGAAATCCATACGACGGGTATATGTAGAGTTGCTACTACCAATGTCATCGACAGGGGCGGAATCTTGACATTGGCCTCAAACAGCTTGAACGAGGGCAATTTTGAGAGGAAAGGCTAATGGAAGGCCGTGGAGCTCTCCTTAGCTGCCAAGAACATATATGAACGTTAATACTTCATCTCAGCGCTGGGATTAGTGCGGCAATAGAAGACTTGAAAGAGTCAGGGTAGTTCCCGCTATATATAGTTGGTATTTTTAACATGTATTTAATTTGGCTGTAAAATACGCAGAACAGAACTTACTCTCTTAACAGTTTTGAGTATACAGTTGGCTGATACCAAATCCGTGCAACCATCACCACCCCATCCAGCTGCAGACCTCTTCCTCCCGTGCAACTGGCACTCCGCACTCTTTAATAACTCCCCATCCTCTGCTTTTCCGAAGCCCATGGCAGTCAACCACCATTCTACTTTAAAAAAAAATCTCCCCGTTTTCCCCATAGTCTAGCCTCTGGTCACCACTGTTCTAGTCTCTGTTACTGGGAGTTTAGTGGGGTTTTTTTAGTTCTACATATAAGTGAGATCATGCGATATTTGTCTTTTGGGGGTTGGCTTATTTCACGTTACAGAATGTGCTCCGGTTTCATCCACGTGGTTGCAAACCGCAGGACTGCCTTCTTTTTAAAGGCGGAATGTTACTCCTTTATGTGTTCTTATATATTCCTACGTATTTATAGATACACTTTATATATATTCCTTTATGTGTAAATGCATATGTACGAACCCCATTTTCTTTATCCATTCCTACACCGGCGGAGAAGATAGATGGCCTTGAGCGGTGACAGAG
The DNA here is from genome assembly GCF_022682495.2 of Desmodus rotundus. NCBI lineage: Eukaryota > Metazoa > Chordata > Mammalia > Chiroptera > Phyllostomidae > Desmodus > Desmodus rotundus. The sequence goes on from NC_071396.1 coordinate 41,986,266, forward strand.
CGTTAGGAGACCCTTGTTCTGGCGGGGCCCACTGCAGGCGCTCGTGGGGGTGGTCATGCTGGGAGCCGCAGCCGGGGGCTGGCCTCTAACAGACAGCGGAGGCAGGATGAGTGCAGGTTTTTTCTTTTAAACCAAACCTCAGCTGTAGTTCGTGTTCTCTGGCAGGGGCAGCAGGAAACCTTTACTGTCTTGGGTCAGGACTACATCACTCTCTGGACATACTTAGTTTACAGGATTTTTTTTTTTGGTCATATCACCATTGTAGTGGATATCAGGCTAATGTACTGTGACACTGTGGACACCATCCTAAGGGACCTTTGAGAACAGGAAGTAGCAGATCCCTCGGGTGACTCGGTAAGCATGCTGTATGTGCTAGAGAGCAGATAATATAGCCTACAAAGACTCAGGGGCTTATTTATTCAGTGAACTATCTAGGGGTCTGGGGTTTGTTGAGTTACTCCCTGCAAAACGAAGGACCAGCCGCTGTACACACCACATTTCCTACTACTAAGAAAGAAATATAAAACTTGGTGAGGCTTCTTTTAGACTTGGGTGGTAAAATGTACCATATTAAGGTACATTATTTTCACCTGTTACTGCGTCACTTGAAGGCTGTCAACTTTAGGGGGACCCGTACAAAGAGAGGTGGTTTTCTCGCTGGATCGGGCCGCAGAATAAGTGGTTCTGCCTTTGGCTTTTATACCCAGGCATTGGAGTTTTGAAGCAAAGTCATGTTCTCCTTCTGCAAATTGTTATTCTCCTCTTGAGAAACAGCTCCTGGCTTGCTCCAGGTGTCTGGTGAAACCAGATGCCTGACCATGGCGTGCTGACCGTGGCATACCAGATGACCCTGTGATCTGAGCCCCCGTGTTACCTGATCTGCCCAGCCACACTGTCAGGGGTGGCCCGCAGCACTCCATCATCAAAGGGAAATGACGTGTGTGGCCTGGGTCCAAGCAAGCCATACGGGTGAAGTCAGCTGCCTGAGCAAGTGGTCTGCATTTTTCCCCTGCTGCGTATGTTCATGGCCTTGTGGAGAGTTGTTTATGATGAGTTGGCACAGGAAGAAAAATCTGTAAAGGCCAGTTTGCAGATGGCTCCGACCAGAAGTGGGTTGGCGGGATGTCCCAGCTTTCCTCTAAGATGGCCAGAGGGGCCTAGCAAAGGGACCAGCACCCAGAGGCTCTGAAATAAGGACACACGATTCTTGGGTGTGGGATAACGGTTTAGTCTGTTGGTCAGAGACTTGAAGGAAAGAGACCGAAGGCTTAGTGATGGGAAGTTTTGAGGAAGACGAATGTGACTGGCCTGCCCAGAATGGCTTCAGAGTGGGAGGTTACCTGTGCCCCAGATGAGCATTCAGAAGAGGGCCTTATTCAGAGGAACCTCTTAAAGTCTGCTGGGCGCTACGGTCCTGTGGCTCTTAGTCTCCTTCCCCAGCCACTCCAGGGCTTGCTCCACCATTAGGAGAGCGCAGGCCCAGCAGTACAGACCGCTCCCTCCCACGGCTGGCCTCTCTGCTCTCAGTGCTAAGCCTAGTTTACAAGCCTCTGGGGACCAGCCAGCTCTCTCTGGCAGGGAAATCACTTTGGTCTGTGTATTAGTCAGGACCGACTGACTGCGGTAACAAACCATCCCAACATGTCAGGTTCAATACCATAATAGTCCCGTTCTTGTTCACGTCACAATCCAATGCCAGTTGAAGGGGGCTTTGCTGCGTGCAGTCACCCAGGGACCCAGTCCCCTCTATCTTGTGGCTGGCTCTTCTCTCATCTAGGTTCTCTTCTTTCTGCGGGCGGGTGGGACAGAAGACAGAGCGAGGGTGGCGTGAGATGTTTTTATGAGCGATACCCAGAAATGACTGTACATCGTTTATACTCCCAGCCTGTTGGTGAGAGTTCAGCCATGTGGCTCTACTTGACTCTAACCCTTCCCTCCCACTCCTTCCCCTTTCCCCAGGCAACCGCGGACCTGCTGTCCGTCTCTGCGAATATTTGCTCTTTTGTACAGTATGTGCTCTGTTTTGCCGGGCTTCTTTCCCTCAGCGTGAGTGTTTTGAGATTCACCCACATCCTGTGTGTGTCCGTAGCTGTCACTGCTGAGTAGTAGCCATCGTGCGGAAGCCCCGCAGTTTGTGTTTCCGTGGGACATGGGTGAGCAGGCATGGCAGGCATTTCTCACACGTTCCGTTAGCTTGGTGTGGTGTTCTGAGAACTGGGAAAATATTTTTAAAGCAAGGATACAATGTACAATATATTGAAATTGCATCTTTTGCAACTGTTCGAATTTATATATTTTTTACAGGTTACCTTAAAAATGTGTGGGAGCAGGGCTGGCTCCCTGGAGGCGCCTGCAGCCCGCACAGCCACACGGCCTTGCATTCAGAAGGGCTCTGAGCTTGGCATAAAGGTGGCTGCTGCCTTCTTGAAATTCTTAACAATGTTGGAGCAAGGGGCCTACACTTTCATTTTGCACTGGGCACTACAGTTTTCTTTATGGCCTCTCCTCCCTCTGTGCCCTCTTCCCCGATCTCTGGGCACTATCATATGTAGCTGCATAAGAGGGCGTGTAGTTTTTTAAGTTGATTTTACAGGGCATGCAGTCAAGAATTGGAAGGCCACTGGCCTTAACCCTCAGGTCTGTGAGGGCTGGGCTTGGAACACAAAACCCAGGGTGGTTTGCCAGTTCTACTTTCCACCCTGTGACTCACGTTCTACTGCTGCCCCAAGGCCAGAGGTACACAACTAACTACAGGTACCCCTTGCTTTATCGTGCTTGACGGTCTTGCGCCTCAAAGGTGTGGGGTTTTTACAAACTGAAGACGGCACCCACTGCCAGCGAAAAGATTATGATTTGCTTTGTTGTGGGGCTCTGGAACCAAACCCAAGCGCTGTCCAGCTTCGAGGTGTGCCTGCAGGTGTTTGAGTGGAGAGGAAGGAAGGAGAAAGTATACGGCTAATGGGAGCTAAATGGCCATTTTAGCATAGTTTCCCATTCACACGGGTGATGTGGGCACCACGGGCCACATATGTAGGTACGCTTCAAACAGCTCCCGTGCAGCGGGCATGCCCTGCCCAGCTCACCATCCCTGTCCAGGCTGGCTCCTGGAAGGATTGGTTCCACCAGAGGAAGGCAGATCAGGGTCCCTTGAGTCCTGAAGTTGGGCCTCAGCCTAGCTGAGGACTTTCTTAGCACTTTTTGAGAGAGGCAATGACTTCTGTCCCCGTCTCTAAACTTGAGAATGGCCTTGCACCTTTGGGGAGGAGGGCGTGGGGCAGACTCTCCCCGCCTCTCCAGGAGAGGGGAGTTGAGAGGACATGAAATGATGCTGGAGAGGAGGAGAGAGGGGTCCAGTGTGGAAGACCCTGACTCCCAGGGCGAGAGTTGGGCCTCCCGAGAGGGCGGTGGGGACTGGGCATGGGGAGGAATGAAACAGGGAGGTCCACATGAGGCACCCTGTAGATGAAGCGTGTTGGGCTTGGCCTTGACCTCTCCAGGCCCTACGGACCTAGTTGAAACAGCAACCACTGTGCAGTACTCCGAACTGTGCAAATTTAACAGCTGTTTTCTAGGATGTAGATAGAAAATTCTAGTAAAGTAAATGGCTTTATTTGAGTGACTGGTAATTGCTCCTAATTGTTATTATTATTTTTAAAGATTTAATTAATTTATTCATTTAGAAAGAGGGGAAGGGAAGGAGAAAGAGAGGGAGAGAAATATCATTGTGTGGTTGCCTTTCTTGCACCCCCTAGTGGGGACCCAACCTGCAACCCAGGTGTGTGCCCTGACTGGGAATCGAACCAGCGACCCTTTGGTTCTCTGGCTGGCACTCAATCCACTGAACCACACCAGCCAGGGCTGCTCCTAACTATTAATTAACCGGGCAAGAACAATTGAACCCTTGTCACAGGACCATGAGGGAAGACCATCAGGGGAAGGAATGAAAACTTGGCAGACAGTGTTAAGGAATTTGAACTTGGCTGGGGAGGTTGGGAAACAAATCTCTCAGAGGGAGGAGAGACTTCCTGTTCCTCCCTACCCCATGACGCACCTGACCTCCAACTCTTGTTAATTCTGCCTTCAAAATATTTACTCCAGCAAGAAGGAATCTCTGTTCATAAATTCACCTGTGTAAGAAATATAATTAAAGCTTTCTGTAACTCAACTTAATTTCTATTTTGAGCTCCCATTCTGCTGGAGTGGCAGAAATTTAATCTCAACTAATTGAGGGTTTTACCCCTTCCCTGGGGTTATAGTTAAGGCCCAGAGCTTCATGTAGTACTTCGGTGTGAGTGTGTGTGTGTATGTGTGAGAGGATGGAGTTCCCAAGGTCATCTGTGCACACAGGCGTTCATGGAGATGCCCTTGGTCCCCACTGGTTGCTGGAGAGACCCGGCTGTCCTCACTCACTCTGTGCTGGAGACCTCAGCTCTCTTCCCGCCACAGGCCACCCCGGTCTGTGGGAATCTCGCTGCCGCTCCCTACGGTCCTTGCGCCCAGACGTGTCGCAGAGACATCCCTGCACCAGGTTTTACTACCCCCCCCCCCCCCCCGGCAGCAGCCCCTCCCTCCTGGATTCTTTGCTCCTTCCTCAGACCCCTCTCTGCTCCTGTCACTTCACTCCATCCTCCTGCTCTTCCTTCCTTTTCTCTAGACCCCCTGAAGCCCTTGCTTTGAGGTTTCTGGAGGACCGCCAATAGGTGGCACTGTCTTCCTGACTAAGGTTCTGAACATGCTGGAAAAGGAAGCAAAGGGGAGGCAGGTGAAGGCCAGATTATTACCTTATTACTGACGAGGCCAGGTCCAAGCCCTTGCTCAGTGTGGGCTTGTAGATAACTGAGCCCCTGAGTTCAGCAGACACCCCTGTACCCCTGTCGTTGCAGCTGCGCTGGGTGGGCCCCCTCCAAGGGCCCCTGGAGGGGCAGTGAATGTACCCCCTGCAGGGGGGGCAGATCCTAGGAGGAAAAAAGGCAGAGCTGAGCAGAGTATGTACCATGTTCCCCCAAACCCACTGGTCAGGTGAACTACTCTCCCGCCTCGCTGAGTCCTGGACCAGTTCTCCCCATCCTCTTGCTCATGAAGTTTCTCGCATCTTGTTGGCTATGTCTGAGATTTCTCTCCTTTCCCTAAGTCTTTTTGAAACCAAGTACAGAAATACTTAAAACATCTTTTCTTAATAAAACTTTTGAAAATAGACCAGTGTGGGTAGAATTCTGTAATGCGTCCCCTGGCAGCCATCCTTCAGCTTCCACAGTTATGAAATCATGGCCAGTCTGAATTCATCTACAGCCTCCCCCACTCCTGTGCTGTTTGAGACAAGTCCAGCGCATCACACCAGGAGGACTCCTTGTTCTGCCCTCTGCCCTGTCGCATCCCACCACGAGGGGCAGTGAGCATGCAATGGACCAGCTACTTGAAAGGGGGAGGGGGCGAATTACCAGAAAAAAGAAGGACGAAGGGGCACATTGGGAAAACACCCCCCGGCCCAGGTGGTCAGGTGGTGTCCACTCATTTTCTTTGCCGCCACTGGAGTTTAGGACTCGTCATTTGCCTCAGGCAGCCACTACGGAGTTACGTTCCTTGCTGATGTTTCTCTAAGTGACACCTGAGTCAGAGTCTCTTGGAAAGCTTGCTGAAATGCAGATCGCTGGGCTGCTCTCCAGCCTCGCTGGATCCCACTCTGAGCTGGGTTCCAGGTGTCTCTTTACAAGCAGCCCACGTGATCCTGAAGCACGGCGACCTTGAGGACTGCTGTTCCAATCAGGCCTCCATGCTGTCCCACGTTGTCTAAAACCCCACGTCTGCCCCTGTCACCCCCGCTGAGGACAACCCAGGAGGCTCCTACCTGCAGGGTAAGTTTCCGGTTACCAGGCCTGGTATGGAGGGCCTGCAGCAGCCTCTTTCCCCACCTGTCTCCTCCTTGAACCCTGGGTTTGAGCCCCATCTGCAACTCTGACGTGCTCAACACTGCATTCCCTCCCTTCCCCTCTGGGGACTAATAAACTTGTACTGCTCATTTGAGGGCCAGTCCAAGGGGCTCTTCTTTGAAGCCATAGGTGACTCACTCCTCTGCACATGGCAGTTGGAAAGCTTGGGAGTCAGACCTGGTTGCAATCTCAGCCCTGCCGCTTACTGGCTACGCCACGTTGCGAAGTCCTTGTTCTCTCTGGGTCTCAGTCCCATTGCCTAGTCCTAGACAATGAGGATGCAAGCAGTGTCTCTCAGGACTTGGAGATGTAAATGGAGACCTTTGCACCACAGGGAGGCAAAACTTGACCTCTGTTCTCTTAGTGTCTCCAGCTGTGTCTGAGAACTAAATTGACTTAGGACGGATTTGTAGGAGAAAGGTATACAGCTGACCCTTGGGCAAATGGGTTTGAGCCGTGCGGGTACACTGACGTAGATTTTTTCTTTCCTTTTCTTTTTTAACATTTAAAGTACGTTTTATTGATTATGCTGTTACAGTTGTCCCAATTTTTTTTGCCCCTTTATCCCCCCTCCACCATGCACCCCACTACCCTCCAGCATTCCATCCCCTCCCCGTTAGTTCATGTCCATGAGTTGTACATATAAGTTCTTTGGCTTCTCTATTTTCTATACTATTCTTATCCTCCCTGCATCTATATTTTATGCCTACTAATTATGCTTATTCCCTCTACCTTCCCCCCATTCTTCCCCTCCCCCTCCCCTCTGATAACCCTCCAGTTGATCTCCATTTCTGTGATTCTGTTCCTGTTCTTTGCTTAGTTTGTTTTTGTTTTTTTAGGTTAAGTTGTTTATAGTTGTGAGTTTATTGTCATTTCACTGTTCATAGTTTTTGATCTTCTATTTCTTAGATAAATCCTTTTAACATTTCATATAATAAGGGCTGACGATGAACTCCTTTAACATGACCTTATCTGGGAAGCACTTTATCTGCCCTTGCATTCTAAGTGGTAGCTTTGCTGGACAGAGTCATCTTGGATGTAGGTTCTTGCCGTTCATGACTTGGAATACTTCTTTCCAGCCCCTTCTTGCCTGTAAGGTCTCTTTGGAGAAATCAGCTGATAGTCTTATGGGAACTCCTTTGTAGGTAACTGTCTCCTTTTCCCTTGCTGCTTTTAAGATTCTCTCCTTATCTTTAATCTTGGGTAATGTAATTATTATTTTATTATTATTATTATTTTATTGTTATTCAATTACAGTTGTATACCTATTCTCCCCTTCCCTCCCCCCCTGGGTAATGTAATTATGATGTGCCTTGGTGTGTTCCTCCTTGGGTCCAACTTCTTTGGGACTCTCTGAGCTTCCTGGATGTCCTGGAAATCTATTTCCTTCTCCAGGAAAATAGATTGGGGAAGTTTTCCTTCGTTATTTCTTCAAATAAGTTTTCAATTTCTTGCTCTTCCTCTTCTCCTTCTGGCACCCCTATGATTGAGATGTTGGAACGTTTGAAGTTGTCCCAGAGGGTTCCTAAGCCTCTCCTCATTGTTTTGAATTCTTGTTTCTTCATTCTGTTCCACTTGGATGTTTATTTCTTCCTATTGTTTGAGATTGTTGATTTGAGTCCCAGTTTCCTTCCTGTCACTGTTGGTTCCCTGTACATTTTCCTTTATTTCACTTTGTGTAGCCTTCATTTCTTCCTTCATTTTGCGACCAAGCTCAATCAATTCTGTGAGCATCCTGACTACCAGTGCTTTGAACTCCGTGGGGGAGGCGTCAGAGGGGGAACAGTGCTCTGGCTCATTCAGCCAGCCCTGCCTCTCCCGCGCAGTCCGCAGCCTCGCCTCGCGTGTCCTCTCCACCTGGCTGCCCATCTCCGCCCCTCCTACCTGTCTGGATGAATGTTTATTTAAGTCCTTGGTTGTTGGACTTCCATACAGTTTGATTTTCTGGCACTTCTGGTTGTCTGTTGTTTTTAAATTGGTTGTTATCCTTCTTTTGGTTGTGTGAGGAAGTGAAGCATTTTTACGTATGCCTCTATCTTGGCTGGAACTGGGTTGTTTTTCCTTGAGTACTGTAAATGTGTTTTCTTTATGATTTTCTTAATAACATTTTCTTTTCTCTAGCTGATCTTATTGTAAGAATACAGTATGTAATACATATAATATACAAACGTGGGTTAATTGACTGTATATATTATTGGTAAGGTTTCTCGTCAACAGTAGACTATTAGCAGATAAATTTTGACTGTGTGGTAGGGTCAGCACTCCATAACCCCTGCATTTTTCAGGGTGAACTCTATAGATTTATATATGTCCATGGGAGCTGCCACAGGAAAACGAAGACCCAGAGAACTAACCAGGCCTAAGTGTTTATATACTAGGTTGAATGAAGAGAGGCTATAGTGGAAAAGCAACTAATACATGGGGAGACAAAGATAAAAGTTTGTTTGTTTTTAACAAGGTTAGTTTGTACAAATTTCTCACCGTAGCTGGTGTGGCTCAGTGGATTGAGCGCCAGAGTGTGAACCAAAGGGCTGACAGTTTTGATTCCCAGTCAGGGCACATGCCTGGGCTTCAGGCCAGGTCCCCAGTGGGAGAGGCAACCACACATTGATGTTTCTCTCCTTCTCTTTCTCCCTCCCTTCCCCTCTCTCTAAACATAAATAAATAAAATCCTTAAAAAAAAAGGAATTTTTCCTCCTAGTATATTATAGGGAGAGCATCTTTTACACAGGAGTTTCATCTGCTTCTAGGAGGAGTGCCCTTCACCAGCTGTTTTTTCAAGTACCTTTGCTCAATAATTCTTATGCCAAAGTGGCATATTTTGTGGTGACATATTCTGCCACCCTTCAGCACAGAGCCTGGAACATACGGTAGGGTGTTCATAAACACGAGCTCCCTAACAAGGCCCTGGCCAAGAGAGGGTGAAGGGCCGGGACTAATACAGCCTGCCCTGTCATAAGTCAGCCAATAAAACGATTTTTCACTGAAACAGCACTGAGGTCATCATGACAATGATGTAATCACAACAATGAGGTCATCACAACAGTGATGTAATCACAACACTGAGGTCATCACAACAATGAGGTCATCTCTGCCATTTTGGCCAATAATAGCTCCATCAAAGGGCACTCTGGCTCCAGGTTTGTCCCTTTGAGTCTCCTGCCACCCACTTCCCTAGAGTGACCTTTCTAACAGGTATAATAATATTGTAACTCAGGGTTTTAGTAATTTCCCATTCCAAAGTGGCATATCATGCCTGTGGTTTTGACTCATATCCTTCCCCAGTGTTGCACTGAGTCAAACCAAAGTAATAGGAAAAGCAGGTCTCACCTGCACTCCTGAGACTATGTAGTCACTTGGAAACCATTCCGATGAGGTCAGAGTGTGGACGAGGAGTCTGCTACGGGCATCACTCCTGCAGTCCCTAGTCTCGCTGATATCCCTTGGCTTTAAGTGGGGCCAGGAGATGAGAGCCCTAGTGGCCGGCAAGCGATGGGCTTGGAGCCCGCACCCAGGGACCTGTGTCTGTGGGGAATGGGGACCCTGCACTGTTCACGCCCACATGCCCATGACTGGGCCCGGGGAGAGCGGGGTAGATCTAGAAGAAGGTGAGAAGGTGGCTTCTCAAAGCGTAGTTAATTGGGGAGGAGGACTGTTTTAGTGACCAATTACACCAAAACTTAGTGGCTTAAGACAGAAAATATGTATATATAATCTCACATAGTTTCTGTGGGTCAGGAATTTAGGAGCAGTTTAGCTGGGTGGTTCTGACCTGAGTCTCTCATGAGGTGCGACCAAGATGTCACTGGGGCCAGCTCACCTGAAGGCTTTGATGGGGCTGGGGCACGGGCTCCTCCCAAGGATGGCTCACCCACATGGCTCTCGGCAGGAGGTCTCCTTCCTCACAATGTGGACCCTCCACTGGGCTGCTGGAGTGTCCTTGTGTATTTCATTGATTATGCTATTACACTTGTCCCATTTTTTCCCTCCCCTTTATCCCCTCCTCCCTGAACCCCCCCTCCAGATTCCCACCCCCCACCCCCACCCCTAGTTCATGTCCATGGGTCATACATATAAGTTCTTTGGCTTCTCCATTTCCTATACTATTCTTAACTTCCGCATCTATTTTCTACCTACCATTTATGCTACTTATTCCCTGCACCTTTTCCTCCCATTCTCTCCTTCCCCTCCCCACTGATACCCTCCATGTGATCTCCATTTCTGTGATTCTGTTCCTGTTCTAGCTGTTTGCTTAGTTTTTGTTTTCTAGGTTCAGTTGTTGATAGTTGTGAGTTTGTTGTCATTTTAATGTTCATAGCTTTTGATCTTCTATTTCTTAGATAAGTCCCTTTAACTTTTCATATAGTAAGGGCTTGGTGATGGTGAACTCCTTTAACTTGACCTTATCTAAGAAGCACTTTACCTGCCCCTCCATTCTAAATGATAGTTTTGCTGGATATAGTCATCTTGGATGTAGGTCCTTGCCTTTCCTGACGTTGAATACTTCTTTCCAGCCCCTTCTTGCCTGTAAGGTCTCTTTGGAGAAATCAGCTGATAGTCTTATGGGAACTCCTTTGTAGGTAACTGTCCCCTTTTCCCTTGCTGCTTTTAAGATTCTCTCCTTATCTTTAATCTTGGGTAATGTAATTATGATGTGCCTTGGTGTGTTCCTCCTTGGGTCCAACTTCTTTGGGACTCTCTGGGCTTCCTGGACTTCCTGGAAGTCTTATTTCCTTCTCCAGGAAAATAGATTGGGGAAGTTTCCCTTCATTATTTTTTCAAATAAGTTTTCAATTTCTTGCTCTTCCTCTTCTCCTTCTGGCACCCCTATGATTGAGATGTTGGAACGTTTAAAGTTGTCCCAGAGGGTTCCTAAGCCTCTCCTCATTGTTTTGAAGTCTTGTTTCTTCATTCTGTTCCAGTTGGACATTTATTTCTTCCTATTGTTCGAGATCGTTGATATGAGTCCTGGTTTCCTTCCCTTCACTGTTGGTTCCCTGTACATTTTCCTTTATTTCACTTTGTGTAGCCTTCACTTCCTCCTTCATTTTGGGACCAAGCTCAGTCAATTCTGTGAGCATCCTGATCATCAGTGTTTTGAACTCTGCATTACATAGGTTGTCTGTCTCCTCATCACTTAATTTTTTTCTTGGGTTTTGATCTGCTCTTTCACTTGGGCCATATTTCTTTGTCTTGGTGCCCCAGTCCAGATGAATGTTTCTCTTTTTTTTTTGATATATTTATTGATTATGCTATTACAGTTGTCCCATTTCCACCCCTTCACTCAACTCCATCCTGCCCACTCCCTCCCTCCCATATTCCCCGCCCCCTATAGTTCATGTCCATGGGTCATACTTATAAGTTCTTTGGCTTCTACATTTCCTACACTATTCTTACCCTCCCCCTGTCTATTTTCCACCTATCATTTATGCTATTTATTCTCTGTACCTTTCCCCACTCTCTCCCCCTCCCAATCCCCTATCGATAACCCTCCATGTGATCTCCATTTCTGTGGTTCTGTTTCTGTTCTAGTTGTTTGCTTAGTTTTCTTTTGTTTTGGTTTTAGGTGTGGTTGTTAATAACTGTGAGTTTGCTGTCATTTTTACTGTTCATAGTTTTTATCTTCTTTTTCTTAGATAAGTCCCTTTAACATTTCATATAATAATGGCTTGGTGATGATGAACTCCTTTAACTTGACCTTATCTGAGAAGCACTTTATCTGCCCTTTCATTCTAAATGATAGCTTTGCCGGATACAGTAATCTTGGATGTAGGCCCTTGCCTTTCATGACTTGGAATACTTCTTGCCAGTCCCTTCTTGCCTGTAAGGTCTCTTTTGAGAAATCAGCTGACAGTCTTATGGGAACCCCTTTGTAGGTAACTGTGTCCTTTTCTCTTGCTGCTTCTAAGATTCTCTCCTTCTGTTTCATCTTGGGTAATGTAATGATGATGTGCCTTGGTGTGTTCCTCCTTGGGTCCAGCTTCTTTGGGACTCTCTGAGCTTCCTGACTTCCTGGAAGTCTATTTCCTTTGCCAGACTGGGGAAGTTCTCCTTCATTATTTGTTCAAATAAGTTTTCAATTTTTTGTTCTTTCTCTTCTCCTTCTGGCACCCCTATAATTCGGATGTTGGAACGTTTCAAGATGTCCTGGAGGTTCCTAAGCCTCTCCTCATTTTTCTGAATTCTTGTTTCTTCATTCTTTTCTGGATGGATGTTTCTTTCTTCCTTCTGGTCCACACCGTTGATTTGAGTCCCAGTTTCCTTCGCATCACTATTGGTTCCCTGTACATTTTCCTTTGTTTCTCTTAGCATAGGCTTCATTTTTTCATCTAGTTTTCGAACAAATTCAACCAATTCTGTGAGCGTCTTAATAACCAGTGTTTTGAACTGTGCATCCAATAGGTTGGCTATCTCTTCCTTGCTTAGTTGTATTTTTTATGGAGCTTTGAAGTGTTCTGTCATTTGGGCCTTTTTTTTTTTTTTTTGTCTTGGCGCATCTGTTACTTAAAGGGACGGAGCCTTAGGTGTTCCCGGGGCGGGGCGGGGTAACGCTGGTCACTGGGTTGTGACGATGTATGTGGGGGAGGGGCCGAGAGGGAGCAATGGCGCCCGCTCCACTCTCCACCGGATTTCAGTCTTTCACTCTGCTACCCACAATCAAACTGGGCCCCTCTGGTGCTGGTTCCCGAGTGGGTGGGCTTGTGCACACTCTAGGCCCCTGTGGGTCTCTCCAGCGACCTCTCCTGTGAGGCTGGGAGTCTCCCCTGCTGCTGCCCCAACCCCCAGGGGCGCTTTCAATCAGAGGTTTGAGGCTTTATTTCCCCGAGCTGGAGCCCTGGGTTACGCGGTCTGCTTCGGTCCCCGCCGTTCGTCTGGTTTATCTGTGTGCAAATGTGGGGCCACCGGGTGCTACCCGCCACTCTGCCTGCCCCGTTCTCTGCCACTCTGAGTCTGGCCCTCTTGGTTTATCTGTGCGCCAATGTGGGGCCGCAGGGTCTGATAGTGGTCAGACTGCCTGCCCCGTTCGTCCCACACTCTGCCAGTCTCGGTCCGCCATGACCACGCGAGTCCTCTCCGCCCCGGTGCCTGTCTCCGCCCCTCCTACCGGTCTGGATGTATGTTTCTTTTTTATCTACTTGGTGTTGGACTTCCTTGCCGTTCGATTTTCTGTCAGTTCTGGTTGTGCGAGGAGGTGCAGTGTGTCTACCTATGCCACCATCTTGGTTCAGATGAATGTTTCTTTAACTCCCTGGCTGTTGGACTTCCATGCAAATGACTTTCTGGCAGTTCTGGTTGTTCTTGGTTTTTAAATGGGTTGTTATCCTTTGGTTGTGTGAGGAAGTGAAATGTTTCTACTTACACCTCCATCTTGGCTGGAACCTTGGTCCCATAGTTCTTTGGACAGGCTTTATCTTCAGTCACTACTTCAAATCCTTATAAGGGTTTCTCCCTCAATCATGCCCTTGGGCGCCTGAGCCTATTTTGTTAAGTTTAGTCTGCACAGAGTTAGGAGTTTGTGTCTGGCTTTGATGGGTGGTGATTGGTTGGCTTTTGGCCAAGCTCCAGATAATAACACATACATCATCTTGATGAGCCATTCGGTTTCATGGGTCCTTTTAAACCTGTGCCTCTTCCTGGTCAAACACTTAACTGCAGCGTGTTTTCCTACTAATACACCCCCAACTTACACACGTAGCTCTCTCACTGGCACAGTCTCACCAGTGACAATTTGGAATTGCAGAGGCCGTTTTGGGGAGCTTCTAACCCTGAGAAGATTGTTCACTTAACAGACACCTTAGAACAAAAAGCAGAGAACCCCCCATGAAGAGACCGTGTTTCCTGAAAAAGAGACTTTTATTTAATGTGGGAAGCATCCCGCTCCTTCATTTCCATCCCTTGGGCATTAGTAAGTGCTGGCTCTCTAATTTTATGGCTTGACAAGATTGCCAAGGGCCCAAGTTACTGCCTAAACCGGCTGCAATGTGGCTTCTTCTGTTTTCCGATATCTAAACTTTTTTCTCTCTCTTTGCAGCAGAAACCTAGGTAGGTTTTTACAAAGACAACTTCATACTGGTCTAAAGCCATGTGCTTTTCACTTTTTCTGTTCCTCTCTCTCCTGGGGAATTTAAAGGTAAATTATTAAAAGATACCCTAAACACCTAGAACACTCACTTGTTGTGTTCACATGCTAGGAATATTTAATCCAAATAACTAGTAGCCTTGGCTGGTGTGGCTCAGATATTTGGAGCGTTGTCCCATAGACCAAAAGGTCATGGGTTCAATTTCCGGTCGGGGCACATACCTGGGTTTCAGGTTCAGTCCCCGGTTGGGGTGTGTATGGGAGGACAACCAATTTATTTTTCTCTTTCACATCAACGTTTCTCTCTCTCTTTCTCTCTCTCCCTTCCTCTCTCTGTCTCTGTCTCTCTCTCTCTCAAAAGCAGTGAACCCTGATTAGTGTGGCTCAGTTGGTTGGGTGTCGTCCCACAAATTAAAAGATCGACGATTCGATCCCAGGTCAGGGCATATGCCTGGGCTGTGGGTTCAGTCTCCAATTGGGGAGTGTAAGAGAAGCTACCAGTCAATATTTGTCTCTCACATCGATGTTTCTGTCCCTCTCTTTCTGCCTCCCTTCCTCTCCCTCTAAAAATAAATAAATAAAATCTTTAAAAATATAATGAAAAAATGTCCTCAGGTGAGGATTTTAAAAAAACCCAAATAACTGGTAAAAGATGTCTAAAACAAACAAAGAACAAATTATTTCATTTGTTTTTTAACGATGTGTATGGTTACTTAAAAGTATATATACATAGTAGCCTTTGTTACAAAATAAGAATAAGCTTTAATTCCAAGATAAAAGAGTTTTTTGCATGATTGAGAGTCTTTAAAAAGTAGTTTACAGTATAAAGTAATGTCAACACAATAGTTCGATTTGTACAAGACCACAGTGAAATTTCGTATGATTTAAACTTTCTAAATTTCCTGATGGGTTTTATAAATTAAGTTACCACTGTCTCCATAACTTGTTTAAAAATGGAATACATGTTTACAGTTTCATTTAACTACATAAAATGATGATAAGGAATGTCATTTTATTGTGGTAAAATATACGTAACATAAAATTTACCATTTTAATCAGGTTAAGTGTATAATACAGTGTCATTTAATACATTCATATTGCTGTACAACTAATACCACCATCAATCTCTAGAACTTTTCATCATCCTGTACTGAAACTCTGTTTCGCCTTCTTGTCATTTGTGTGTTCACTGGAGTAGCGTTTTTAATGTCCTTCAAGAACTTTTTCTTTGTAGTTACAACTTGCCTATTAGGCACAAGAGGCCTCGAGTTCAGCCTGTCTCGGCCTTCAACAGGCCTTCCTCACTCAGTTTGGTTTTTTGCTATTGAGCTGTATGAGTTCCTTACATAGTTTGCATATTTAACTCTTATGACGTACATGATTTGCAAATATTTTTGCCCTTTCTAGAGGTTGCCTTTGTACTTTGTTGATTGTTTCTTTCGCTGTGCAGGGGATTTTTAGTTTGATGTCGTCCAACTTATTTACATTTGCTTTTGTTGCTTGTACTTTTGGTGTCATAGCCGTGAGACTGGGTCGGATAAACTATTCCCATAGCCTTGAGTGGGCTCGCATGCAGACTATGAGGCTCTGTTGCATAAGATCTGCTGGCACCCTGCCGGCTTTGTCTATATTCTAGTATTTAAGGGGGTAGGGGCTCCCCACTAGGTGACATGCAGTGACACACTCAGGAACACGCAACTTGCAGCATGCGTGGATCGCCCACTCTTGAATAAAGGCATGTCAGACATCCCAGTGGCTCCGTGAATATTCTTCTGTCTGCCCGAATCCTGTGAACCTCTCCAACCTTGACGGTCTCAACTCAGGAAATTTTCTTTTATTATTTTCTCAAATGGGTTTCCAATTTCTCGCTCTCTTTTCCTGGCACCCCTATGATGCAAATGTTGGAACACTTGAAATTGTCCCATACACTATCCTTACGTTGTACTCAATTTTTTGGATTCATTTTTCTTCTTGTTGTACTGATTGGATGTCCTTTGCTTCCTTACGTTCCAAATCACTGATTAGATTCTTGGCTTCACACTCTCCACTGTTGATTCCCTGTAAATTGTTCTTTATTTCATTTCTAATTGGATTATTTGATGTTGTTGTAGTTCCCATTGAGTTTCTTGAGCATCCTTAATACCAGTGTTTTAAACTCCGCATCTGATAGATTGTTTATCCCCATTTTGTTTGATTGTTTTTCTAGAGTTTTGATCTGTTCTTTCATTTAGGCCATATTTCTTTGTTTCCTCATGTTGGCAGCCTCCCTGTGTTTGTTTCTGTGTATTAGGTAGAGCTGCTTTGACTCTGTGTCTTGATAGTGTGGCCTAATGTAGTAGGTGTCCTGTAGGGTCCAGTGGCACAGCCTCCCCTACCCCCCAAGCTGGGTACTCGAGGTGCGTCCTCCATGTGGGCTGACTACTCCCTCCTCTTGTAGTTGAGTCTTTATTGCTATCAGCAGGTCAATGGGAAGGATTTGCCTAGACCAGACAGCTGGTAACACTGGCTGTTATCACTCGCCAGCAACTACCTCCCTCCTTGTCTTTGGAGGTGGTTGGGTGGGGTTCCAACATGGTCTGTAACTGACCACTGGGTGTGCGGACTCTGGGGTTTCCCAAGTGGTGCAGGCCAAGGTCAGCCACCACCTGTGTTCTGTCTGGGCCCCTTGGCGTAAGCTATAAAGCAGTCTGCAGATGGCTGCTGCTAGTGCTGAGTCTGGGGCCCTTTAGTGAGAGGTATGGGGCTGGGCTCAGCTGTTCCTTGTTTGAGTGGATTAGGAAAGGCGGAAGCCTGCACCTAGTCCAGAGCCTCATATGGAAAAGCCACTGTTACCAACTTGGGTGAGCTCATAAGTTGGATGGGGCAGAGCCTTAGGTAGTCACAGGGCGGGGCTAACCGTGTGAGCCAGGTTGGTGGAGACTCAGATACGGTGCCACTGCATTATGGCTCTGTGTAGGGGAGGGCTCAGAAGAGGTACAATGGCTGCTGTCTGCAGTTCTGTCTGGGAGGACACTGTCCCCCAGCTGTCGCCCTCATGCCAGACACTTCAGTTCCTCCCTGTCTGCCACTGGTGCCCTTCAAGGTACTGCCCTGGTGCTGGAGCCCAGAGGAAATGAGTCTGAGTAGGTGCATGTGTGGGGCCCTTCAAGAAGAAATGCCTCAGAATCCCTCAGTTTCTTCCGCCAATGGAACTCCTACTGATTTTTACAGCCAGAAGTGATGCAGCCTTAGCTTCCTGGCACTGGAACCCTGGGCTGGGGTTCTGGTGTGGGACTGGGATCCCTCACTCCTGAGATATCCCTCCATAATATATCCTCCTTCTGTGGGTGTGGGACCAGCCTGTTCTGTGTCTCTGCATCTCCGCCCCTTCTCCCTTCCTATCCATCTGGATTAATGTGGTTTTTTAAATTCCTTAGTTGTCAGACTTCAATACAGCTCAATTTTCTGCTGGTTCTGGGTGATATTTGTTCTGTAGTTCAGCTGTTATTTTGCTGTGGTTGTGCAAAGAGGTGAGCTGCGTTCACCTATGCCTCCATCTTGACCAGAAGTCTGTTCCTTGAAGTCTTGTGTTGCTGTCCTCACATTCGAGTGGCAGTCACCTCCTCCAGGCTTTACTCTTTGATTTTGGAGAAAATTACCTTTTATCAGCCCAGCTTGGGGTTCTGAGGCATTCTCAGAGCTTCTGTGGATATGTCTGCTTCAGACTTCTTGCTCCATCTTGCAGCAGAATTCATATGCTTGTATGCCTTCTCTCAATCTGGCAATGCACCAGGCCAGATGCTGATAGCCTCCCTTTTGCTTTTCCAAGGATGGAGCTAAAGCTCAAGTTTGTGGTCTCTCCCTGGTTGGCAGGTTTAGGCCAGTTTTCTGCATATGCTCACTAGCTGTCTGCCAAAGCTTCCTCTTGGCACCATCGGGAGCACACACCGGGGGCGGGGGCGGGGTGTGTGGAGGTGGACACACGGAGCTCTGACAGTACCTGTGGGCCATTTGAGGGGAGCCACAGGCAAAGTGCCCCCAGCCACTTGTGCAGTTTGTGACACAGTTAGTAGAATCCATCTCCCTCTGGTGCCCTCTGACAGCCCTATCTGCCGCTCTCCCAGCCTCTCCCGCACCCCAGTCATGCAGCTCACAGCTCAGTACTCTGGGTGGAGCAAGAGAGAAACAGGCTTCTTGGGCAGAGTCCCACATTGCTGGGGAGGCCAGGTACTCCTTCACATGCTCTCACTTTCTCCTGCCGGAGAAATCACCGGGCAAGAAAATGATTTTTGGCACTGAGTTGTGTTGCCTTGGGGGACAGATGACGCAGGTGAAAAAGTCAGACTGTCCCTCTTACCCTCTCTGATGTGTCCAACAGATTTTTTCCCCTCCGTTTGCTGGAACTTCTCCTCTGGAAACTGGGACTTCACAAAGGCTCTTTCATTCACGAGTGGTTACCTAAGACAGTGTTCTCCAGAGAGAGGCTCATTCCTTCCTTACAGTTGTCATCCTCCTCCCTGGATGTGCACACTGTCCTTTTCTCCCATTTATGTGAAGTGTTGCAAAACAGCTTCAACCTCTTCGGTCAATTTGCCTATCCAGTACTTCCTAAAATTTGTACTACAGAAACTGCGGCATTGTTACTGTTAGCAACTAAGTGGAACAATGTTGCTCGCTGTGCAGGACAAACCGAACATCCTGCTGACTTCCTGTCTGCACCTCTGAGCGCAGTTCGCCTTTGGTCACGCACCTTGCAGTGTAAGTATGTTCACTTCCATCCATTGTTGATCTGACCTCCCTCTTGGCTTCTTCCCGTTCACGCACAACTTATTTTCCCCGATTCCTCTCTGTTTCAAAGCCTCTGTCTTACCAGTTATATAATTAAGGGGTTTCGAACTATATTGAAATCCTTTGTACATTTGCATTTCTGTAGGCTCCATTTCTCTCATTCTTCATCTTCAACCCCCTCCCTGTCCCGCAACCTTGCACTCAAATACCATGTCCTTTACAAAGACTTCTTTAGCATCCCTTTTCCCTCCCTCCCTCCCATCCATCCATCCATCCGACTCTCACCTGACCCTGAGTGCCGAGGGCTCTGTTTACACTTTGTGAGGTCCCTTGGTACCCTACCTCGTGAGCACCCTTTTCTCTTTGTTGTGGGTTGAATGGCACCCCCTCCCAGAAGCTATGTTTACATCCTACCCCCAGACCCTGTGACTGTGACTTTATTTGGGTTGAGGGTCTTTGCCAATATAGCTAATTTTAGGACACGGAGCGGACATCTTCCTGGATTACCTGGGTGGATTCCTAAATCCAAATGACAAGTGTCCTTGTAAGACATGCAAGAGAAGACAGAGACGTAAAAGGAGGAAACAGAGGGAAAATTGGAGTGATGTGGACACAAGCCAGGGAATGCCTGGAGCCGCCTGGAGCTGCAGCAGAGGGAAGGGTTCTCTCCCAGAGCCTTTGGAAGTTGTGTAGCGCTGCCGACACCTCGATTTTGCATTTCTGGCCTCCAGAATTGTGAGAAGAAACCTCTGTTGTTTTGATGTACCAAGTTTGTGGTGTTTTGTTATGGCAGCCACAAGAACCTACTCTCCTGATCCGTATTGCCAGCTCCTGAGATGGAGGCAGTTAGGCTTAGCTCTCCGTGTGGGGTCTGCCCTCTACCTGTAGAACAGGAGCTGTGGCAGAGAACAGAATGCCAAGAACTGAGTTGGACCAGTCAGGTTTAGAATGGCCCCGTACTAGCGGGCACTTCCTCCACGGTGACAGCGGACACGTGTGGAGATGCACGGGGAGCCCCTCCCGCTGGGTGTGTGCAGCTCTCCCAAGGCTTCCGTTGCTCTTCCGTGATGTGTTTCTCTCCTGAAGTGTCAGAACAAGGTCCCAGCCCCGTGGGTCCCTCTGAAAAGGGTGGTCATTCTGGGGTTAATCACTGGAGAAGAGGCAAGTCCCAGATAAGGAATGATAATTTAGAGTTTGGGTTTTGATATCGTGGCCTTCTTTTAGTTTCCCAAAATTGCCATATCCTTTCTTACTTTGGGATTTCTGTATGTGCTGTTCCCTCTGGCCTGATCACTCCCCCCCGGCTAACTCCTATCACGAGTTCTAGACGACAGCCTTCTGTGGCTGTGCAGACCAGGCCAGGACTCCTGCCCGGCTGCCCCGAGCCGTGCCCCTGTCCTCAGACTCACGCATCACCCTGACACCTTGTTCGATGTCCTGCCTCATTTCTATGAGACCGCAAGTTCTGTGGGAAAGAATGTGCCCATCGGAGTCACTCTGCTTCCCCTGGACAGAAAGTGGAGCACACGCACCCCTTCCAAGCTTCAGGTGGGGGAGTGGGCCCAAGGGCACGGGGTCCCCCTCCCCTCCGCAGCCTGCGGTTCAGTCTCGCACCTTCGGAGGCCGATGGGGGCTAGACCCCCAGGTGAGCAGTGCCCCTGGTGCTTGCAGCCATCCCTCAAGACTGTCCCAGGGGAGTACCCCCGAGACCTGTATGATTTTATTAACCAAAGTCACTCCCATAGATTCAATTAAAAAGACTGGGTGAGCTTTCCTGCCCACCTCACTTAAACTGTGGGTTCTGTTAGCTCCATTTTGCTGATGGAGTAAACTGATCATCAGAGAGAGGAAGGGGCTTTGTGCTCTGCAAGATTCAGGGCAGCCGCCTGGGATGGGTGCTGTGGGAGGTGGACTTGGGGAGTTTATGACCTGCACCTGAACCTTGAGGAGCTTAGAAATGATGAGCTAGGGTGGGGAGAGGGACCCAGGTGTGGCATGGTGAGACAGAATGAGAACTGCAGAAAAGCCCTGTGGGTGTTAGAGGCCGGAATACTAGTTCCAGAAGGGAAGGGAGAAATGTCAAGGCTTTCCTGGAAGGAGTAGATTTGACCCAAGCCTGAGGGTTGGTTAAAATCTCCCTGAGCATTGGAGACAAGAACAATTTAGGCAGAGGGACCCAGGATTGCCTTGCAGCCAGTAGGCCGGTGAAGGGACTAGGGGAAGAAAGGTTATGGGAACATGGAGTTGAGGCAGGAGATAGAAGAGGAAGCCTGAAACACTGCAGCTGTCATCAGTCAGCATCCCGATTTCCGCATTTGCGTGCCAGAGCGTCCCTTGACTGCCCCTTTGCCTCATTATCGTTATTGTGGTTTCCTCCCTTGCAGTGGGCAATCAAGGAGAATTGTGGGAAATCACACACATAGAAGCTTAAGTTAAAACCTTATAAAGCAGGCGTGTCAAACTCCTTCTCACCGGGGGCCACATCAGCTTTGTGGTTGCCTTCAAAGGGCTGAATGTAATTTCAAATCCTTAATACTTAAGGAGTAGTCCTATTTATACAGTCCTGAAATTATTTTAGCCCTTCGAAGGCAACCATGGGGCTGATGTGGCCCCCTACTAAAAGTGAGTTTGACACCCCTGTTATTAAAGCCTGTAACTCTTCAATAGAAGGGAGCCATTCCCTGGCCAGAGATAGCCCGCTCCCATGTCTTGGGAAGTGTACTTTCCGTAGTAAATTTGCTTTGCTTTACAACATCCGTGTGGTCAGTCCAGTTTTTTGTTTGCAACTGCCAAGAGCCTGGGCCCTGTCTCCATCCTCAACAAAGGGAGGAGGTGCTGAATCACAGAGGGGCAGGACGAGCCGGGTCTGCTTGCACCGGTGGGGCCCTTCACTCTTCCCTCTGCAGTAGACCCAAAAGAAGAGGCTGTGGGTGAGCCTGAGGGTGCAAGAAGGTGTCAGGAGTGCAACAGGAAGAGGAAAAAGGGTGCACAACTGAAAGAGGTGGTAGACTGGGGCCAACATGGCAAGATGGGAGCCCAGGAAAAGCAAATCTCAAGAATTCCAAAGCTCACAGTGCCCTGGGTGGAGCAGTGTAGACTCCAACGTGTCAACATAAAGCTGTGACCCTACCTAGGTGGCAGGACGAGGTCCTCCACCTTCTAGTGCCTGGAGATAATAGGTGCTTATCGGTTTATTCAGCAACATTTAATAAAGATGGTGATGATGATAATAACGATAATACTCTTTATTCTTCTGGGCCAGGCACTGTTCTAAGCACTTTTAAGTGGATTAAGTGAATTAATAATGTACTAACTCTATAAGATGGACTCCAACTTCACAACTGAGGGAGCAGCAGCAAACTGAAGTTGAGTAATAACTTGCCCAAGGCCATCCAACTGATGAGTGGTGGGTACAAACTCTGGGCCAGGCCTTATGAAACATGTTGGACATGAAAATAAATAAGACCTGTGTCTGTCCTGTAAGGACTCACTGAAAACC
Organism: Desmodus rotundus; assembly: GCF_022682495.2. NCBI lineage: Eukaryota > Metazoa > Chordata > Mammalia > Chiroptera > Phyllostomidae > Desmodus > Desmodus rotundus. Next base: position 42,008,539 of record NC_071396.1, read on the forward strand.
AAAGGAGCAATGTCAATGCAGTTTTAATATTAATAATATGTTTTAGCTACCAGGAACTGTCTCCTTGTTTTAGTGGTGTACATTTTCATAATCCCAGGAAACATTTTTATGTTCCTTCAGTGGGAATGATCTTTAAACTGACAGATGCAGACGTTAACAGAAGTCAAACGCTTTAGAAAAGTCAAATAAGAGAAGGGGTGATAAGTATCAGATTTGAGAGCTCGTTTTCCTCCAGGGGCACGTGCCAGAGTTGGGGGCAGAGGCACGGTTCCGGACACGGAGGTGCTGTCCGCGGTCCTGAATTACGATTGCATGCTAGACCAGTACCAGCACCTGTGGTAAAGGGCTGGTTTTGTTTTGCTTTTAGTAAAATCTCCTCGTGAACTGATACTTTTGTGAAGTGCAATGAAAAATGGAGATGCCCATGTGCTTGGGTGTCACATCAATGTTAAATTTGTGTAAAAGTTCCTGAACATTTACCCAATTTCTCTACTTAACTCACTGCAGACCTGTAGCAAGTGCTCACGGACAGCACTGGCCCGCAGACCACGCTGAGTCCTACATCCCCATCGCAGTTAGTGAGTAGTCAGACTGCCCACAGAACCCCCTAAAGAGACACAGGTAGAAAACTCTGTGCCCAGCAGTGACCTGCATGTAAGAAGATAGCGCACCAGTGACTTCACAACAAGATTTCAAGACCCAGAACCCAGACATTAGGATGGGGACATACTTCCCAAGTAGCACAAATATTGTGTTGATGAAAGGACACCTTTTTGTGACAGATGACAGGACTGGAACCATCAAAGCAGTGAGGCTGCCATTCAGAGACATTCCATGCTGGCTGCCGAGACCACTGAACAGGGTGCCATATGCGAGATTCAAATGAGACACTGGGGAGCTACACTCCCCTTCCCACTGCTGTGGGTCCCCCCAGGTCTCAGACTCTGGCAGGCCTCTACTAAATGCTGCACCCTTTCTGAGGGGTGCCCTGATCCCCGATCCCTGGCCCCTTCTCCATCCGATTAGCTCCTATTCATCCTTTCAAGGCTCAAGTACAGCAGCACTCTTCTAGGCGTTTCCTCCCCTGGGCTCCTTGGGGCTTTGTAAATCTCTCTATCTCAGTGTTAACCATGTGTAATTGTAATTGTTCGTTCACAAGTCCCTCAGGGGCTCATAGTTGGAAGAGAGAAAGACACAGGCTTCTGCCACATGCTTATCTCTATGCTCCCCAAAGCCTAGAAAAGGACTAGGAACACCATGAATGGGCAGTGAATGTTTGGTCAGAGAAAGAAAGAGAGAGGAAGGCAAGAGAAAGGAGAAAGAGAGTATGAAAGAGAAGGGGGGAGATAGGGAGGAAGTATAAAGAGAAGATGGAAGAAGAATGAGAAGGGGGAAGGAAGGAAGGGAGAAGGAAGAAATCAAGGAAGGGGAAGGAAGGAGAGAAAGAAGGAGAGCAATGGTGAGTCACAATTACAGAAAAAGCCAAAAAATCTCCATATATATGCCTGACTTCTCATGATGTCCCAGTCTAATGCCATTAGGCACCATGAGCTAGGGTGGGGGGTGTGTATTACGGATGGAATGTTCTGCACATAAAGTCAGAGCTGCCACACGCAATTCCTCTGCTCTGGTGTTGGGTGTGTAAAACACCTTTGATTCCTTATGACTGTCCCTACAAAGGATTTTGTGTGAGAGCTCTTTCTTCTGTGCTCTCTGTCCAAGAACATTAGGAACTGTGTGTGTGTGTGTGTGTGTGTGTGCTGAATCCACGGAATCAAAAACAGTATCTTGCTGGACCTGAAACCAACCACTGGGCCTGCTTCACCACCCCTCTAGGCTCACATGGGCCCCTCTGACAGAATCCTCCCACTCCTGGTGAGTTTTCTCAGCGGTTCCACCATGTCCATCCCTTCCTGGGGCTTTGGACCATCCACCCCACAGGCCTATGCTTGACTGTAGCCTAATGGAAGGCTTGGTCCTCCCACCTTCCTGCACTGTGAGGCTTCCCTTGGGTAGGACAAACCAAGGAGAGTGGCTGAGCTGTGCATTAGTCTCAGAGAGTTAGGGGCCTTTGATCCCAGGACTCAGAGGACTTCTGGGGGCAGTGTGGCCAAAAGCCACATACAAGCACACCTAAGTCTCAGCTCTGCTCCAGCCAAAGTGCCCTAACGCTTTCCCACAGTAAACGTTTGCAGTCTGCTCAGAAGTCTCCACTGTCTTCCAAACATCTCTCCTAGAGGAGTAAAGAAATGTGCAGACTTCGCTGAAGCACCAGGGCACCTCTCTGGGCTCAGCCACCTGCCCCAAGGGCAGATCCCCTCCATTCGTACCTGGGGTGGTAGATGAACCTAGACATGGGGTGCAGATTTCTCAGACCATCTTCTGTGAATAACTGCCCTTTCCATCAAGTTCCCTAACCTGTAACTTCTCCTGCCCTTAAAGGAAAACTTTCTCTCCATCTTTCATGCATGTGGGAGGCCTCATTATTCAGGCCCAAAGATCACTCATTGTCTCTGATTAGATAAAACCTGAAGGAAAGGGAGGAGAGGGGACATGATGGGGAGGAGACAAGGTGGAGGGAAGAAAGAGGAGAAAGATGACAAATGCAAAGAGTGACAAGGATGTCCTCTACTTACTTCCCCTCTTTTCCCCTCCTTCCTCACTTTTTCCCTCACTTTCTCTCCCACACCACCTCCCTCTATCCTCTCCCTTTGTGTTAAAATGTAGGTTTTATTATCATTTAAGTGTGGCGAGGCCAAAAAATCAGGAGATAATTGCCATTGAACATAGTGTGTTACTCACAGTTCCCAACAGGAGCACTATGCCATGACATACAAGGCCACATGGGGAAACACCTGGGTCAGTCAGGAGGCAGAGGGAGTTAGGGGAAACCATGGGGAAAAGACGTTATTGTGGCTTTCATGGGAAGGAATGGGCAAGGCAAGGTATCAAGCTTAGGATTGGCTAGTTTGAATAACTTCAGTGAACTCTAGGGTGTAGAGGCTGTTCCAAGTTGTCTGGTTGGATAGGTAAATGGATTCTCTATTCTGTTCCACTGGCCTATAGGTCTGTCTTTGTGCCAGTACCACACTGTTTTGATTACTGTGGCTTTGTAGTAAGTTTTGACATCAAGAAGTGTAAGGCCTCCAACATGTTCTTCTTTTTCAAGATTATTTTGCCTATTTGGTGTCCTTTGAGGTTTCATATGAATTTTATTTTATTTTTAAATATTTATTTAATATATTCATCACAGGGGTTCAACCAGAGACTTAATTTAAAAAACAGAAACAAGGACTTCTGGCCAAGATGATGGTGTAGGTAGAGACACTATGCCTCCTCGAACAGCCAAAAGAAGGACAACAACAACTTAAAAACAAAAAACAACCAGAACTAACAGAAAATCAAGCCCTGTGGAAGTCCGACAGCCAAGGAGTTAAAGAAGACACATTCATCCAGACTGGTAGGAGGGGCAGAGATGTGCAGCTGGGTGGAGAGGACTCACAGCAAGGTGGTGGCTGGAGGACCTGGTGGTCCCACATTCATGTGCAGATAAACTGGGAGGAACTGGGGAGTGAAACAGACCGAGCAACCCAGGGCTCCAGTGGGGAAATAAAGCCTCAAACCTCTGATTGAAAACCCCTTGGGGGTTGAGGCGGCAGTGGGAGAAACTCCCAGCCTCACAGGAGAGTCCGTTGGAGAGACCCACAGGGTCCCAGAACGTACACAAGCCCACCCACCTGGGAATCAGCACCAGAAGGGCCCACTTTGCTTCTGGGTAGTGGGGGAAGTGACTGAAAGCTGGCAGGGAGTAGAGGAAGCGGCACTGTTCCATCTCAGACCCCTCCCCCACATCCAGCTTCACAGCGCAGCCATGTGGGTTGCCCTACCCATACCTAAGGCTCGCCCCTTACTACATAATAGGTGCACTGAGACCAAAAAAAAAAAAAAAAAAAAAAAAGGCCCAAATGAAAGAACAGAGCAAAACGCCAGAAAAAATGCAACTAAGCGACGAAGAGATAGCCAACCTATCAGATGCACAGTTCAAAACACTGGTAATCAGGATGATCACAGAAGTGGTTGAGTATGGTTGCAAAATAGAGGAAGAAGTAAGGGTATGCAAAGTGAAATAAAGGAAAATGTACAGGGAACCAACAGTGACAGGAAGGAAACTGGGACTCAAATCAGTGGTATGGACCAGAAGGAAGAAATAAACATTCAACCAGAACAGAATGAAGAAACAAAAATTCAAAACAATGAGGAGAGGCTTAGGAACCTCTGGGACAACTTTAAATGTTCCAACATCTCAATCATAGGGGTGCCAGAAGGAGAAGAGGAAGAGCAAGAAATTGAAAACTTATTTGAAAAAACAATGAAGGAAAACTTCCCCAATCTATTTTCCTGGAGAAGGAAATAGACTTCCAGGAAGTCCAGGAAGCCCAGAGAGTCCCAAAGAAATTGGACCCATGAAGGAACACACCAAGGCACATCATAATTAAGTTACCTAAGATTAGAGATAAAGAGAGAATCTTAAAAGCAACAAGAGGAAAAGAGACAGTTACCTACAAAGGAGTTCCCATAAGGCTATCAGCTGATTTCTCAGAAGAAACCTTGCAGGCAAGAAGGGGCTGGAAAGAAGTATTTGAAGTCATGAAAGGTAAGAGCCTACATCCAAGATTACTCTATCCAGCAAAGCTATCACTTAGAATGGAAGGGCAGATAAAGTTCTTCCCAGATAAGGTCAAGTTCAAGGAGTTCATCATCACCAAACCCTTATTATATGAAATGTTAAAGGGATTTATCTAAGAAATAGAAGATCAAAAGCTATGAACAGTAAAACGAGAACAAACAACTATCAACAACAAAACCTAAAACAAAAACAAAAACAAACTAAGCAAACGACTAGAACAGGAACAGAACCACAGAAATGGAGATCACATGGAGGGTTATCAGTGGGGATGGGGAGGGGGAGAATGAGAGGAAAAGGTACAGGGAATAAGTAGCATAAATGGTAGGTAGAAAATAGATGCGGAAGTTAAGAATAGTATAGGAAATGGAGAAGCCAGAGAACTTATATGTACAACCCATGGGCCTGAACTAAGGGGGGAGGGATACAGGTGGGAAGGGGTGTGCAGGGCAGAGGGGAATAAAGGGGTGAAAATGGGACAACTGTAATAACATAATCAATAAAATATATTTTTTAAATGCGAAAAAAAATAAAATTTGAAGAAAAAAATGACCTACTACCAAGATTACTCTACCTAGCAAAGCTATCGTTTAGAATCAAAGGACATATAAAGATGTTCCCAGGGAAGAAAAAGCTAAAGGAGTTTGTCGCCACCAAACCAGTATTACATGAAATATTACAGGGTCTTTTTTATTTTAAGTTTTAAAAATATTTATATTCAGAGAGAGAGAGGAAAGGAGGGAGAGAAATATCAATTTGCGAGAGAAACATCAGTTGGTTGCCTCTTGCATACCCCCAACTGGGGACCTGGCCTGCAACCCAGGCGTGTGCCCTGACTGGGAATTGAACCAGTGACCCCTTGCTTCTCAGGCCAGCACTCAGTCTGCTGAGCCACACTAGCCAGGGCTCAATCAAATGATTTTTAAAAATAAACATTTGGTAGAATTTACTGGTGAAGCCATCAAATACACAACTTTTATCTGTTGGGGAATGTTTGACTACTGATTCAATCTCCCATAATAGTTACATGTCTATTCAGATTTTCTATTTCTTTGTGGTTTAGTCATGGCAGTTTTTGTTTTTAGGAATCTGTTCATTTCATCCAGGTTATCAAATTTGCTGGTATGGAATTGCTCCTCGTGCTGTCTTATAAACCTTTTTATTGCCCTAGAATGGTATTAGTGTCCTCAATGTCATTTCTGATTTTAGTAATTTGAGTCTTCTTTCTTTTTCTTAGTCCATTTAGATAAAGGTTCCTCAATTTTCTTGATCTTTTCAAGGAATTAACTTTTATTTTTTTATGTTATTATTTTTCTCTTCTCTATTTTGTTTATTTCTGTTCTTACCTGTATTATTTTTTTCCTTCTGCTAGCTTTGTGCTTATTTTGTTCTTTTTCTAGTTTTGTAAGTTGTAAAGTGAGATTATTTTTTAATATTTAAGAATTTATTGATTTGAAAGAGAAAGAGAGAGAGAAAGGATGATTTGTTGTTTTACTTACTTATGCATTCATTGGTTGATTCTTGTATGTGTCCTGACTGGGGATTGAACCTGTAGCCTTGGCATATTGGGACAACACTCTAACCAACTGAGCTACCTGGCCAAGGCTTCAAGTGGGGTTATTGATTTGAGGTCTTCCTTGTTTATGAATGTAAGCATGTATAGGTATAAATTTACTCCTCGGCACTGCCTTATCTGTCTCATAACTTTGTTAGGTTGTGTTTTCATCATAATTCCCCTCTGAGTGTTTTGTTAGAAATAAATCCCTTGTGATTTCTTCTCAATACATTGGGTGCTTAAGAGTATGCTGTTTAAAAGGGGAAAAAAAGTATATAATTACTATCATACAGCCTCCTTCGCTAGACTGTAAGTAGCAGGTGGCCAGGGAATGTGTGTTTGGGAACCACTAACATATTTCCAACCCCACGCATAGGAGTTGGCACAAAATACGTACTCAAGCTATAGTGGTTTTAAAAAAAATGAATAGCTTTAATCACCAAAAAATACAGTGTTTACTTTTCATAAATTTTTGAATTTTCCAATTTTCCTTCTGTTACTGGTTTCTAACTTCATCTTGTTGTCGGAGAAGATACTTGGTGTGATACATATCTTTTAAAACCTAACAAGACTTAATTTGTCTCAGTCTAATATTTCATCTGTTCTGTGAAATGTCCTTGTGTGCAGAGCATGTATTCTGTTGTTGGATGGAGAGTTGTGTGTGTGTCTGCTACTGGTATGCAAGTTCTTAATTGTTACATCCTTCTGTTGTATTGGGCCTTTTATTGATATAATATACTTGGTCTCTTGTAACATTTCTTAAACATGTAAAGTCAGTTTTGTCTGATATTAGTACAGCCACCCCTGCTGTCTTCTAGTTACTGTCTGCATGGAATATCCTTTTACATTCTCTTGCTTTCAAATCTGTGTCTGTGGATTTAAAGTCTTTTCTAGACAGCATATAGTTGGATCACATTTTTTATCCATTTTACCGATCTTTGTCTTTTGATTAGAGAGTCTAACCATTTACATTTAAATGAGTTACTGGTAAAGAGGTACTTCTGTCACCTTGCTGTTTGTTTTCTATTTGCTTTATAACTTTTTCTCCCTCATTTCCTGTAGGTATTGTCTTCTTTTGTATTTTACTTTTTGTAGTGAAACATTTCAATTCCTTTCTCATTTACTTTTGTGTATATTCTTTAGCTATTTTTTGTGGTTACCATGGAGATTACATTTAACATCCTAAAGTTATAATACTATAATTTGAATTTATAGCAGCTTAACTTCAATAAAATACCAAATTCTCCTTAACAGCTGTGTTCTCACCTCTTTGAGTTGTTGATATTATAAAATTCTATCTTTATATATTATGTGAAATGGCTCCTTTTTACTATAAAAGGAAACTAACTGTTGATACGGGCAACAAACTGCAGTCTCCAGAGAATCATGCTGAGTGGAAAAAAAGCCAATTTCAAAAGGTTACATACTGTATGATTCCATTTATGTAACATTCTTGAAATGGCAAAAGTATAGAAATAGAAAGTGCAGGTTAGCGGTGTTAGTGTAGGCGGCTCGATACTAATAAAGGGAGCACAGGGAATCAGACATTGAGAAGCCTAATCCAGTAGGAAGCTACAGCTTCACACGCTCCCCAAGGATTGCAGGATTGTCCCAACGAGGGCATTCACTTCATCCTCCCCTACCCGCCTAGAAAGAAAGGACCAGGTTTCCAATATCCCTGGGGAATTGCTGCCCTGTACTGGATTTTAGGGGGAGGGAGGAAGGGAAATTCCTCTGCTGGGCACATGGCCAGCAGAAGCCAAGATGATGCAGGAGGAGGCGCTTCTACTATGAGGCATTCGAAGTGGGAGCCAAGATGGCAACCATAAAGGCCTGTCTGTCTGGCCTGGGAATAGTCAGGTTGGATGAGGGACACAGAATCCCCAAAGACCTAGGAAATGGATTGGTTAGGGGGAAGACCCAATGCCAGCCTCAGGAAGTTTGGAAAGTTTATTGGTTATTTTGAAAAAGTCCCTGGTGCTTCCCAAGCCCAAGATAATATAATCAGACAAACACAGGAGCGCATTCCCTCTTTCTCGCTCTCTCCCTCCCAGGAACGTGTGCTCCGCAGTGGGTTTTTGGGTGCTCTCTCCATGGCAGCCGTGTGGCCCGAGCAGCTGCCTGGGGTCCAGCAGCCACGCAGACTCCAAGTGCAGGCTCCAAGTGCAAGCCTGGGTGCAGCAGCACAGCGACAGCCAAAGTGCAGCTGGGACAGACTGAGCTAGCTAGATGGGACAGAGGCTGACCTGGACTAAGCTTTAATACAGACTAAACCAATGGCAGAGAATCTCTGGCCCTTGGCCTTTGTTCTGGGCCTGATGAAGGCAAGGCTGGACTTCTAGCACAGTGGGAGGGACAGAAACGGGACACTGGGAACCCAGGGGCAGTCCTTGGATTTTGCTTCTACAATAAACACAACCATTAACCCTTACCCTCCCATACGTGGGTCCCTGGGATGCTTTCCTGGCAACTCCATGCAAGAGCCCCACTTCCACCAGCAACAGTAGTAGTCGTGTGGGGTTCAGGAGGGATGAGGGGGTAGGGAAGCGGTGTGGCTATACCAGGACAACACAAGGGATCCTTGTGATGATGTTCTGTCACTCAACTGGGTTGATGTCAATATCCTGGTTGTGGCACGCCCGCAACGCGACGTTACAGCTGTAACTGGGGGAACCCGGGTAATGGTGCACTGGATCTCGCTGCATTATTTTTTACAACTGTATGTAAATCTATAGCTGTCTCAACGTAAGAAGAGTTGACTTAACTTAAAAGTACCTGAATCTAACATAAAATGTTACCATTTATTAATTCTGTAATCATTATAATGTGTAGTAGTAACAGCACTAAGAAAAACCAACCAGCAGTTCCTAGAAGAAAACAAATGACCAGAAAAAAAAAATGTGCACAATCTGAGGAAATAAAAATGAAAAGGACAGTAAAATACAACTTTTCATCCAATGATTTTGCCAAGATTAAAAAGGGCTGAGAGCATCTGAGCAGGGTGTGGGAAAGCAAGCACTCCGACACATTGCTGGTGGGGCTATAAATTGGGACCAAATTTTTGGGAGGGAAATTTTGTGATCTCAGCAAAACAATGTCTGGCTGTAATGCTTTTAAGTAAATGAACAATACTTTTAACATTTGTTGATTTTAGAGAGAGAGAAGGGAGAAAGAGAGAGAGATCAATTTTGTTGTTCCACTTACTTATGCATTGGTTAGTTGATTCTTCTGTGTGCCCTCACCAGGATCCCAACCCACAACCGTGGCTACCAGGACAGCACTCAGCTGACTGAGCCGCCAGGCCAGGGCAATAAATGAAAAGTAATTTTCATTGCAGCATTAGTTGTAAGAGCAAGTAATTAGGGTAAAAAATCTTAACCCTTTTCATCACAGGAATGCTTAAAAAATAAGGTACAGCCTTGGCTGGTGTGGCTCAGTGGACTGAGCACCAGACTACAAAGCAAAGGGTCTCTGGTTCAATTCCCAGTCAGGCACATGCCTGGGTTGCCAGCTGGGTCCCCAATGTGGGGAGCGCGAGAGGCAACCACACATTGATGTTTCTCTCCCTCTCTCCTTCCCTTCCCGTCTCTCTAAAAATAAATAATAAAATAAATAAAATCTTTAAAAAATAAGGTACAGTCATATTATGAAATATTGCTATGTTTAGGAAAAATGAGATAAAAGACTTCCCAGTGAGAGGGAAGTGTGAACACATTCCTACTAGCCCTTCCTCCCTAGGGTCAAATGAAACAAGAACAACTTTGAATAGAGGGAGAACCTCCAACTTTTATGAAACTTTGAAGGGGCAAAGCAGTAAATGGCTGACTCCAAAGACCTTCCAAATACACTGAATCTGGGTAAAATTCAGGAAGGAGAAGAAAGACAGGACCCAGACCTCTGCTGACCTCACCCTTACTGCGGGGCTCTCCCACACTGGGCGGCTCCGCCCCAAGAATCCCAATAAATGATCCCTTAACCTGCCAGCCTCTGGAGTCCCGAGCTCGGTCTGGCAACGAGCCTTCACGGCCGGCATCTGGCAGCAAAGCCTGCGTGGAGGGGTATGCAATGGTGATGTTGATGAGATGCCTGGGATCACAGAGACCGGATTCAAGTGATGCGGGTTGCGGGGAACAAAGAAGTGGTACAGGGAGAGCATGATTTTTCTTTTCTATTTTGAAAAAATTCTGAAGATAAATCTGAGCGTTGCTTGTGTCATTTTTTTCAAAGTCGATTTTTTTTAGTTTTTATTGTTATTCAATTACAGTTGTATGCCTTTTCTCCCCATCCCTCCACCCCACCCCATCAAAGTCGAATTTTTAAAAATAGAAGCAAACCAGAATGGCAGACAGATGCTACCTATGCCAGGAAAATCTGGGATCCTAGGTTCAAATCCTGCATCTGCTCCACGACCTCAAACAAACTGAGTTAGTTTCACCATCTCTAAAAAGTTGATACACTTTTAGTGCCGGGCCATCACGAGGGTCAACGGAGAGTTTCCCATTTTGGGGCCCCAATTCGGTTCCCGGCAGAAACCGCGCCCCAATCAGGCACTGCCTCGCCACCGCCGCGAAGCATCTCGGGACTTTCAGTTCCATCCGCGGAACTCGCTGTCCCGATAGGCCCCGCGGCGGCGGCGGCAGGGCTACGTGGCGCGGCCGTCTGCGGCTGCGCGGGAGGGTGGGGCAAGATGGCCGCGGAGCAGAGTGCGCGGGTCTCCGGGCTCTGGCCGGGCGCGGGGCTGGGGCCGGTAGTTCGGGCCCTCCTGCTGCTGCTGTGGTTTGCGGCCCGCGGAGGCGCGCTCTACTTCCACATCGGGGAGACGGAGAAGAAGTGCTTTATTGAGGAGATTCCGGACGAGACCATGGTTATAGGTGCGGGGGGCTGGGGAGAGTTGGGGTCAGACCGTGGTGTCGGTGCGCGGGGCTGGAGAGAGCCAGTGGCTCTCCAGACCCGGGAGCAGTCGGCCTCGCCGTGCTCTGGCCACTGCGGACGCGAGGCCACCTCGCGCTCCTCTGACCTGCCCTCGCCCGGCTTCCCTCCAGGAAACTACCGGACGCAGCTGTACGACAAGCAGCGGGAGGAATACCAGCCGGCCACCCCCGGGCTGGGCATGTTCGTGGAGGTGAAGGACCCAGAAGACAAGGTTAGCCGGTCCCTTCGCCCCGCTGAGCCCTCCGCTCTGCACTTCAGCGCCAGACCAAGCAGGCGCTGGTACTTCCCCTCCTAGTTTCCACAGCAGCTAAATTGGTAAAAAACAGTTGGTGGTGTGGGAAGATCCGGAATTTTCATTCCAGGCTAATTTAGGCTGCTGTAGGCTGGTTGTCCTCTCCACTTCTTACTGACTGCTGCGTGACTCCGCCGAGCCAGTTACCTTCCCGGAGCCGGTTCCTGGTCTGTGTAATGAAAAGTCATCTGTCTTATAGGTGGGACAGGGGGATTAATTGAGGCGCTGGAAAACAAGGAATTTTGCCAACTCTAAAGCGGTGACACCTACACTTTAGGATTTCATGGAACAGTGTATTTTCCAAAAAGAATTGAGTAGCTTTATTTTTTTTTTTAAATCCCTCTCACTCTAGGACATGTTTCCATTGAAGGCAGAGAGAGAAACATTGTTGTGAGAGAGAATATTGATCGGTTGCCTCCCATACACCTGGACTGGGACTGGGATGGAACTCGCAGCCTAGTTATGTGCCCTGACCGGGAAGCAAACCCACAATCACAGGACGGTGCTCCAACCAACTGAGCCATGCCCTTGGCCAGGGCAGCAGGTTTAAATTTTGACAAATAAAGATTAAAGCCAAAACCCTTTAGCTGTCACCTTTCACTTAAAAGAAGAATTACACCAAAATAATTGAAAGGGCATGAACTGTGAATAAAGGAGAACCCTTCCCAAGAGAGGTCACATGCTAACCTAATGTCTGATTCTTCACCCCGGTTCCAAATAGTTCTCAGACAAGCTTTTGGCACCCGCTGGCTGTGCAGCTTTGGACCTTCTCGTGTTGTGGGATGCCTAGGGCCCTGTCTGCCCACTTGCGAGGCACTGCGGTAACGCTCACTGCAGCCCTTTCTCCCAGGTCATTCTGGCCCGGCAGTACGGCTCTGAAGGCAGGTTCACGTTCACGTCCCATACCCCTGGCGAGCATCAGATCTGCCTTCACTCTAACTCTACCAAGTTCTCCCTCTTTGCGGGTGGCATGTTGGTAAGTGGACTCCCATGGGACTGGTAGCTGTTAGTCTTCAGCTCCTGGGCAGGACGGGGCGGGGGGTCGGGGGGGATACTGTGGGTGTGAGATGAATATGTTGGGTTTTGTGTCTCCTAACAAGACTGGGTTTCCAGTGAACACCCAGGACATAGCTGTGGAGCTCTCTGTATATGTCTTAGAGCATCAGTCAAGGCTGCTGCTTTTTTTTTTTTTTAAGATTTTATTTATTTATTTTTAAAGAGAGGGGAAGGGAGGAAGAAAGAGAGGGAGAGAAGCATCGATTGCCTCTTATACATATTCCAGCCGCTTATTCCCTGACCAGCAATTGGATAGGCAGTCTTTCACTTTGCAGGACGATGCCGAGCCACTGAACCACACTGGTCAGGGTGCCACGACTTGTTTCATGTGTGCCTGGAGCCCCATAGAGCTGGACACTGATGAGGCTCATCCGTGTTGGCTAAATGAACAAATTAAGGAAGGTGGGGGGAGCTGTCAGTCCCTGGCAGGAAGAGTTGCCTGATCATCTTTATCTTCCTTGTCTGTTCCCAGAGAGTTCATCTGGACATTCAGGTGGGTGAGCATGCCAACGACTATGCAGAAATTGCTGCCAAAGACAAGTTGAGTGAGTTGCAGCTACGAGTGCGACAGCTAGTGGAGCAAGTGGAGCAGATCCAGAAAGAGCAGAACTACCAGCGGGTGAGCGGCTAGACCAGGATCAGGGGTCTTCTCAGAAGCTGCCCCCTGGCTCAGCCACGAGTTACACGTCAGAGTCATCATGAAGCCCAAGAAATGTGCTTATTTTGTGCTACTTTGCAGGTCTAAAAGTGGGGTAGCTATTACTAACTCTATTTGTGATTGAAGAGACAGTCTGCTAAGAGGCTGTTGCTGCCCAGAGTCACACAGTTACACAAAGCGACAGAGCAGGAATTGATACCAACACCTCGGGTGCTATTCCCATTGGCTCTAGGTGCTGCCAGGACCAGGGGTTGCAAACTCACCTGTGCCCAGGAGTCAGGCAGCTTCCGTGAATGGGTCTGTGACCGTGAGGATTGGTAGGACAGTGGCCCACTGACTTGGAACAGTTGCTGCTGTCAGCTGAGGACAGCCTTGCAGAGACACTAGCCAGCCCTGGGTTGTAAGACGAGCTAGAGGTCCAGGTTTTTTTATGTGAAAATTTTCTGGGTTTTAAATCTTGGCAAATACCATGTAAGTCACACAAAACACATATATGGGCCAGGTCTAGCCCCTGGGCCACCCATTTGCAACCTGTGCCCACAGTCTTCAGGGAGCAGTTGGGGAGACCTGGGCAGAGTGCTCAGCAAGTCCACTCCTGAGCGCCTCAGATCAGCCCTGTCTGATGGTGATACCACAACTACTGTACCTCTCTTCCAAGAACCAGGGTGGGACGGGTGAGTGCTGTGTATGACAGATGAGCAAACGGACTTCAGTTGCCTGAGGTCACCTGGCTAGTGAGGGTAAGACATTCCCCCATGGAGTGGCTCTTTGCAGGCACTTGACTGGAACCTGTGCAAAGCTGGTTGGCCCTGGGGCATTCTCCAGGGAGGGAACCCAGCAGTTACAATGGCCCCAAGTGGGGCCCAGCCCACTCAGGCTCTTCTTCCATTCTTTTCCCCCACAGTGGCGAGAGGAGCGCTTCCGGCAGACCAGTGAGAGCACCAACCAGCGAGTGCTGTGGTGGTCCATTCTGCAGACCCTCATTCTCGTAGCCATCGGTGTCTGGCAGATGAGACATCTCAAGAGCTTCTTTGAAGCCAAGAAGCTGGTGTAGCCATCCTTCCTCTCAGGCTGGGGAAGAAAGGGCCTCCTGGAACTGATTTCTCTCTGGCAGGAGGACTGGTTCCCAGCCGTGGATGGTCTGTAGAGGACGGGGGTCACAGGCACCCCAGGCACAAGCGAAGGGAGCAGCTTGCTGGCTGATGCTGAGCAGGTGGTGGGGCAAATGCCTGCCCCCTCCCTGGGCTCTTGGCCGTTTGCAGTAATCTCCCTGGGGCTGTTGAAGCCACTGGGAGCCCCACTGGCACCTCAGAATCGGTGTTACTGATCAGGGATGTGAGGCTGTTGTCTGGGGTGGTTGCGGGGAGGGGAGTGGGTGGGCAAACCAGTTTTCTCTTTGTCTTCCTTTGCTAACTTGGGATTTTGAGCAGTTTGGGGTGTAGCTGTGATTCCCTGCCCCCCTGAGAACCTCCTTGGGCCTAAACCCAGCCTGCTGATCCGGGGTGTGTGTCAGTTGAGGGTGGGATGGAGGGGGTTGCAATGTGGAAAAGTGGTCCCGAGGGTGAGCCCAGGTTCTTCACCTGGTTGTCCTTGGGGCTGGAAGAACTGGGGTCGGGGCAGGCAAGGGTCTTGGTGCTGGCAAGGGGTGGGGCCTGCAGTTTTAGTTACTGATTTTGTTTCAATGAGCCTAAGTTTGTTACGTTGGTTTCCCAATAAAAAAAATAGACTTCTCGTCCAGTGTAACGTTACTGCGCCATCAGTGGGCATAACACTTCAGGGTGCTTAAGGAATGTCAGTTCTTCCAAAGGACAAAGCAGTTCGCATTCCACGCTCAATACTCACCTGTGAACTTCATCCTTTTCGCCCTCGCCACACCTTCCCATGGCGGGGGAGGTGGTTTTGCCCAAGGCCATCCAACAAGTGCATTGGGTCGGTGCTCAAGTCCACACCATTTCCCCTGTGCCAGCGCCCTCGTGCGGTGCCCTCCCTGCCTTTCCAGAGTAGTTGGGCCCCGAATAGAGTTGCCCTGGTGCCACAAGCAGTGCCTAGTTAGAAGAGAGTGCTTTGAACAGGAATGCTGGGGTGTGGGAAGGTCAGAAGCCCCTGGACGGATAGGGCCAGGAATGTGGATGGGCTTAACCAGTAGCGTGGAGTTTTAGCAAGGGTCTTCAGGGAGAGGAAGGATTCTGATGACAGGCGGCAGGGCAGGGGTGGCTGGGGAAGTTGAGACAGCTGCTGTGGCGATGGACAGGCATTGTTTCAGCTGGGGGAGGGGGTTGTGAGGCTGGAAAGGAAGGCTGTTCAGAATTAGAACAGCCCCAGTGACGGATTTGGGAGCGTCACACACTGTTTAGCAAAGCTTTGTGTGGAGCATTTCCCTGAATATAAATTTGAGGAAGGTGGATGAGCAGTGTTTGAGAAAGAAACGGTGGGGAGACATTTTGGGGAGGCGTTTGACCTGGGAGGATGTAATCTGAGCTTTTATTACCACCTATTACCACCTCCACATTAAGAAAAAAGAAACTTTTAGAATTACAAAAAAAATTCTTAAAACAGTTCCCCCTATTCATGTCCTGTGTTAGTATGGCACGTTTGTTAGAAATTAATGAATCTAGCATCACGCTATTTTTAACTGAAGTCCATTAGTTGTTACGTAATGTCCTTTTTCTGTTCCAGGATCTCATCTGTGACATCACATTAGGTTTATTTGTCTCTTTGGGCTTCTCTTTGCTGTGAGTTTCTCCGACTTTCCTTTTCTTTTTTTTTTTTTAATTACCTGACAGGTTTCCGGAGTGCTGGTCAAGTGCTTTGTAGAATTCCCCTCCGTTGGGATCCATCTCCTGTTTTTTCCACGCTTGGACTGGGGACCTGGGCTTTTGAAAGGAAGGGCACAGAAGTAAAGTGCCATTTCCCTCCCATCACCTCAAGGGTACTTAGAGTCAACGTGACTGTTAATGTCACAGTTTAAAATGAGTTAATTTGGGGTTTTATGTGAAGTCAGGTTTCTTGAGAATCAGGTCTGACACTAGCAGGACTTCGTTTTAATGTAACAATTAGCCAGACACCCTTTAGAAGGGCTTGTGTTCTTTAGGTCACAGTCCCATCTCCCTGCTTCCATCATTGGCCTTACCTGGCTGCAGGGGGTCAGCCTCACCGTTGTCATTGGCCAAATCTAAGCTGGATTTGCCCAGGTTCCAGTACCGGGTGCAGTGCCCTGGGAGAGTTCAGCAGCACGGGGGCCGATGGGGTTGTATGCTGCAGGCCTTAAGGGAGGAGGGGGGTTACTGGGAATGATTAATTTTCCACCCACAGTGAAGTCCCCTTGGAAGCAGAGTGGTTGAGACCACAGATTGTGCAACGGAACTACCTGGGCTTATATGATGAATTGTCTCTGCCTCGGTTGCCCCACCTTTTAAAGTTGGCATTTGGGGTGATGAACACACAATACAGTGTGGAATTGTGCACCTGAAACCTGTGTAGTTTTGTTAGCCAGTGTCACCCCAATAAGTTCAGTAAAAAGGAAATTTAAAAGGAACAAAAAGTTGGCATGATAAGCACAACACTCAAGGACCGAATGAGGTGACAGCAGGAAAGAATGTAGAACAATGACTGGCATGTGGTAAGAACTTAATGGACGTTAGCTCTTCATTGGGGAACTTACAATCTGCCTTGCAGAGCGGAGAGCAAGTCTAGTAACTGCCACTCTCTCTTCCCGGGTGGGAAGCTGGCTCAGCAGCTCGGTTACCCCCGTGACGGGGCAGATACGGGAACTCAGTCTCCTCGCATGTTTCCCTTCCTGTTCTCACCTCATCTCCACCGGAGTGCCCCTTTCCTGAATGACAGCGGTCATGTACATAGCGTTGACTGTTGTGCCCATCGCGGCCAAGGGCATTTGTCCTTCAATCCTCAAGCAACCATGTAGGCGCGTGTAGGAAGAACCATGTGCATACTCAGGTGATGGAACAGATGCGGATTGTCTTGCCCTAAAACACAACTGAATTGGCAGAAGCAGGTTTCGAATCCAGTCAATCTGTCTCTAGTGCCTGGCTCCTAACTCCATGGGTATCAACTGAACCCAAGCCCAAGCCCTGAGCTTGGCTTCAAGCTCATTGCAGAGGAAGAATGCACCTGGGTTTGTAGCAGGGCTGCCCAGAGGCTCCCCGCCTTCCCTCGGGAAGAGGGGGGAGATGCAGATTATCCCAGGGCGCTGGTTTGGAAGTCTGGAGTCTGAAGTCCAGTCCCCAGCTCAGTGACTTGAGCCGTCTCGGGGGCCTAGTTTCTCCGGACGTTAAGAGGGGAGGGCAGTCAGGCGGTAGGAGGCCTCACCTGTCCCGCGACACGCGGAACCTTTGACGCCGCAGCTCGGGGGAGCCAGCGGCGCGGCCGGAGCGGAGAACTAGCCGGACCGAGAGGCGGGGCGGACGGGGAGGGGCGGGGCGGGAGGCGGAGGCGCCGCGTAGGCCGGTGAGGCTGGGCCCGCCCGGCTGGGAGCTCGAGCCCCATGCACCGCCGCCTCCCCCCACGATGTTCCCCTCCCGGAGGAAAGCGGCGCAGCTACCCTGGGAGGACGGCAGGTGAGCGGCGGCGGCGGCCGGCCGGCCCGGGCCCCGTCCTCCCTGGTACCGATCTTTTCTGGGCTGCGAGGCGGAATCTAGGAGCCCGAGGCCGTCGCGTCCCGTCTCTGCGGGGCTCTCTGAGGGTCTGTGGTTCTCCTTGTGGGTCACTGGCTCTCTCTGTGTTTGGGTGTTTGTCTCTGTGTGGGTGTCTGTCTCATCAGTCTACGTCACTCTGCAGATCTCCGTCACCCGCGGATCTGTATTTCTGCGTCGACTTCCCTTTTTGAGTTTCTGTCTCTCTTTGCAAGTCGCTGTCTCTCATTGTGGGTTTCCCTGTGTTTCCCCACTGACCTCACCCTGCCTTCGTGGTCTCTGACTCCAAATGACCTCTCTCAGTGGATCTGTGTCTTTCTGTCTGTCTCTGGTCAGAGGGT
This sequence comes from Desmodus rotundus, assembly GCF_022682495.2. Taxonomy (NCBI): domain Eukaryota; kingdom Metazoa; phylum Chordata; class Mammalia; order Chiroptera; family Phyllostomidae; genus Desmodus; species Desmodus rotundus. The sequence goes on from NC_071396.1 coordinate 42,026,706, forward strand.
CTGTATTCCGGGTCCGTATTCCGTTTCTCTGGTCTCTACCTCCCCATCACATCCACGTAGCCCCGGGCCCTTCCTTTTTCCCTCCCTCATGCTTCCCCTTCCTTTGCTGCCCGCCCAGAAGAACACACCAGACAGAAGCTCTGTGTGCTTTGCCTGGCTGGCCACCGCCTGGCATGTAGTAGGCACTCCTCACGCAACACTAGTTCATTTCCTGCGCAGCTGTACTTGAAAGGGGCCTGCTCCGTGTGCTAGGTATGGGCTTGGCCCAGATCCTAGCTAATGATGTTTCCCACTAAAGCAGAACTGGGGAGAGGAACTTTTCGGTTGTCTGCATTTGGGACGGCACTTCATTCAGCCTTGAGCTGTGTCCCAAAAACTCTTCTCACCTAGAATACGCGGTGGGTCTCTACCCAGCGAGTGCATCTCCTTCCCTTTAGGTCTCTAAGTTTGCCGTGTGCCAAAAGATTCTGGGACATAGTGGGCACAACTCTACTTCTGGGGATTTTTCAAAGTTGGTGAAGGAAGAAGACAGGACTGTGGCAGAAAGAAATCCCGAACTGAGGAGCCAGCCCTGGTCAGGAACCGTCTTTAATAGCCATGTGATCAGAAACAGATCACTTAATGTTTCTGACCTCAGTTTGTCCATCCCTGAAACCGGGATCACAAGAAATGCTTTGCAGGGCTGAATGAGGATTAAAAAAGACAGCACGTGTAAAACCCCTGACACTGCCTGGCATAGAGGAGGTATCTTCCAGTTACCTTTCCCATTTGTAGGGGCCATAAGCAAAGCATTTGAGTGTTCAAACCTTGTATCACTAAGATTTGGGTGAGAGAAGAGAGGAAAGGTAATGGAGAAAAATTTCCATCTTCTGCTCCCTTTCCATAAAGCTTTGGAACGTAATTGTTCTCAGAAAAAGTTACAGATATCTATTCTTGCTTTTGACCCAAGGGGACAAAGACCCATGCAACAGATCCAGGCTAAGATAGCACTTAAGAGTGCTGGCTCCGAATCCTCCCTTTCCTAGCCTTGGGCCCAGGTTGAGGAAGGCGACCAAACCGCATCTGGTCTGCCCTCAGAGCAGGGTGGCCTGGGCCTGGGAGCAGCTGGACTGCAGTGCTGGAGGTTGCCACCAGGTGGCATCAGGAGCAACTGTTCTCAGTGTTGTCTTGGTCCTGAGGAAATGGGGATTGCTCTCTGAATTAAGTTGTGCAGCAGTTTGGGTCTTTGACAGCTCAGGATGAGAGGGCCCGTGGGGATGCGATCCTGGTAGGATGGGAAAATTAGACCCAGGGAACAGCATGCGAAAGTGCATGGAATGCCCAATTCATGCCCAACTCCAGGGTAATGGTCACTGCTTCTTCCCCGAAGGTGGGCTAGTTCCCCATGGTCATCTCCCCGGTCTCCACCCCACCCCCAGAAAGAGCTCAGAGGGAGGATTTGTAGAGGCTCCAGCCCTCCCAGGCCACTGGCAGGATTGGGTTCTGCTCCTCCCGGGCAGAAACCCCCACCACAGGACAACGGGGGGTAAGTCAGAAGCCCCCTGCAAAGGGGTCCTACCCAGCCCTCTGTCTGCTGTGTGTGGGACCCAGTCTGGCTTCAGGACTGCCGGCTTCCAGGCTGGCATTTGTGCCGCTCGAGAGAGGCAGGGGTTGGTGTGGCTCTAGTGTGTCCCCTAAAGCATGCCTGACTGCTTGAACCCTTCCTGTAACTCACTTAGCATGTCCTCTGCTGTGTGACTTGTGCTGGGGCCACAGGCAGGTCACCACAGTCTGATTACCGGTGGCAGAGACAAGCAGGGACTCGGGGATCACAAAACTCCGAGTGCTCCGAAGGGCGAAGCACCAGATGCTGAGGGGACACGCGTCTCAGCCTGCGCACGTGGGGAGGCGGGCACCGCGGGCCGTGATATTGGAGTTCGGCCCTGGAGGGTCGGTGAGGGGCTTGCAGGCAGGTGAAATAGGAAGAGCGTGCCGGGCAGAAGCAGCAGGCTGTGAAGGGCTGCAGCAGGAAGGAAGATGGTCAGTGGAGAAGCTGGGAGTGGCCCACGCTGTGGCACTGGGTGAGCGGTAGGAGGCAGCTGGCAGTGGGGCCAGCTCACAGAGGGCTTTGACGGTCAGACCTAGGAATTTGGTCTTTATCTTGTAAACGGAGGAGGGACATTCCTGAGATGGAAGGGGCCTGAGCTGGGTGAGGACCGATGAGACCTGAGCTAAAAGAGGCAGTGGGTGAGGAGGGGTCAGGGGCACTTAAGAGGGAGAGTCCCTAAGCCTGGAAGCTACATGGTGACTCCAGAGGTTATATGGCAGGTTGCTTTGCCAGTTATTTCATGGGGAGTTGAGCAGAGGAAACCTTCCTTTTCTTGGACTCCTCGGCCCCTCCACCGTCCTCAGGAACTTCCAGAGAGGGGCAAAAGAATCAGGCGAGTCTGCCTGTTTCTTTATTCTTTCCAGCCTGAAGGGCGGTCTGTCTCGGCACTGCCCCCGTGTCTGATGTCTCCAGCTGTCTTCCCAGTTTCTGAAATGAGCCCGGGGGCTGGCCCCAGCCGTCTTGCTTACCCTCATCTGTCTTTCATCTCTTGTCGAGTGGCTTGCCTGATGGACTGAAGCTTTGAGACCCGTTCAGTGAACTGCCACTGGCAGTTGGGCCTCGCATTGGTTTGGGGCAGACCCCATCTTCCCAAAGTAAACAGTGGGGATTTTCACTGGGGACTGGGCCGGCCCAGGCCCAGGTGTGGGGGAGCTTGCTGGTGTGAGAAGCAGGGTGAAGCCAGCGTTTGAGCTGGCGGCGAACCTCCGGGGTGTGGAGGGTGAGATCTCTGAGTCGGGGCTCTTGCCATCAGCTCAGGCCAGGAGCCACCGTCCTGGGGAGGCGCACGTGCAGGAGACAGGCTGCCTCGTCCCTGCTGCCCTCTCGGTCTGACTGGGGCGCACTCACAGAAACTAGGAAAGCATCGAGGAACTGGGCAGCCAGGAGTGGCCGGTGGGCCTCCTGGGCAGGACGGGGGTGGGGGGACGGACATGGGCTGGCCCTAGAACAGCAAGCAGGGTTCTGACGCGCAGCAGCAGCATGAGCAGAAGCACTGAAGTTGCCTCTACACTAACTCCAGGGGCTTGGGGCAGACCAGTAGCGTGTGCCCCTCTGACCCTCCCTGCTCTTGTCCCAGGTCCAGGCTGCTCCCCGGCAGCCTCCCCCGGAAATGCTCCATCTTCCACCTCTTCGTTGCCTGTCTCTTACTGGGCTTCCTCTCCCTGCTCTGGCTGCAGCTCAGCTGCTCTGGTGACATGGCCTGGGCAGCCAGGGGACAAGGGCAGGAGACCTCGGGTCCCCCCCGGGCCTGCCCTCCCGAGCCCCCGCCTGAGCACTGGGAAGAAGACCCGTCGTGGGGGCCCCACCGCCTGGCAGTGCTGGTGCCCTTCCGCGAGCGCTTCGAGGAGCTCCTGGTCTTTGTGCCCCACATGCACCGCTTCCTGAGCAGGAAGAAGATCCCGCACCACATCTACGTGCTCAACCAGGTGGACCACTTCAGGTAGGGGCCTCCCGACCCGGCTCCCCCTCTCTGGGGCCTCACCTTGCCCGGGCTTTGCGGGGCCTGTTCCCCTTTCTGGCAGCAGCCCTTGCTGCCGGCTGCAGGCCTGTGAAGGGCCGCCCGGGTCAGTGGCAGGAGAGTGGGAGGTGGGATGCCCCTCACTGGGCGTGATGGAAATCTTTGGGGAGAGTTTGGGGCTGGGGGGGCCCTGATCTGACTGCCATTTTAAAATGTGGGTGCAGTGTGTGGAGTAGATTATACCAGGACAAGAGGGGGAGCAGGGAGGACTGTGGGTGCTCACTAGTATCTGAGTGGAAGGGGACTTGGCCAGCATGGAAGAAGGGTGGAGGAAGCACAGACAGGGCTTGCCGGTGGGTTGGCTGTGAGGACTGGGGAAAGGGAGGGTCAAGGCTAAGGCTTTAACATCGCTTGTGGTCTGGCACTATCCTGAAAGCCTTGCCCTCACCATACCTGCCTTCCTGCACGATCGCAATCGAAGCGTCTCGTACTCCACCCCACCTTTCCCTCCAGTCTGCTCCCTCCGGAGACGCTGACAGTTCTTGGACCCCATCAGGCCCTTTAGTCCTAGATGCTCCCAAAAGTCACGGCCCACCCGCCTTGTCCTCACTTTCTCCTGACGTCACCTGGACCCCGGGGTCCATCATTAACATCACTGCCCTGTGTGCACTTCAACCCCCTTGCCCGTTTCTGCCTGGCGCAACCTCGCCTGAGCAAACCTGTTTAACTCTCCGCTGCTCCCGGGCAGCCGGATGGGACTGGGGACGATGGTCCCTGGCCCAGGAAGCTCCTCGGCCCTGCCTGAAAGCCTCAAATTCCTCCAGTCTGCTGCCTTTCCCCTCTCCTCGCCCATCCTCCCCCCAAGCTTGCTTCCTGTTTGAGAAACAGAACCAAGTGGAAGAGAACTTGCCCAAGTCCCTCCGTGGCCCTGCGTCCCGGAGGCTGTGCTTCCCTGCAGGTGCCTGTCCGGGCGCTTCCCGGGCACCGGCTCCATTCCCGCCTCCTGCCCCAGAGCGTTGCTCCAGCCGGCCCACCTTGCCCTGCCCTGCGTGATCCGGTTCCCCCCCACCCGGAGCGTTTGCACCGGCATACCAAGTGCCACAGCACCCACCGCTGTCACCTTGTTTCCAGGCCCCCGCTTTGTTACAAATCTTCCGTTTCTCCCCTCGTGGTCCCTTGACCTGTCCCCCTCTGGTGTCCACCTGCACCGTGCACTGCAGCGGCTCTCCCCGGCGTCCCCGTGGGCCTCGCCGGCCAGCCTCCCTCCTGCGGTCGGTCCTCCCGGCAGCACTTGCCAAGGGGATTTCTGTTTCCTGCCTCAAACCTCGTCTGGCCCCTGGGGGCAACACTCGCTGCCTCTCCTCCTTTCTTACTGGCCGTCCTCTCCACCTTCCTCATGGGTTCCGCCTCATCTTCCTGATCTCTCCCGAGTGTCCCCTTGTAGAGCTCAGTCACTCCCTGGGGGATCCCATCCAGGTTCAGGGCCTTAAGTCCCATCTCTCCCCTGGTGACTCCCAGGCGGTGGGCCCAGCCCAGACCTCTCCCCTGAACTCCACCCCCGAAGGGGCCACCTGCACGGCCCTCCCTTTGCCGGGCATCTTGAGATTAACTTGATTGAAGCTGAATTTCTGATTTCCCACTGCCGGGGCTTGCTTCCCCTGCCTCCTCCCCCATCAGGAAACGGCTACTACATGCTTCCAGCCCCTGAGGCCAGAGAGCCATGGAGTCACCCTCCACCCCCCTTCTGCCTCACACAAAACAAGCAGTCCGTCCGGAACCTGCCCGCTTCTCACCGTTCGCACGGCCACCTCCCCGGCTGAGTCGCAGTCTTCTGTTGCCCGATCATCGCTAGCCTCTCAACTCGCTTACCGGCTCCCCCTCGGCCCTCCAGCCTCTCCTCCACCCCCTGGCTAGGCTGACCCTGGTGCCCCAAGTCACAGCATGTCATGCAGCTGCCCTGCGCCCTCCGGTGGCTCCCCATCTCCTCCAGGGCCGAAGCCGAGGCCCGGCAGGGGCCGTCACCCTCGGGCCTCATGCTCTATGCCCCCTGCGCTCACTCTGTCTGGCCACATGGGTGTGTCCGCCCTGCCTCAGGCCTTAGCAGGCACGTGTCTTTGCCGAGTCCCTGCCCCGACTTCCACAGGGCTCACCCCTGCGGCCTCCCCGACCACCCGGCTGGGAGAACAGCGGCGTGCTTTGCCTTTCTGCTCCCTTTTCTCCACAGACTTACCGCCGTCTGGCTCGCTAAGTATTCACTTCTTTCTTTTCGTCTCCTATTAGAGTATCAGCTTTTTGAGGGCAGGGCTTTGACGTCTTACTGCTCTATCTCCTGTGCTCTGAACAGCTTCAGGCACTTAGTAGATGCTCAGTAAACATTTGGGCGATGCGTGGAGGGGCAGGCGCACAGCTGGGTAGCTCTGCGGTGAAACCCGCGTCTGCCTGGAGGGCGGCATCGGCCCCGGCGTGGGGTGCTGTAGAGGACAGGCTCCTGCAGCGTTTGGGGGGCCAGCTTGCTGCCCGCACCCTGCCCAGCCTCTGCCACCCCGCACAGGTTCAACCGGGCGGCACTCATCAACGTGGGCTTCCTGGAGAGTGGCAACGGCACGGACTACATCGCCATGCACGATGTGGACCTGCTGCCTCTCAACGAGGAGCTGGACTATGGCTTCCCGGAGGCGGGGCCCTTCCACGTGGCCTCCCCAGCGCTGCACCCCCTCTACCACTACGAGACCTACGTCGGCGGTATCCTGCTGCTCTCCAGGCAGCACTACCAGCTGGTGAGGCCCAGCCAGCCTGCTCTGCTGAGCCAGGGAGTGCCTGCCTGCGGGGGGGGGGGGGGTCGGGTGGGGGCACTGGCAGGAGGAGCAGCAGTTTTGGGGTCCAGCAGGAGACAGGAGAGAGGAGCGGGGAGGAGCAGGTCGGTTAGGGGGGATTCAGCCATAGTGACACAAAGCCGGTGAAAACTGGCTTCAGAAAAGTGGGGGTTCGTTGGGTCTCAACCCGGAAGAGCCTGGGTGGGGCTGAGAGGAGGGTGTGGCTTCCTGCGTGGCTCGCCCAGCCTCTCGGGCGCTTCCCATCTCTCATTTCTGCCCTTTCTAGGCTGGGTTTCTTTCCAGACACTCGGGGTGGAGGGTGGTGGTTGTAGCTGAAGGCTGTATCTGTCCGGGCTCCAGTCCACTGAGAGAGGGGCCTGCCCCACCCCCGACAGCCAGACGGGGTCCCCAAGCTGCACTGGCTCCTGAGTGGCCTGACTCGGGTCTGGCGGTGCCTGAGTCCGCCCTTGTGGCAGGGGTGCTGGGGGACTAAGTAGCTTAGGCCTGGGTCTCCTGCTCCCCACAAGGGGGCGCCAGCTCTATGTAAATGCAGCCCCTGGTCTGGTGGCAAAACTGGTGTCTGCTATAGAGGGCAGCTGCCCCTCCCCCCACGGAGGAAGAGACCAGGGCAGAGCCACCCCGGGAGGGGTGGGACTCGGCACCATGCCCATCACCAAAGAGGCCCTCTCCTGTCAGCCAGACACTAGGGGAACAAGCCATCTCACACATGTTCAAGGCCCCATAAGAGTGGGCAGTGGACTGGGGTGGGCTGACAGTCCCCCCGGCACTGCAGAGGTTGTGAGAACTATGAGCATCTAGTGTCCACACTGCGGGGCAGGGGTGGGGGAGGCCGGGGCTGGTCCTCCTGAGGGGTAAGAGACCGGAGAGCACCCTGGCGGACGGGGCAGGTGATGCCGACTGTCTCTGGCAGTGCAACGGGATGTCCAACCGCTTCTGGGGCTGGGGCCGCGAAGACGACGAGTTCTACAGGCGCATCAAAGGAGCTGGGCTCCAGGTAACACGCCTGCCCCCACGCCCTCAGCCATCTTGGCTGCCCCAGGCTCCCTTCTCTGCCCTTAGCTAGGTCCCTGGGACTCGGAGATGGCATCCCTGGTGCTGCCCCCAGCCCTGCCCTGAACTGGCACACCTCTTCTGCCTCACGGGAACACAGGCCCCTGCCTGTGGCCTGTGACAGGCAGTGGGACCCAGAGGACCAGAGGTGAGGGCCAGGGCTCCCGGAGGGGCGGCCTGACCCAGCTTCCTTTGGCCTCCTTAGCTGTTCCGCCCCTCAGGAATCACAACTGGATACAAGACGTTTCGCCACCTGCACGACCCAGCCTGGCGGAAGAGGGACCAGAAGCGCATCGCCGCTCAAAAACAGGTGCCAACTGGCCTCCTGAGCAGGGATGGATGGGTGTAGACGTGGGGAGCCAACAGGCCCAAGTTCACCAAGTTCTACTTGGACCCCAGTGGCCCTGTCCACCCCTGTTTGGCCCAGCTCAGTCGATGGCATTTTGCTCGGGCACCCTGCCCTGCCTGGTGGCTGCCACGGGCACCTGGGCACTGGGTCCACCACCCAGTACAGGCTGGGGGAAGGGGGCTCTGCTGAAGGTGCTGGAGTCCCAGGCAGCCCTGCAGCCCCGTCCCTCAAACAGCCTCTTGTCTAGGGGCCACATTGGTCAAACAGAAACCCCTGCTGTCCTGCTTGCAGGGTATACAGCTGTGGGCCAGAGCCCCCAGGGCCGTGAGCTTCACCGCCCTCTGCAGTGGGGTTGCAGGACCTCTGAAGGTGAGGTCACAGGGGCAGCAGTAGACAGCGGGCAGCCACAAAGCCCTGAGTCCACGCACTGTCCCCTTTTCCTTCCCAGGAGCAGTTCAAGGTGGACCGGGAGGGAGGCCTGAGCTCTGTGAAGTACCGCGTGGATGCCCGCACAGCCCTGTCTGTGGGTGGGGCCCCGTGCACCGTCCTCAACATCATGCTGGACTGTGACAAGGCTGCCACCCCCTGGTGCACATTTGGCTGAGGTGGCTGGACAGTAAGAAGGCCCACGCCTGCAGGCCACACTGCTTGTCAGGCCCTGGACAAAGCCTCAGTCCCCGAGCCCATCTCTAATAGGACATGGACAGCAGGCCATGTGTCTGCAGCCACGGCAGGACGCACAGGCTGCCTGGGATGCTGCTAGCAGTAAACTGACGCCAGAGGCTGGGATGTGGCTCCCGGCTGGCACCTCGCGCCCCGCCTCTGCGGGCTGAGACCTGCGGCCTCTGGTTCCTCCCCCCGGACGACCTCACGCAGAGATGGGGTGTAGAGGCGAGGCCGCTGAGCGAGTGGCCAGGGCCACTGGGAGGGTTAAAGTGCGGACACCAGAGTGGAGGCCCCACAGAAAGGGACACTGAGCCACTCCAGCTGCTTGTCACCACGTAGGAATGTGAGCCTAATGTTGCCGGATCTTCTGATTTTTCGAAAGAAACTAGAATTCTGGATTCTTCAGTGAAAGCAGTTAATTATTAAGTGATAGCAACTAATTAAAGCTCTAAAAAAGTATGGCAGTCCAAACAAAATGTATTGTGGGCCACTAGTTTGTCACCTGTGGCGGAGGGGAAGCGAATGGGACAAAAGCTGACATCTCTTAGTTGTAAGATGGCAAGGAGCTGGGTTAGGGCTGGGAGCGCCAGGCCCGGGGAAGCTCAGGTGGCAGAGAAGTGGAAGCAGGGGGCTCCTGCTCCCTCCCTCGGCCTGGACTTTACCGCCCTCAGCCAGTCTGACCACCCGGGCTCTGACTCTGGGAGGGGCTTAGTCCCACCTCCCTGAGAGGGACAGGGACACGTGGGAGTGGAAAAGGGAATGTGAGAATAAGGATCGTGCTGGGACAAGAGTGTGACGTTGGATGGGGGGACTGGGGTGTACGTTCCCCTCGGTGATCCCTGTGAAGCACCGTGAACAGAATGGTGAGCTCTGCGGCTCTGGGGTCTTTAGAAGCGCTCGCACTCACTCACGTGCCCGTGCTGGCTTAGACCAAAGGTCCCCACAGCCTGGGAGAGGTATTAGCACAGGAAGTGTTTGTGAGCAGCAAGGGTGTCAAGACTGACATAGATTCACACGGTCATCATGTAATTCCCTTCCCAATTCTACCTCAGCGTTTTCAATTACTACAGAGAGAAACTCTCAGTTGGGTGCTAGGTCATTTTTAACCCCCTCAGACTCCTGGTATTCTTCTTTTCAAAACAAAATGGAAAGAAACCTCAGGATCAGAACCTTTGAATAAGCATTAGTATTTGGCTGGAATTTAATATGTTAATTATATTATGCTTTCCTTTACTCCTTCATAATTATGATTATTTTTGAGGTGTAGTTAGGATATAACTTTTCATTTTCAATTAATCTTTTGAAGTAAAAAGATAAGATTTAAAATATACATGATGAAAGCCATACAGATGTGGCAAAAAAAAGCAGGAAGTTGTACAAATGAGTGAAGTTTAGGAGACTAGATCAGATGATTCCCAGCCTGTTTTTTAATCTACTTGAGGGTCGACATTTTTGAAAATATTAATATAAAATTAATTTAAATTAGAGTAATTTATAAAAATAAATATGTCATGTATATGTATATTTATTTTTACAATAATTTTATCATAATAAAAAGAATAGGCATGCTTATTGTTGGAATATGACCCTGGAAAATACATAAAGGCATAAAGATACTTAAAAAGTAAAAAACGCAGAATAACACCATTCAGGGAAAAACACATATAATATGTGAGTTGTTTCCGTCTTATTGAGTACTTTTAGAAATATAATTCTGAATCTCAGATATGTTAACATATTTAATTCTGAATTTACATGAAAAATATAAGGGATATGGTTTCATTTATTAAAAATAATAGTATGACTTTAAGTATCAAACCTTCCCTTGAGTACTTAAAATTTTAATTTACTCAAAATTTATACACATGTAATATTTAGCCCCATACTTATCCAGTTATTTAAGAGACATCTTTACTAAATAAAATTTCATACAATTTCAATCAGTTATACTGTAATGAGTAAATCCCGGCTTTTCTTACTTGCCAGAGACTCCCACTTGCCAGCTCCTTGCGCACTTTCTCCTGTGGAAGAATAAAAACACGGCTGAGCTGTGTTCTAACTTTCAGTGAGAGGAAACGGCTTTGGCTCTGCTGTCCTACCGAGGGCGAGGAACTAGGATTGGAAGCTAGATATGTCTTAGGCCAGAGTCTCAGCATTTTCTCCTGCAGAGTGGAAACCGGTTTTGTGACTTTAAAAGGGCTTCACATATGAAAAAGGAAAGCTCCAGCAGAGCAGGTTCGGATTCTTTCATTTAAAACAGGTATCTTTATTTTTCCTGCGAGCTACAGTCAGCATTATCTTGTATCAGTTTCTGGTGCGTGGCGCGGTGGTCAGGCAGCCGTGCACTTCACTACGTGCTGCCCCGATGTTTGCGGTGCCGACCTGACACCATCCACAGTCAGCACAATACTATTGACGGCACTCTTTACGCTTCACTGCACCTCCCCGTGCATGTTTTGTAACTACCGATCTGTGTTCTCAGTCCCCTCACCTTTTTTACCCAGTCCCTCAACCCCCTCCCTTCTGGCAACATTTAGCCTGTTCAGTGTCTGAGTCTGTTCCAGTTTTGTTTGTTCATTTACTCTGTTCTTTAGATTCCTCACACAAGGGGAGTCCTGTTGCACTTGTCTTTCTCTGTCTGGCTTGTTTCCCTCAGCCTGACACCCTCTGGGCCCATCCATGTTGTCACAAATGGCAAGATTCCATTCTTTTTTATGGTCGAGTAGTATTTCATTGTACAAATATACCACTGCTTTTTTTATCCACTCGGCTAGTGACGGGCACTCGGGCTGCTTCCGTAGCTTGGCTATTGTTAATGATGCCGCAGTGAACAGAGGGCTGCGCACGTTCTTTCGAATTAGTGTTTTGGGTTTCTTTGGATACACACCCCGAAGTGGAATCTCTGAGTCATAAGGCAGTTCCATTTGTAACATTTTAAGGAATCTCCATGCTGCCGTCCGCAGTGGCCGCACCAATCCGCATTCCCACCAGCGCTGCACCAGGGTTCCCTTTTCTCCACACCCTCGCCGACGCGTTTGCTGAGTTATTGATGACGGCCACTCTGACAGGTGCGAGGTGACATCTCATTGTGGTTTTGATTTGCATCGTTTCTCTGATGACTAGTGGTGTTGAGCATCTTTCTGTACGTCTGTTGGCCGTGTGTGTGTCCTCTTGGGAGAAGTGCTCATTCAGGACCTCAGTTTGGGGGTTTTTTGGGTTCATATGCCATAGTTCTTAAAACACTATTTTCACATTCCTTCCATTTGCATTTTACTGAGAGCCTAGAAATATGGAAATGGCCTAGACGTCCCCAGCCCTCTGAGTGGCCCTGGATGGCAGCTCTAGTGTCAGGGAGAGGAAAGGCTCCTCAGTCAGGAGACCAGGGTGCCTTGCCAGGCCACTGCTGACTGTAGGGGTCTGTGTGTGTGGTGACAGGGCAGGCTGAGCTGTGAAGGGGTCCAGGCCCAGGCAGTGAGTCCCACGCTGGTAGGTGAGCGGCAGCGTGAGACTGAGGAGCCCCGGGAACTGGATTCCTGGGCTGCCTCCCTGCTTTTTCCTCTCTGCCGCCCCCGTGCTTTTGGTAGAGCCGCACCTGCACCCATGGACATGCGTCTCTCCCTGGGCGGAGAAGAGAAGGTCCTGCACCCTGCTTGACCCCGAGCGTGGTGAGGGGAGGCGGGACCTGAGAGTCCAGGGTGCAGAATGAGCACACAGCGCCGTTGCTCCCCATCCCTTTGCTTCTCTGCTTGGAGTAGCTGATTTGTGGCAGGAGATTCTGTGCCCTATACTCGGGCTCTGCCCTTCACCATGACCCTGAATCGGAACCTGGTGTTATTTGAACCACATCCTGACCTTGTCCCTGACCCTGAACCAGTCAGCTGAGGGTTGCTATCAGGGAAGTGTCCAGCTCCACCACATGCAGGAGGCAGAGCGCCGAGGGAAGCAGGGACGGCTGGGACAGCGCATGTCCCTGGCTGAAACCTGAATGCCCCGCCTACGTGAGGAGAAGCAGCTCCACTTTCCGTAGCTGGGCCCTCAGACCGTCCTGAGCCTCAGCCCCCTTGGGAGTGAGCAGTGTCCTCTGACCCCAACAGTCACCCAACAGCTCCAGGCCAGCCTGACCCCTGCGCTTGTCAGGACTTGGGATGTTTTTCTGCACTCCATCCGGGGACACCCGCGGATAAGTGTGTCCCAGGGAAAGACTGCGGACACGTGGGGGCAATGCTACTGCGGCCCTGGTCCTGCCAGGCTGCATCTGCGAAGGAGAGCACGGCCAGCAGAGGGCGCGCGGAGCCCACGGATGGGCGCCCTTAGGAGAAGCGGCCCCAGCCTGCTGGAAGAGCCCTGGGCCTGATCCTGGGCCCGGGCCCTCCTACAGGCCAAGGTTTAGCTGAGACTTTTGCTTGCAGTTCCTAAGCGTGAGCCACTGAGGCTGATGGGCGTGTTTACCTCGCCGCAGGGAGGTGGTGGGGAAGGCAGGGAGGATGCTGGGAGGGTCCCCGGCCCCTCACTCAGCCACGGGTGACCACGGGGCCTTGGCAGCCGGTTGTCCCGCAGCCTTGGGGGAGAACGACCAGCCACAGGCCAGAATGCTGTGGAAGAAACACAGTACAATTCATTCCACACGTCCAGCAGTGCCCGGATACCAAAACCGGACAAGAACATTACAAGTTATGGGGGAAATCTATAGACCCATACACCTCATGCACTCAGATGCAAGATTTGCAAATAAAGTTTTGCAGGTTGAATCCAACAACATAGTCAGGGATCATTCATACCTACCAGGTGTGGTTTGCCCCTGGATGGCAGGGCTGGCCTAATAACCAAATGTCAACCAGTGTAACTCACCACGTCAGCAACCTAGATGATACAACACTTTGCGTGGATTTTAAGGGCATTCTATTAAGTGAAAAAAGTCAATCCCAAAAGGCTTCAGACTTCTGGTTCCATTTTATGTAATATTCTCAGAGGGACCAAATGACAGAGATGGAGAACAGAGCAGCCAAGGCTCAGGCCGCCAGGGTGAGGAAAGGGAGGGCAAGGTGGCTACGCAGGGGCCTCCCGAGGGAGCTCGTTCACGGGGATGGCGCCACACCCACGGGCACACCGCACACGGGGGAGACGCGAGCTAGGCCTGAGGTCCAGCACCCAGCACTGCGCCGGCGCCAGGGGTCCGGTTCTCATAATGCATCCCCGTTGTTGGAGACGTCCCCAGGGGACGTGCTGGGTGAGAGGTGCTCGGGGCGCTGTGCTCCTTTGCAACTCACTGTAAGCCTACGATTATTTCCAAATAAAAATCTTTTCAAAAAGCAGCTTTCAATCTACGATTATCTCAGAATGGAGTTTAATGAAAAGAAATGATTGGGCTGGGCCACAGTTTATAATGTATGGCCACTGAAATAAGGAACCGGTAAACAGGACCGCCAAGGTCGAACTGGTGCTAGCCCGCATCAGACACTGAAACAGGAGGCTCGGACCCCGGAGCGACTGTCTTCAACTCATCCAAACGGCCGGTGCCGTCCACTGCTTTATCCAAAGTGAGTGAGGGTTACCACTGTGAACAAGAAACTGTGTGAATAGGTGAAGCAGTTCACTGGAATGGAATGTGGTGTAGCCGAATTAGGAACAGTGCACATAATGAACATCTCTCTCACCCCAGATTCCAACCACCCCACGTTCTCATGACAAAAATGACTAAAACAAACCAAAGCAGATTAAAACAAACTGCAGGCCGCCTTATCTGGCTTCCTCGAGTTTGTGGTAGGGGGTCCTTCCGCTCTATGACTTCAGCTGCAAAGCATCGAATAAGCATGTTTACTGTTGACCGTTGGTTTCACCTCCTCCTCCCAGTCTTGTGCCAGAGTTGAGAAGGTTGTGGCTTTCGGCTGGGGATTTTCTGTAGTTACTGTCTCAGTGTGAGTTGCGTGTTGACGTCACCACGGCCTGTCTATGGAGTCTGCGCTGAGCATCGGGATTAACTCGCTGAGCCCCTCTACCTCCCACCACTTCCCCACATGACTCCGTTACTACGACCCCTTTGCTGCGCGGTCACATCTGCAACTAAGAAGGTAAAAGAAAATCTTCACAAGTGAGCAGAGTCAGAGATATCACACTACTGAAGGATGTTAATAAAGTACTGGGGGATGTTTCAAGCAAACTGAACCCAAAACAGGCGAAGTGGAGGAGACACACCACACATGAAACAGCGGTGAGCAGCAACACGGCCAGAGGTAGCGACTGGCGCTGGACTGCTGTGAACGCACCCAGGATTCTTAATGTAATTTCTAGAAAATAGTTCTTCAAACAGAAGAAGAAAAAACGGGTGTAAAGCATCTGAAACAAAACTTCCAGATGATTTCAAAACCTGGGAATTTGGAGGAGGAACAGTTAAAAGGAAGAGAAGTAAAATAACGCTCAATGTTTTCTCTCATTCAGAAGTGACCAGGGTTTTCAGATATCCGGGGAAAATGTACAGGTTTATACATTTTTAAAGGTAATTACAAGTAGAAATGGGTTATACAGCTTTCAAAACACTAGGGGGCACCGAGAAAGAAAACTATACGATCCGCCTGGTCAGGAACAGATGTACAAGAAAACAAAAGCGTGGTCCACTGGAACAGAAAAGGATAAGATTTCTCAAACCAAATCAGCGGTCACAATAAATTCGACAAATTAAATTCTCCCGTGAAAAGACTGAGACTTTATCTCACAGCAGGAAGAACACCCGTATGCCTCTAGCTCACGGTCATGATGAAGGAAGCGAACAGTTACTGTGTAGCACACTGTTGCAGATGCTTCATACACAGCAACTTACTTGGAGTAATTTTTAAGTATATTTTATTGACTATGCTATTACAGTTATGCTATTTTTCTTCCCTTTCTTCCCTTCTTCCCTGCATCCTCTCTCCCTAACCAGTATTCCTGCCTCCCTTAGTTCATGTCCATGGGTTGTACATGTAAGTTCTTTGGCTTTTCTATTTCCTATACCATTCTTAACATCCCCTTGTCTATTTTGTACCTACCATTTATACTTCTTATTCTCTGTACCTTTTCCCCCCTCCTCCTTCAACCCCTCCTGCTGATAACCCTCCATGTGATCTCCATTTCTGTGATTCTGTTCCTGTTCCTGTTGTTTGCTTAGTTTGTTTTTGTTTTTGTTTTTGAGGTTTGGTTGTTGATAAGTGTGGGTTTATTGTCATTTTACTGTTCATATTTTTTATCTTCTTTTTGTTAGATAAGTCCCTTTAACATTTCATATAATAAGGGCTTGGTGATGATGAACTCCTTGAACTTGACCTTATCTGGGAAGAACTTTATCTTCCCTTCCATTCTAAATGATAGCTTTGCTGGATACAGTAATCTTGGATGTAGGTCCTTGCCTTTTATGACTTGGAATACTTTCCAGCCCCTTCTTGCCTGCAAGGTTTCTTTTGAGAAATCAGCTGACAGTCTTATGGGAACTCCTTTGTAGGTAACTGTGTCCTTTTCTCTGACTGCTTTTAAGATTCTCTCATCATCTTTAATCTTGGGTAATGTAATTATGATGTGCCTCAGTGTGTTCCTCCTCGGGTCCAACTTCTTTGGCACTCTCTGAGCTTCTTGGACTTCCTGGAAGTCTTTTCTTTTACCAGATTGGGGAAGTTCTCCTTTATTATTTTTTCAAATAAGTTTTCAATTTCTTGCTCTTCCTCTTCTGCTTCTGGCACCCCTATGATTCGGATGTTGGAACATTTAAAGTTGTCCCTAAGCCTCTCTTCTTTTTTTTTTTTTTTTTTTGAATTCTTGTCTCTTCATTCTGTTCTGATTGAATGTTTATTTCTTGCTTCCTTTGGAGCAACGATGATCCAAATTGTTGATCTGAGTCCTAGTTTCCTTCCCTTCACTTTTGGATCCCTTTACAATTTCCTTTATTTCACTTTGCATAGCCTTCACTTTTTCCTCTATTTTGTGACCATACTCAGCCATTTCTGTGAGCATCCTGATTACCAGTGTTTTGAACTCTGCATCTGATAGATTGGCTATGTCTTCATTGCTTAGCTGTATTTTTTTCTGGAGTTTTGATCTGTTCTTTCATTTGGTCCGTATTTTTTTGTCTCAGCGTGTATGTTACGTAGTAAGGGACCTAGCCTTAGGTATTTTCCAGGGCAGGGGAAGGCACGGGGCTGTGAGGTGGAGCTATATGTGGGGGACGGTCCGAGAGGGAACAATGCCGCTTGCCCTGCTCTCCACAGGCTTTCAGTCACTTTTCCAGCTACCCACAAGCAAATTGGGCCCTTCTGGTGCTGGTTTCCAGGTGGGTAGGTTTGTGTATGTTCTTGGACCCTCTTGGTCTCTCCAACAAACTCTCTTGTGAGGCTGGCAGTTTCTCCTGCTGTTGCAACCACCACAGATTTTTACAGTCAGAGGTTGTGAGGCTTTCTTTTCTTGTGCTGGAACCCTGGGTTGTGTGGTCTGTCTTGCTCCCAGTTGTTCCTCCCAGTTTGTCTGCATGCAAAGGAAGGACCACCCAGTCTGCCAGCCACCACCTCGCCGTGCGTCCTCTCCACCCCGGCTGCCCCTCTCTGCCCTTCCTACCAGTCTGGATGAATGTTTCTTCTTTAACATCTTGGTGTCGGACTTCCATACAGTTCGATTTTCTGTCAGCTCTGGTTGTTTTTTGTTTTTAAATTTGTTGTTGTCCTTGTTTTGGTTGTGTGCGGCGGTGAAATCCTTCTACCTATGTCTCCATCTTGTTAAGAGTAATTGTTTTTTAGGCTGAGAGGTAGGAGATGCCTTCAAGAGCACCTCCTCTCCAGGGCACAATAGTTTATTTAGAGCTACTGTGTACCTAAAACAGGATCACAGAGAAAGTTTGCAAACAAAGGGATGGATGACCAAACAAACAGAAAGTATTCTTCTAGATAATTAGTTCATTAAAGAAGAAAATGAAAGTAAAATTGCAGACTAAATGGAAATTAACAATAATAAATAAACTACATGTGTGATGTGGTCGAGGGAACACAGAGAGTAATGATTAGAATAATGAGATGTACTTCTTAGAAAGCAAGAGAGATGGGAAACGAATAATGTCACAGGCATATAAATACACGTCGAAACAAAGGTAACAAAACGATCCTCCCAAAAAAGTAGAAGAAAAAAATCTAAAAGATAAACAGATATCAAAGAAATAGGAAAATGGGTAGACCTGTTAATTAAAAACAATAGCTTTCTCTTTCAGAAGGTTGATCAAATAATCTCGGTTTAGCAAGACATCAAAAGAAAAAAGGAAGAAGAAGGAAAGGAGGAATTCATAAGTAACATCGGAAACACCTCATATGAAAACAGTGCTCGGAGCAGAGCAGGGCATGCAGGCCGCGGCCCTGGGGCCTAAGGGCCGGCGCCGTCCGACGCCGCACACCGGCCCCAGTCTGCTCTCGGAGCGTAAATGCACAGAGAAACATGAATGGATAACAACAGAAAATAGTACTGGAACAGTGGGAATCAGCAATTTTGCACGGGGAGCTTTGGGAGATGTTGCTTACTGCAGTCTGCCTGAAGTTGGGACAAAATTGAACAAACAAGACGAGTTTGGTGCTTTGGAAAGTGTGAAAGCTGCTAGTGAGTTCTATTCTCCTCTAACAGGAGAAGTAACTGAAATTAACACAGCTCTTGCAGAAAACCCGGGACTTGTCAACCAATCTTGTTATGAAGATGGTTGGCGGATCAAGATGACGTTGAGTAACCCTTCAGAACTAGATGCACTAATGAGTGAAGAAGCATATGAGAAATACGTAACATCTATTGAGGAGTGAAAACTGGAACTCCCCCTAAATAGAGTAGTATGAAACAACTTAAAAAAAAAAAGAAACATTGTTATGTGGCACATGACTGTATAGCTCAGACACTTCAGAAGAAGAAGCACAGCCCTGGCTGGTGTGGCTCAGTGGACTGAGTGCCAGCCTGTGAACCAAAAGGTCGCTGGTTCGATTCCCAGTCAGGGCACGTGCCTGGCTGGGGTTCGGGCCAGGTCCCCAGTAGAGGGTGCATGAGAGGCAACCACACATTGATGTTTCTCTCCCTCTCTTTCTCCCTCCCTCCCCCTCTCTAAAAGCAAATAAATAAAACCTTTAAGAAAATACTATCATGTCTTGAATGCATATTCGGAAAACTGGGGATCAAAGATTTAATTCTCTGAGATCAGAAAGTGGAAAAGTGGCAGAGTTCAAAACCAGTTCTTCCTCATTCCAAAGCGCAAAGTCTTTTCTCTGGGCCACAGTGCCACACGACTCCTGCTTTCCATCCAGGCTCAGTCCTCCCAGTGGCTGCAGCCTCACAGGCTCAGAGCCTCCGGCGTCACCTCTTACTGCGGAGCCTCATTCTCTCACTTGGAAGGGCGATGGGTCTTGCAAACAGTCTGACTTTGAATTTGAAATTAGAGACTTTGAAGAAAGACATCTGCTTCTTTCCTGGCATTCCTGCATCAAAACATAATCAGCTGATGAACATGTTACCGTTTCTCGAAATGGTCATAAGGCTATTTTCAGTAGTTTTTTAACATTTACAATCTCTAGTTTCCCCACTTTTTAAGTGTCAGGCTAAAGGTTTAGAGAGTGTGGACAGTTACTTACTCACAGGATAATCACTTTCGGCAGTAAAAAGAGGGTTAGCAATGCAGATTTGGGGCATGTTTGTGTTACCATAATACTTGGATGAAAACTGAAAGAAATTATGTTTGGTTCTGTCACTCTAAAAACATTTTGATACGTGTATGTTTTACTTTTTGCTAAAGCCTGTGAACTTCGATGAAAATTCTAAAAAGGAAAAATAGGTGCAAGGCACACTTTTTATCCAGAAAACAAATTCACGAAACAGTCAAACTGATCATTTCCAAAATCTGAACTTGAAACTTCTCTGGAATGATAAAAAGACAACGTATTTCTTCGTGTCATGTGTCAATGTTTCTTATTAAACAGAGGAAATCTAAATTGTAAGATGAACGAAAAGCCCGGATGTTGGTTGCAATGAACAATCTAGGTTATTTGATATTTTAAAGAGAAATTTCTAGAACACACTCAGACTTTCAGTATGATTAGAACAGTTCTCCATTACCTATGCTCAAGCTGTCTTTTACGACACCGTCTAATCCTGTGATGTTAGTGCATTTCTACTTCTCTCTGTTCCGTGTGCTCACTTCTCATCATGAGCCGCCCTTCAGGTGCAAGTCTGGGGCCGCACCAAGCGAGGGCTGGGTGAAAGTGGACACAGCTGTGTAAACCCACTCTGTAGCTTCGTTTTCTTCCCTGTATTTTTAGGACATTAAAAAAGGATATTAGAACACTTGAGACTGTATCCTAAGTTTTAAAGTACTAACTGAAATTTATTTTGATGTCATATAAGTTTACAATGGTTTATTTCTACATTTAGGGCCTGTTTGTTTATGTTATTTTGTTGGAGGCCTAGGTTATTTAGTGGTTTAAGATTTGCTGATTAGAACTTCATTATCATGAAAACTATATGAGGTGATTCACAGAGTCACTAAAAAATTAAGGTTTCAGTCCAAAAGCAAATTTGATTTTTTAAAGAAGCTATATTTTAAACGACACTAAATGTTTTTATAATCCTGAACTATCGATTTTGGTCATTGATGTGTCTAAAATTAAGCTGTTAGTTGTCAACCCTTTTCTTCACTTCTGTGCGTGAATAATCACGTATGATTTAGTGCTCGTAAGTATATGAGAAATGTGACCCGTGAATATGCGCTTTCCTTGAGAATTATCCTTGTTCACAGCTTTCCTAGGGAATACTCAATTTCTCCTGGAAGGGGTCTTTTGGCTTCAGAGATACTGAGAGTTTGGTATTTCAGAAAAAAGTTGCCATTCGTATTCTTTTAGGGCGTTTCAGAAAATGAAGGTAAAGCTGCTTGTCTGGTAACACGTTCGCATGGTTTGAAGTGCTTCATCCTGCAGTTAGATTCTCCTCGTTCTGTGGTCCGTGTGTTTCTGCTGATTCACAGAGAGCTGGACGTGGAAACGGATCGACAGCCCAGTGGTCTAATCGGATGGGAAGGCACGCGTTCACACTCGTACACACACACACACACACACACACACACACACTCCCATTTGTCACCAGGCTGGCTGCCGTCGAGGTGGGGAGACAGACGGGACTTCCGTGGAGCTTGTGTGAGTTAACTCCCAGGGCCCACACGGGAGGGACTCTCAGAACTACAAGCAGCACCGGCCCCACCACCTCCAGTGTCACAAGGGCTGTCATTCGGGACACGACCTCCTGGATGATGCTACTAGGAGTATTTCAGATTCATTTCATTATTAACATTATTTCTAGTGCCTGTTTCCTAAGAAATTACTAACATTATTTTTAATACTCCCAAGAACCCTGCAAATTTCGTTGTATCTTTTTAAAAGATGATTAAAACGGAATGAAACTCAGGTAAATGAATGAATTTCCAAAGGCTGTTCATCTAGAAAGTAGTCAACCTTGAATTCAAATCCTGGTCGCATGAGCTCTTTGCATTTTAGTATCTGCTTCAGGGGCTTGTGATGTCTCCAGGGCGCGAGAATGAAGGGCAACTGCGTGTTGAAGTAAATTCTCACGGCCTTGCTATCCCGACGGAGCTTCAGTTATTGGAAGGTGTCCTGAACATCACGTAATAATTCCTAAGTTTTTACAGAAACACTTCTTTTCGGATCCGCGGCAGGCGCCCCAGGTGTGCGGGGGGCGACCCTGCAGCTGGGCCAGCGAGGGGCTCGCCGCGCCCCCCACTCCCCCCCCTCCCCGCGCCCCCTCCCCGCCCGGTAGGAGCGGTGGCCGCCGCGCGTGGCGCGTCCTCCCCGCGCGGACCCGGCTCCCGAGAGCGCTCGCGGGCGGCGCGGCCCCAACGGCAACGGCAACGTCCTAACGGCCCCGGGCTGGACGACGGTGGTGGCCGAGCACCGTCCCCCGTCCCGCCGCCGCCAGGGCCGGGGTCGCTCTTCTGACCCGAGTGGCGCCGCGGCCGGCCCCGCGGGCGGGCGAGGGCAGCCCCGTGAGCGGGGGTCTCTGAAGCGGGGTGCGGGGGGACTGGCGCAGACCCGCCAGGGCAGCTCGAGGGTCCCGGGGGCCTGGGCAGCGGCTGGCCTGAGAAGGTTAAAGAGCCCCTCGAAGGCTTCATTCCCCTGGCCTGGTACCTGAGGTCCAGGTGTGTGTGTTTGTAGGACTGGGGTGGTGGGGGGAAGGGGGGTGCGGGGAACGGAACTGAAAACACAGGTTGGGGGGCGCTCCCTGAGCTGCTGAAATCTCCTGACTTTGGAGGTTGACTTCGCCCAGCCCCAAGAGAGCCCCCCGGGGCAGCCCTGATCTGGGCCATCTCTAGGGTGCGCCAGAAGATCCTCAGCTGCAGAGCTTAGGTTTGGGGGAGAGCCAGCTCTTTTGTAGAAGAGCCAGGTGTTCCAGGTGCTCCGGGTGTTTGGAGGGCGGTGGCAATGGGCCTGAAAAAGGGAGCGGGGAGGAGGGGAGTGTGGTGGGTTTGACCTCTGACATCTTTAGGGGAAGGGAAAGGCAGGGAGCTCATGGACTTGGTCCCCTGTCCCGAAGAGGAGGCTGGGTGGCAGAGCTCTGCTGCTCTGGGTGAACCTGGAGGGGAGAGAGTTATTGCGGGGCACACCTGCTGCCCGCTTCTGCCCCCAGGCTGGCTGCTGCCCCCCAGGGGTGCCCCAGAGGATGCAGGAGCAGAGGCACCTGGCACAGTCCTTCCAGCAGATGGCGCCCCTGCCCTGCTGTGGGAGCTGCTGCCAGCTCTTTCACAGGCTGCGTCCTGGTGGCTGGGGCCTGGCGCCTGTGGGGGCCTGGGAAAGAAGCTTTAGGATACCTAACATTAGGAGGGCCTGCGCTTGGGAGAGACCCGCACCCCGGAGCCTGGGTTCCTGTCCACAGGCACAGGGTCCTTGGAGGTGGGGAACGTGTGGGAGTCACCCTCTTTCCCTGGATTCCTCTCAGCTCCATTCTGGGTGTCCCCATCCCTCGCAGGGGGAGAGCCTGAGGATTCCTGGGAATCCAGATGTTGTCTTGTACTTCCTGAAGGGCGCCTCTCCAGGTCCCAGTCTATAGCCTTGGGTGGGGGCTCACCTAGCTCCCCCCTTTCTGTTCCTTTCCCCACTCCCCCTAGTGGACTGCGGGCTGCTTCTCTTGGAAGGGGCTTTCAAACACTTTCAAGACCCTCCACAGTTACTCTTCCTGCTCCCCCCACCTGCCCACGAGGCCCCTGCACTTCTCTCCCCGCCCACCCCCTCAGCCCCTTCTGTGCAGCTCTGGGGGCCCTGCACTGACTACCTTTGCCTGTGTTTGGAAAAGGTGCCCCAACTGCCCAAAGATGCCCCAAAGGAGCATCTTCCATTCACGACTTGTGTGGAGGAGAGCTCATTTTTTGTTTGTTTCTTCGACCATGACATTTTAGATAGAGTGGAGGGACAGGGCAGAGGCTGGACTCAGCTGGAGATGGAGGGCTGACCAGGGGAAGGGGTTCCAGGGCTTCTGGTCTCCGTGTTCCATAAGCTTGGCATTATTCTCATTCTCCATTTACCTTTAAATTTTTTAAGTCCGGGCTTTCCTTCACTTCTCGCCTTCCTTGAAAACAGTGGTGTTTTTTATCCTCGGATCAGTGCGTCCCCTCCCTGACTGACTATGCAGTTCCTCTGGGGTGCTGGTCGGCCACGGCACCCAGCTTCTGCCCCTGGAGACTCTGACTCCACCTTTCTGGGATGAGTGCTGGAAACCCCTATTTGAAACAAACATCCTAGGTCATTCTTAGGATGTTTAGGAAATACTGCTTAAATACTGTAAACATGTCCAACGGGTAATGAAAAGAGAAAAGCTGCTCTCTGTTCAGATGTGCTGCTTTTTGTTTCTGGAGTAATTTGAGGTGTGAAATTAATATTTTAAGCAGCATGTAGTCTTTTCAAGTGATAATTTATAACGATATCAAAACATCTAAAAATGTTTAAAAAGTCCCAAATATCTTCAATTATCAACATTTTATGTGCTTCATGAGGTCCTCTGACACTACCCAGGGATCAGACATAATATAATGCCATTAATCTCTCTGAAGAGTGAAACTCCAAGTAGAAAATCTTCTAGGTCAAGTCCAAGTGTCCTCTTCTGGGTCATTTACTTGGAATAATCACAAAGCCTCAGTGCCCTGGGACCAGGGAGTAACAGGTGGTCTCCTGTGGCACCCAGATGTTCAGTGGACAGGGGACAAAGCCCCCGCCAGTGCAGCTGCTCGTCCAGTGTGACAGCTTTCACGGAGCCAGGCCTCGCTTGAGGGTGACACGAAATGTTCCTTTTTCCGACAGATTTTGGATCGTTACCTGGGGTTGCAGCAGTCTGTCTGGGGAGAGAGAAGCTGGCATGTCGCTAGGGGAGAAAGTAGCATCTCGGAGATAATTCCAAAAGGTTTGCCTGGGCAAGAGAAGACAAGACTCCAGAGGCAACTAACCCAAAAAAGAAAAAAAGGCTAGGGTCTAAAAATGCTTACTCAACAGGCAAGTAATTTAAAGAGCCTTGACTCCCCATACTGAAGGGTTTGTGGTAAGAGAGAATCCTGTTGGGTTTACACGGCATTTGGTTTTACATTTATACCTTACCAGCAGGTTTTCCACACACTTGTGCACATTGATTTGCACTTTGGCAGGTCGGCCATCTGTTTCCAGTAAACTCCCTCTATAGAGCAGCTACCGATGTGGACTGGTGGGAAATGATGAAGTGTTAGACCCACTGGCCTCCCAAGTTCGTCCCCTCATTACTGCTCTCTCAGAGTTGGGCACGGAGAGCTGCTGCTTTGAAAGAGCCCCGGATGGGCCTTGGCAGGCCTCCAAATCACTTACAGAACAAGGTTAGAAGACAAATTTCTGGGCCTCATCCCCAGGAATTGTGACTCGGTAAGTCTGCGACAGGGCCGGTGGCTGCAGTTTTAGCGGGCACCCAGGGTCACTCTTGGTGCCGGTGGCCCCACAGAGCACACCTTGACAAATCCTGGCTGAGAGAAGATGCCCTCTGGGTTGGTGTGTCGATGAAAACTGCCTGACTTCTGGATCCAGCACCTTCCCTGGTTCTAATGCTCCCCATCAGCTCACACTTGGTGCACAGCTGCTGCTCGTGCTGCTGAGCTGGGCAGGCTGATATGTGGGGCCCAGTGTGACACCCCCCAGATTTCTCTCTATTCTGTTAGAACGATTCCAGGAGGCTGTGTGTGCAGTGCCAGGAAGTTGTGGTGGGTGTGCTGGACCTGTGCCGAGACACTGAGGGCCGCAGGCGACTTTAAATGACGTGAACTTCCAAGCCTGCTCTGACCACCACCGTCCAAGTCTGAGCCAGATCAAAGTCGCCATTAAATAGGAAGGCGTCAAGAAGGTAAGCTTCCTGCTCTCTCCTGGCCTTCTCACCTCGAGGGCTGCTGGCCAGGCTTTGTGCTCATGCCTGTTTTATGTTCCTGCTAGGGCAGGGTAGTGAGAAGCTGGGAAACCTCCTGGGCAAGTGGAAAGGGGAAACTGAGGCAAGAAAGTCAAATAGGGCCAAACACTTTGAGCAACTTACAGCCAGCAAGAGCTTATCTCCCCTCACCAAGGGCACTTGAGAGTGAATGGCTTGTACCTCCCCCCTGACCAGCGAACACTCAGCTTACATGGTCCTGGTCTGGGAAAAGAGAGAACAAAGACCCAGCAATCTCATTTGTGCCAGCTAAGCCCAAGGACAAATGAACACATTACAGAGAGTAGGATCTCGGACTCATTTAAGTGTCCTTGACCCTGTTGAATGAAAGTGATTTTGTGCTCTTCTCTATGGCAAGCCGAGTGTCGTGGTGACAGATTCATGAGTGATCTGCTGAGCCATACCACCTCCTGCACTGACTGAGCCAGCCCTCTAAACTCATTGCAGCTGCGCTGTCAGAGCAGAGGAGCAGATGACATGCTCCCTGACACCCCAGTTCCGCTGTAGAGACCACCAAACCCCGCAGAGTGAGTGGAGTAAGCAGGGGAAAGAATGTGGCTGGCTCTCGGGGTCTCATCACAATTGCAAACTCGGGACCCCAGAGTGCGAGAAATGCCTGAGCAGCCCTTCTGGCTCTTTGGGCCTGCTCCCGGTGGTTATCCTGGATTTCAACGTCAGGGCCGGTTTCCTGTGTGCAGGAGAAAGAGAATGGCGTGTTGGGTGCGGGAGGGACTTGCCATGTGCTCTCAGGGGAGGCTCACACCCCAACCCCCCTCCGCTCCTGCTTGCTGCTGTGCACAGTGCAAGTCTCTGGAGTCGGACTCCCCGGTTCCAATCCAGGCTCCTCTGCACCCTAGCTCTACACTCTGGGCAGGAGACTCTGCCTCCTTGTAAGTCAGGGGTAAGGGTTGCATTTCTCTCTAGGACTGGTTTCATTTAAATGAGATAATACATGTATCTGTTCCTGTTGGGAGTAACCCTAAGAAAGCCCAAGTCCTGCACCACTACACACTGCTCAGACTGCAGGATGCCCCGCCCCAATTCTGTGCAAAAAGAATTGAAACAGAGTGTCCAGTACATCTTTCTGGAGCAGCAAGTTTATTACAAAATTTAGCAAAACCAAGTACTTTACTAAGAACCACCACAAACATGGCAGCAAAGGAGAGCAGGGGAGGGGAGAAGGGTCCCGGGAAAAACAGTCCAGTCTCTGAGGTTTCATTAGGTGGGGGCTGCGGGCTGGACCCACAGTGAGGACGGCCTCTCTTCCTGACCCCCAGGGGACTCCAGGCCATCCTCCAAGCTCAGCAGGTGTTCTGAATAAGATGCTTCTGAAGGCCACCGAGATGCAGATACCTTCCTGATGTGAATCCCGTGCGGGAACGCTGTGGTAGTTTGCACACGTCCATCGTCCTTGGGACTGAGTCCTCCCACCTGCACACACACGGTGTGTGTGTGTGTCTGGCAGCGCTCTCACCCGCAGCTGTCTGTGTGCTGCCTCTGGCTCGGCTCCTGCACCAGTGACCGGCCTCCTTGGAGCTGATTACCTTCAGGTTCTGCATTTGAAATGCAGGGAGTGTGGCCCCGTTGATGTGGCTCAGTGGGTTGGGTGTTGTCTTGCAAGCCACAGGGTCCCTGGTTGGATTCCCAGTCAGAGCACATGTGGGCCCAGGGTCCTCGAGTTCTTGTTAAAATGTGTCTGCTGTAGACCACCCACAATTTTTACACGTTACACTGGTGTAACTCTTCTTTTTCTAGTGGACGGCCAACAGCAGACGCATTTTAAAAAGAACCTGAGGACCCTTCTAGCCACCCCCTGCCAGCCATGGCGGGGGGCAGGGGGGGGTGGCCAGAGGGAGAGGCTGGGGTCCTGCCACCGGGATCTGAAACTTGTTGGCAGGAGCTGCTGCTGCTGCTGTGGGTGGTGGGGGAGCCCCCAGGGCCAGGCTGGAGGGCTGGGCCGGGTAGGGGAGTGGCGGTCCTCACTTCCATGATGGAGTTGGAAGTGGCCGATCTGGATTCCAGGCTGGGTGGGGCAGCAGGCACACTCTCTTCCAGGATGGAGGTGGAGGCAGCGGAGCTGGTGTCTGGGCTGGCGCAGGAGTGGTTGAGGCTACTGCAGCCTCAAAAAAATGTTATAAACAAATTATAAAACAAAATAAAAAGTGCAGATCAAACAGGTAAAAATAAAGAAAACCCAAAATGGAAGAAACAAAATGAAATAACAAAAAATGAGAGAGAAAGCAAACTTGTCCAAGTCCAAACAGGTCACCACAGTCAGCTTCCTGGGCTCTCACGCGAAAGAGCTCTGCCAGCCCCAGGAAGCCTGGTTGGATTCCCGGTCAGGGGAGGTGCCAGGCCAGGCCCCGGGTTGGGCCCCAGTGTCTGACCATGGCCCTGCCTCGGCCGTCCGCAATTTTTATAAAATTACATTGGTGTCACTTTTCTTCTGTTAGTGGACGGCCTACAACAGATACATGTTAAGAAAAACCTGAGGATCCTGCTAGCCATGCCCGCCGGCTGGGGCTGGGGCCAGAGGGGCAGCCTGGGTTCCCACCATCCGGCTCTGCAGCTTGTAGGCAGGAGCTACCGCTTCTCCTGTGGGTGGGGGACGCCCAGGGCCACGCTGGAGGGCTGGGCTGGGCTGGGGGTTGCGATCCTGGACTCTGGACCCAGGTAGGGGAGGGAGGATCCTTGAATTCATGGTGGCTGGGGCAACAGTAGTCCTCTGTTTCATGATGGCGGGGGCTTGGTGGTCCTTAAATACAAGCAGGTTTGGGGACCGGCCGTCCTCTCTTGCATGCTGGGTGGTGGAACAGTCACCCTCAGTTCTGTGCTGGCTAAGGGAGTGCTCTTCCTCGCTTCCAAGATAGAAGGGGGGATCGGTGGTCTTCACATCCACCTGGGCCTGAGGAGGGGTAGTGCTGTATTGCAGGGTGGGCGGGGCCGTGGGTGAGGGAGCAGCAGGCTGAGCTGCTCTCCGATCTCCTGGCTGAACCTCTAGTTTGAGGGAGCCCCGCTGTTGGGGCACAAGAGCGATGTGAGCACCTGACCCTGGCTCTGTGGCCCTTTGCCTGGAGCTTATGAGCTTCAAGAGTTCACGTACGTTCCCATGATATTGTTGCATTCGTTGCAGTTAAGGACTCTTAGTGCTGGTTAAATCCCAGGCTTTTTGTCCTCTTCTCTGACGTCCGAAGCTTGTGGCCTGGGGAAGCCCTGCTGCTGGGGTCGGGTCAGTGGCGGGGCCTGCCCACCCCGACCGCACAGCCCTGCATCTTGCTTCTCGTGCTGTCAAATCATGTCCGGCCCGTGCCATTTTTACACTTGTTTCACTTACGGCCCTTGTATCTCGCGCTGGTTAAGTCCAAGACTCTTTTATTCTCTGCCCAGGTGGCTGACCCTCTCGGCTGGAGGGAGCCCTGCTGTTGGGCCGGGTGAGGGGCAGGGCCTGACCCTGACTGTGCGGTTTTTCCTCTCGTGTTTTGTGGCGTCTGCGGTCAGACAGGTGCCCGTAACGTTGTTTCCTTTCTTTCTTTAGGGGTCATGTCCCTCCCGATTCTTAAAGCTCTTGTCCTTTATTATTTGTGCCACCTGGGGATTCACGTCACCCCAGGGTGTCTCGTGTATGGCCTCGGCTCCTCCCCCTGGTCCACGCTGCCCCGTGGGCCTCTCATCATAGTGTCCGTGGTTGGGCTTTCGCTGCTCTCAGCTATCATTAAATTTTTAAAAAACTTTTTGACCTTGTGTTGCCACAAAGTGTGTGCCTGGAACTTCCCACTCAGTATTTTCTCCTTCAGTTTATCAACCTCGTCCCCCTCAAAGGCGGCATTTCTCGTCACCATCCTGTACAAAATGAGCCCCAGAGTCCAGACACCGACATTGGGGCTGTCATACTCTTGACGATGTAAGACTTCTGGGGCCAATACAGGGGCCGGTGGCCCAGAAGGTGGTGAGTTTGTAGTTGGTGAATTCCCTACTGAAGACACAGTCTACCAGCTTGATGCTAAGCTCACCATGTACCAGTTTGCTCTCTGGCTTCAGGTCCGGATGTATGATTCCTTTCCGGTGGCTGATGTTACGGCTGATGTTAGTTGCCGGAACATGACTCGGGCTTCCTCTTCCGTCCTGTGGCCGTACTTCTCCAGGTGTTCAAATAAGTCCCCTTTGCTTACGTGCTCCAAGATGAGAAAATATTTCTCCCAGCTGGCAATGACCTCAAGTGACGTTGCATTATTTTGGTGTACTGTAAGCCTTTAAGACATTGGACGTCTTGAAAATGTTCCGAGAAGTCCCACTGACTAATGGCGTTCACAGCCACCTGTTTCAGTCTGAATGTGCCGGGCCTGTTTGACCTTGGCCAAGGATCACTTTCAATGGTTTTCAAGAGCTTGTAATTGCCAGTATGGCGCTCCCTCTCTCACTGTTGGCATTAGACTTGCTGTCTTCCTGATACAGAGAGATCTGATCAGATCACTGTGGGGAGAAGGGAAGGACCATAGGAGGAGGTTACCCAAGGAACGGTAAACAGGCTGGCAAGGCAAGTGACAGACCTTTCTACCCTCGGGCACAGACACAGCAGGGGTGGGTGCACATCTGCCAGACTAGGACCTGATTGGCTGAGAAGGTGGACGTGTCTGGATTTCGTAGACTTATGGCCAGAAGAATGAAAGAGAAGGAGGGCAGCCTCTCTCTGCCTCTCTCTGCCTCTCTCTCTGCCTCTCTCTCTCTGCCTCTCTCTCTGCCTCACTGGCTCTTCCTGGAGGACGCCTGGCTGATTGTGCTGTAGCCACCTGTGTGTTCCCACAGGATGGCATTTTAAGTGGGAGAAGGAACTGCAGGCACATCCTAGGATCAGGAGGGCCTGGCAGAGGGTGGCAGGGTTATTCTTCTTTCGGTGTTCTAGAGGGGATGGGCTCTGAGGCGGAAGCCTGCCATTCTTCTGAAATTGTTTAACTTTTGTATCTTTCAGTTTGTAAACTCATCTTATAGAAATAAGATAATTATGAAGTAGCAGGGGGAATGATAGGGGTACTCAGGAGTTAAAGATTTTAGCCTGAGTTGATGGGTGTAAGTGACTAATGCATGTGGAAAGCTGGTATTCCAAAAATGTGTAGCATTTGAATAGAGACTCCTTTCCTTTATCACCAAAGCTCTGCCATTGGAATTTTGCCGGGAGGTCGGTGGCGGGCTGCAGGCCCCCACTGGCTGTTCAGTAACAGCAGTGCTGACTGTGGTGGGACCCCAGCCGTCTGTGGCTGGTCAACCCCAA
This sequence comes from Desmodus rotundus, assembly GCF_022682495.2. Taxonomy (NCBI): domain Eukaryota; kingdom Metazoa; phylum Chordata; class Mammalia; order Chiroptera; family Phyllostomidae; genus Desmodus; species Desmodus rotundus. Next base: position 42,056,880 of record NC_071396.1, read on the forward strand.
CAGTGGGACCCTGGGGTTTCCCAGTCTCCGGGAGTTATTCCGCACATCCACTCCAGGTGTCTGCTGCCTAAAAACACCTGGCAGGTGAAAGGAAACGGGTTTGGGAAGGAAGGCCATGTGGCCTAGGTTGGCTGAGGATCACCACAGGTCTGGGGGGCCATGGTTTGGGGGCCACACTTTGCAAACCATTTGGCAGAAAGTAGGACATGGAAACCTGCTTGTGAGGCAGAGTTGTGGGGCGGGTTTGCCGGTTTGCCTGAGTTCTTTTGGTCGCAGCTTGAGGCCTGTAGGTCTGGGCCAATAGGGGCTGTTCTGTGTTTGCTCCCGGAGGGAGCCCACTGCACAGAACTTTAGTGGACTGGGTTATGTACAGCCATCGGCCAATGTCTAAGGAGCAATTGGGTCTTTATTGTAATACTGTGTGGCCTAAGTATATTTTAGAGAGAGAGGAAATATGGCCCCGAAGTGGGTCCCTAAATTACTGTACCATCATGAAGTTGGAACTACTGGTAATAGTCAGAACTGGGTATATTCTGTTAAATAAAATAAAGTACATTATTAAGATTAAGTTCCCAGTTTTTTCTTTTTTATGTGGCTATTCGAAACATTTTAACTACGTATGTGATTATTATGTTTCCTTTCAATAGCAGTGACCTGTAGGACAGAGAGAGAGTTGAGGAATTAACGGGTTGAAAATTAGAAGAAAGGAAGGTAACACATGCCTTTTAACTTTTCTAGAGAAAATACTGAATTGGACCTTCCTAATGTTTTAGGAGAGTAATAAGAGGAGAAAATGAAAATAGAAAACATTGTTAGAATAAACTCAGACGGGTGACCAGGCAGTCTGTGAGTTGTGCCGCTTCCTGCCTCACCCCTCGGCTTTGACACAGCCTGAGTCCTCGTTCTGTCTGCAAGAAGTCTCCTAATCTCTTGGCTGTCTGCATCCCTCACCTGACTTAAGCCTGAAACAATGCTGGAGGTGGGTGCAGCTCTGTGCTAGAAAGGGTGGGTTCCTTGGGGTAATCAGGCCTAAGAAAAGAATGCATAAAATCCTGTGAAACCTACTTTGTTAATACCCTCAATTTAAATGATAAGGGTCCAAGCATGAAATGAGTTTGTTTCTCCAAAGGTTTATGGCCCTTTAGCTATCTGACCCTGACTCAGAATAAGCCTTCATGTTTCTTTGAATGTTGTCTATTGTTTGATCATTACTGTCTGAAAATGATTGATGAGCTTTACATATATATAAATAACCTGTGTTCCTATGCAAATTAAACCCAATAAAAGTCCACTGAGGAACAGGTTCAAGGCCCTTCTCCGCTGAGAGACTGGCCACCTTTCCTCCCCAAGCAGATCATGTCTTGGTAGACTTATTCTCATCTGCGTTGGCCAGGGAGCACTCTGCTGGACAAAGCTCCCCCACAAGAAGCTAGGAAAACTCCTGGGTGAGTGGAATAGGGAAACTGGGACATAGCTGAACACAGTGGCTGAACAATTTACAGCCAGGTGCAGACAGACACCTGGGGGGGAGGCCCCCAGTGCCTGGCAGGGGGCAAAACTGGAAAAACAATGACCCCACCCCCAGGGAAACCTCCCCTCCCCTGCCCTTTCCTCCCCTGAGAAAACATCCAGGCCTCAGCTGTGTTTCAGCTCCAGGCCCAGAAAATTAGCAACACCAGGACCAACTGCAATGACTGAAGACCCCCACCCTGCCACCAACCAATCAGAGGAGACCAGGAACCTGAAAGGGCACACCTGGAGAACTGCTGAATGGTCTACTGAAACCCTCCCCTGGGACTTCCCATAAGACTCCCACCAGCAAGAGAGGCAAAAGCCTCAAGACAAAGGACCCAGTGTGCGCTCTCCGTCTGGGGAGCAGCCCGCACCCTTCCCTTTCCCCTCTTCCTCCCCCACTTCTTTCTGCACATGCACAGTCTCCTAAATTCTAAGACATGGGCAGCTGGCAGCGCATCGCGGGCTGATCTGCTGAACCTGTCCCCAAGGTCCCCTTTTCTCTGACTTCCCAGTGAGCTAAGGCAGCCCAGCCTAGGCTGTCCTTTTGGTTCTTTTATACAAAGCCCTTTCTTGTCCCACTCTCCACAACTTTATTAATAAATGTATCCTCAGAGTCACCTGGACTTATGTTGTAAAATCTCTCCTACACAAAGTCAAGAGCCCACGCACACCGCTGGCCCTCGGCAGACCCGCTCAGGGCCAGGCCCCTGTCCAGTAACAGCTCGTGTGTGAGACCAGAAGTCCTGAGCCCCAGACTGGCGTGGGCACCCTCTCCTGGGGCTCTGTGTACAGCGTCCCTCTAAAGAGAACCTTGGGGATAGTCTGGGAGGCCACCGGAACAAGCGGGTGTCTGCTGTGGACAGCGTGCAGGCCTGGACCTGGGAATGGCCCTTGAGCCTCGAGCAGGCCCTGCTATCCCCTGAGGAAGAAGAGGCTTCAGAGGTGAAGCAGTTGAAGAAAATCCCAAAGAGACGTGAGGAACAGAGAAAGGGCGTCAGATCTGAAGGAGCCGTTCCCAGGACACGTCTGCATCCAAGGAAAGGGTCTGGGCGCTCCGACCCCTCTCTGGAAGGGCCAGGCTCAGCAAAGCAAACAAGCCTTTCCTCCTCCTGAGAACAAGTAATAAAATTCTTCACTGCCCACCTCCCTCCCAAAGTGAGAAAATTACAAGGTCAAGAGAAGCATAAAAAAACTCCATGCTGGTGGGGGCACCATCACGATTACATAATTGATGTAGCTCGTTGAAAAGATGGTTGCCGGTTTCTTTCTTCTTAAGCTTGGCTTTTGTTTTGACAACTTTACATTAAGTGTCTTATCTTTAAGTCTGTATTTACCTTGCCAAAAGGTCATCATGTTTAAGAAAATGTTCTATTTTATCGGTATTATTTCTTAATTAACTTAATACCATTTTTATAAGTGGACATAATTAACTCATAGAATGGCAGCTTTTGTTGAAATGCTCTCTCTTTTCTCCTTCCTGAGCTTGTTTAATCTTCATCTTAATGTCTGCTTAGAACTGATGAAATGACGCCATTTGGATGCCAATTGCTTAGCAACAGAGACCGTCATCCTTAGGGACTGAGTGTCACAGATTTAGGGCAAAAGTTAAGTAACTGAAGTGCTGTACAGGGAAAACCTCACAGTCAAATTCCTCTAACGACACCAATGCAAAGTTGAGACTTTAGGAGAACAATATGGAAGGGAAACAATGACTAGAATAATAACTTACACATGTGATTAAAACACTCAGTGTTCTGATGTCGGGAGCTTTCTTTGAGGATGAGTCTGAATATATCGTTCCAGAGGCTCCCCCTGCCTGCTCCCTCTGTGCTGCCGTAGAAGGCCAGACTTGGACCCAACGTGTCACCTCACCCTCTGTACCTCTGCAGAAGTCCTTTCATCCAGAGGCTTCCCAGTGTTTTCACACATGTAAATGAACCAGCCTCATCATCACTTCTCTCCCCAGAGATGGTTCCTTCCAGATGCACAGACATTTACCTACACGGCCACTCCAGGTCCCTGAGAGGTCCATGTGGAATGTGCAAACGGGTGTTCCAAGTATAAAAGTACCTTGCAGCCTCACTGCAGATCCAACTCACTTGTCTCCTTTGGCAAGTCCCTCTGGAGGGATGAATCATCTTCTTTAATCTTTGCAGCAAGGCCCCCACCACATGGCTTTCCTCAGGCTCACCAAGCGCCCACACACCTGGAAACCCAGTCTCAGCCTTGCTCCTTCCTGTCCTATCTGCCCCAGAAGCTGAGTGAGGACAGGCATGAATTCTTAAAGATAGTCTATGAGTCACTTTGATTAAGTAAAGAGTTGGCCATATTTTCTTTTGTTCCCCCAAACTCTCCTATTAATCCAGTGACCGGATATTTATTAAACATTTACTTCATTGCCACTCACTGTGCTGGACACATGGACCACTGGGGTCATGCCTCTCCCTTCACGGGAAGGGCGCACAGTGACAGGAATCAGGTGCCCTGTGGTCGGGGCTGTGAGGATGACAAACGTGATGGGCTGAGGGAGGCAGTAGGAGCCGTGGGTCAGGGAAACCCTGTCCAAGCAGGTGGGATTTGAACTGAGACCCGGAACCTGAAAATAAGCCAGATTTTTCATTTTTTTCTTTGCTTTTTTTTTTTTTTGCATCTTACAGATTGTCATTTCTAATAAAGGAAATATCAATCTTTAATATCCCACACTGTAAAAAAAAGCTCTTTGGGGACCCTTTTATTTTTTTCCAGAATAGAAAAGTCATGAGACCAAAAAGTGAGAAGACCACTGTAGTTTATCCCCAGCAGCCCTTGGTCCACTTCCTGCTCTGACCTCATAAGGCCCCCTGTGATGGGTCCCCCACCCACTGCTCCTATATAAACAAGCTCCTGGCTGGCGCAGCTCTTTGTCCGTTGGAGCCCAGGAAGCTGACTCAGGTGACCTGTTGGATGTGGATGAACTTCCTCCCTTTCTTGCTTTTTGTTTTTTTCATTTCTATTGTTTTTTTTCTCTTTTTGAGTTTTTTCTTTTTGTTTTTTTATTTTATTTTACTTTTATTTTTCTAAGTTTTTATTTTTTTCATTTTGAGTTTTTTCTCGTTTTCTTTTTTACATTTTTATTTGTATATTTTGTTTACATGTTATTTATATATTTGCTATTATATACTATTGCATATTTTTATGTTTATATTTTTGTTTAATAATTTGTTTATAAATTTTTTATTTTAAAATTTTTTATTTCTATATTTTATTTTTATTTTTATTTTTATTTTTTTTATTTTCTTTTGGTCTTTTTGTTATTTGTATTTTGTTTGTATTTTATTTTGGTTCAAATTTTTATTTATTTTATTTTATTTTATTTTATTTTATTTTATTTTATATGTTATTTGATTTTTATTTTGTCACCACATCTAAGGACTTTGCAGCCACCTTTGGCAATAAGATGTACCATATTGGTGATTATATACCCCTTAAATCAATTGGCAGGGGGTCCTTTGCCGAGGTGAAACTGGCCCAGCACTGGCTCACTGGGACCAAGGTGGCCTTCAAAACCATTAGCCGGCGGGGCTTGACTGCAGAGTTTGAGGAGATGAAATTGCTCAAGACCTTACACCACCCGAATATTATAGCATTGTTTGAAGTGATCACCACCCCAGACAAACATATTCTTTTCATGGAACACGCGGGCAGAGGCGACCTGTGCGATCACCTGCAGGAGTGTGGCCGCAAAACTGAACACCAAGCCCGACCCATGTTCAGACAAATGATCTCCACCCTCCACTATTGCCATCACAAAGGCATCGTACACCGTGACCTCAAGCCTGAGAATATCCTTCTAGATGAGCAGCTGAATATCAAGATGGCAGGACTTCAGGTTCAGCAGAGACTTTTCAAATTACAAGCTGACAACATTTTGTGGCACCCTCCCCTACATGGCCCCGGAGATTCTAGAGCGCCGAGTGTATGATGGCCCCAAGGTGGACGTCTGGAGTCTGGGGGTCATCCTCTACTGCATGGTGACGGGCGAGCGCCTGTTTGTGGGGGACACTGCTGGGGAAGTGATAAAACAAATACACAGTAAAAAGTAGCATCTACCAGATTTTACATCATTGGAAATTCAAGACCTGTTACAGAAAATGCTTACTGTTGACCCCAGCCAGAGACCCACCCTAGACGACATCCTGTACTGATCTGCACAGAGCTGGTCCTAGAGGAAGAGCTAGAAGGCCGGCAGCATGATTTTTAAAGAACCGTCTTTGTTTTTGATGTCGAACAGTAAATGCCAGTAGGGACCAAGAACACAGTGGCTACACACACTATAATGGAGGAACTTCACTTTCAATTCATCTTTACGGAGACTTGGAATTCATTCCTTGTGTTTAAAGGGAACGTTTAATTGAGAAATAAACATTTGTGTACAAAATGCTAACTTGTGTGTTTTTTGAGCGTGACTTGTAAATACAGAACTTTGATCAACTATTGCTTTGTGTAGAATGAGCGGCTTACTTTCACCTTCTGCACCTGGTTTATAGAAAGCAGAATATAAATTATATAACACGACGGCGTCTTTGTCAAAATTTCCTTGTTCTCTTGATAATGACGATGGGAAGAGTAGCTTTGGGGGAGCCCATCTCAAACTAGCACAGCCGTTCCGTCACCACAGAAAATATGTCACCTTTGCTGGACTGTCTCGAATACTATTATTCACGTTTACACAGCGCCTTCTCTCATCTCTTGATTTCTCAACATGCTTTATGAATATGCTCAAGGGAAGAGATTCAAGTCATGGCCCCCTCTTGACGAGACTGAGTTTAGGAAATGGGGAAGGTATCTTTATTTCCAAACTGGTCTCTACTATTGGGGCTGAGGCCACCTAAGTGATGCTGCTAGAATCAGACAGTCTCTGGGCTCTTTTCCATGTCATAAGCCACTACTCAACAATGTGTTCAGTAACACCCACTGAGCACCTACTGTGTACCAGCCGCTGTGCTTAGTGTAGGCCCTACACTAAGGGGTGTCAAACTCATTTTCACTGGGGGCCACATCAGCCTTGCAGTTGCCCTCAAAGGGCCGAATGTCATTTTAGGACCGTGTAAATGTAACTGGTCCTTAACTAGGGACCAGGAGCTCGGCGCTGCCACCGGGTAGAAACAAGATGCCAGGCTGGATAAAACAAGGTGGAGGGCGGATTCGGCCCACGGGCCTTGTGTTTGCCACCTGTGGTGTAGGGGGTGCAAAGGTGCCTTTGATCTGCCCCTTGCCCCTAAGAAATGCGGTACAGTGGAAAAGGGACAACATCCAGTCACACATTACCTGCGTACTGTGATACACAATTGCAGCAGCTAAAATGTTTATGGTTGCTTAACTTTGCATTTAGTGATTAGCTGAATTGATACATAGGCGTCCAGCATAAACTGAAATGCCATTGAATCCAGGGGAACCAAGCATTTAGGCAGTAATTAGTATTTTTGGCAAATATTTTAAGTATATATTTTAGCTCTTCTTAATTTTCTGGCCAAGACTTTCTTAGTTTTAGTCCTTTTACTACCCACAGCTCTATCGTCTCGTCTCCCGGTGGCAGCACTTCTGTGAACTCTCATGGGAAATGAGGCTCTGCAGCACCTTATATGCACAGGGTGACTCTGCCTCTATTATAAGTAAAGTCATTATACTGGGACTAGGAACTTTGATCCCTGAGTTGCTGACACTTTGGGGCCCCCTATTTTGAAGGCTTACATGAGAAACAGTTTGTCACTGGCTGACTCACAAGATCGAATTTGAGCATTAATTGACTCTTCAGGAAGAATTTGCAACTCTTTATTGCTCCTTGTGTAACGTGACTTTGTGACAACAGATCAGTGTGTACTACTAACACACAACTTCCGAATCGTGTTTCTTAGTTTCGTAACAGTAGCCCCCAGGCGGCCGTCCGTCTTGCTGTTCTCTGTGGTTGCTGTCGAATGGCCTTCAGTAACTGCTAATCATGAAAACTGAAGAACGCAGATTTCAAAGCAAAATTTGATTTTAATCCAGTCTTGGGAAAATTCAGCCATATTTTTCACTTCCAGGACTTGCATAACTTCAATTTGCTTGGGCCTGTGGTTTTTAGGGAAAATATCCCTGGTTTGCAGAGGCAGTGTGGGGCAAGAGACGACTTAGTCACTTTAACGGACTTTTCACTGATGCAAATGGTTTCAGACCAGCACGACGAAGCCAATATTGAAGGCTACGACCTTGATAGTTGGGACCAAATTGAGGCTCGCAGATGTTTGACTTATGTTATATGCTTATTATTTGAATAAGGAAAGCATTTTGTGATGTGAGAAAGACGCAATGTGAAGTTTTAACTATCTCTCAAAGACTTTTCTTTTGTACTTTCTTTTGCTGTTTCTTAAAACCAGACTGAAGCAGAAAGAAATTAATGTTCTTAAGAGGACAGTGGGTGGGTTTTTCTGTGGGCCCTCTAATGGAATTGATCTGTTTGGCTGTTCAATTTTTTCCACATTGTATTTTAAAAATTTGTTGTATGGTCCAGTGTGAATAAGCATCAAGTACCCCCAGATGAATAAGACTTATTAAATCTAAAAAAAAGGAAGGAAGGAAGGAAGGAAGGAAGGAGGGATGGAAGGAAGGAAGAAAGAAAGAAAGAAAGAAAGACCCTGTTAATTAGTAAGACAGATAATCTAATAGGAGAACAGGCAAGAAATTTCTTCAGGAGGATATCGAAATGGCCAACATAGTAAGTTTTTGCTAAACCTGAATAGTAACCATGGAGATGAAAATTAAGACTACATTAAGATGCCACTTCACACATGCAAAGAAGTGCAAAATGAGAAGGATTGACAGCGCCTAGCACTGGTGAGCTTGTGAAGCAATTAGAATACCCATCCGCCACTGAGAGCCGGGTGAGCCGGTGCGAACACTTAGAACACAGACGGCATTATGGGCTGAAGGTGGAGGTATGTGTGCCCTGTGGCTGAGAGCACAACGTAATGGCTGAAACGTCACGTTGGGTCAAAAAAGGCAAACCACAGAAGAACACAAAACGGGACACCTGTGTATAAAGTGCAAAAATGAGCAAAACTAAACAATATATTCTTTGAGACATACATGCACACCTCAGTGGTACACTACGAAGAAAAGGAGTGACAAATAAAAGCTCAGGGCAGGGTTGCCATGGGGTGAGGAAGGACAGGACGCATCTGGGGAGAGGCAGACAGGGGCCTTGGAGGTTTCCTTAGTGTTCTGTCTCCGAAGCTAACGGTGAGCACGTGAGGGTCCATTCTCCTAACTTTCATACCTATATACACACATTTACACATATGTGTCCTATTTATGGGACAGAAAACCTTTTAATAAAAAATAATTTAATGGGTCCTGACTGGCGTGGCTCAGTGGGTTGAGCATTCTCTCACAAAGCAAAAGGTTGCCAGTTCGATTCCCAGTCACGGCACATGCCTGGGTTGCGGGTTTGATCCCCGGTTGGGGTGTGTGAGAGGCAACCACACATTGATGTTTCTCTCCCTCTCTTTCTCCTTCCCTCCCTTCCCCTCTCTCTAAAAGTAAATAAAATCTTCAAAACCACATTTTTAATGGGAACAAAGAAAGACCACAGACACGCGTGGCAGCTGTGAGCGACGGCGGGGCTTCGTGCCCGCGCTCCGGAGAGCTGGGGCGAGCACAGGTGCAGTTTAGGGCCCCTCAGACTTCGCGTCTCCATCTGTAAAATGGAGAAACCAAGTCACAGCTGTTACCTGATGGGGTTGTTGCGAGAATTCAATGAGATTATCAAGCTCGGGATGCAAGGAATGGAAATCTGCCTTCTTTTTCAAATTATGGTAGAAGTTCCAGCACCTGGTGGGACTGTAATATTACCCTGTGTGTGTGGGGGGGTGGCCTTCCCCCTTTCTGCATCACCTAAGGCTCTCCCAGGCTTACCAAGTCCCAAGAAGTTCCCTGTAGATTAAAAGAGACCTAAAGACACACCCCCGAAATGCAATGTGTGGACCGTGGGTGATCCTGATTCACACCAACCAACCAGGAGAACAGATTCCCGAGAAGAGGAGGAGCACGTGAGTAAGGGCCGAGTCCTAGAAGGCGGCAAGGTGTGATCGCCGTATTGTATCTGGGCTTCAGAAAATTGCTCTCCTTCCCAAACAGCTCTTCCTTGATCTCAAATACAGACATGCTGCCTCTTATTTTGATACAGCCTAAACTACTTATGAATAAAATCTGTTTTTAAAATTTTATTGATTTTAGAGAGAGAGAGGACGGGAGAGAGAAACATCGATTTGCCGATCCACTCGTTTACGCATCCATCGGTTGCTTCCTGTATGTGCCCTGGAGGGGGATCATCAACCTTGGCATATAAGGAGGACTCCAACCCACTAAGTACCTGGCCAGGGCTCTGGATAAAATCTTCCAATGTCTGGGATTTGCACTAAAATAATCCAGAGGTGGGAGTGGATAGAGATTAAACACGGAGATGCCCACTGTAACTGGCTGCAAGGCGCAGGGGCTCGTCCTTCTCCCCTTTCCGTTTTTACCCACGTGTGAAATTTCCCAGGGGGTGGGCCGCAGGAAGAGCCCCTCCCTTGCGGGACGCAGCCTCCGCTCCTCGGGCTCGCGCACTGCCTGCGGGATCGCCGGGCCTCGGGGGAGCCCAGCCCGCCGAGTGCGGGGCCCGCTGGTCCTCCTCGGCCCAGGGCGAGCGGCCCGGAGCCGGCCCCGCCCTTCCCTGCCTCTCGCAGGAACGCAGCGCCGCCTTTCCCGACCCGCCCAACGTCTTCCTCCCGCACCTTCGGGCGCAGCCGGCGGCCCTGCCAGAGGAGATGGGCTCGGAGACCGACAAAACCTGCCCCCCGCCGCCGGCCTCCGGGGCTCCCGGAGGGAGGGAGAGGGATGCGCGGGGCTGGTCTTCCCTGGTGACTCCTGTCCCTTCCCGGCCCTCCCTCCCCCAACCCCAGGGAGACCCGGGCCAGAGGGAAGCGCCGGTGGGTACAGTAAGGGGCCCGCCTAGCATCCCCCGCCCCCGCCCGGCCTTGCCCGCCCTCTAGCTCGCTGGCTCTCGCAGCGCCCCCAGCAGCGCCCCCTGCAGCGCCGAGCCGGGCTTCACGCGGGCAGGAGGGGTGAACTTCCTCCAGACGAGATCTTTGCTTTTTAAAAACTACTGGATGGAAATTTTACCATGAAGAGCTGGGGAGAAGGAAAGCTTGCAAAGTGGCTGCAGGGAAAGGGATCAGGAAAAACGCCCCCGCCTCCACACGGGAGGAGGGAGCCCCGGTCCCACCAAGCACAAGGACACCTGCAGACGCCGTGCCCGTCCCCGGCAGGGCCGCGCTCGATCCAGCGCCCACGAGTCCTTCTCGGAGCCCGAGCGCCCTCGGTAACTTAGCGCCCGGAGGGAGGGAGCGAGCAGGACAGACTGGGGGACCCGCACGCACCCGAAGCAAGTCTCCTCCTAGCCCGGACCAACCACCTGACCTCGGTGCCGGGACTGCGACCTCCACGTCCCGTGGGACTCAGGGCGGGGTTTTAGACCCCACGGGGAGGACGACACAGGCAGACGATCTGGAGAAACCCGTTTGCTGCCCGCTGCTTTCTACCCTGCGTGGGCCGGTTCCCGGAACACCAACAGTAAGGCTGTCCCTCGCTGTTCCCGACGTCCTGTCCTCTCTCCCAGCTGTGGTGCAAGCGCCTGACAGTGTTTGTTGTTTTGTGAGGCCCAGGCATTCACTGCAAAGACGGCTATGTGGAAAAAACTCCTTGCCAGCCACAGGACTAGATAAAGAGCGGAGCTGCCCCCAACCCCAAAGTTCCTTTGGTTTAGAGATCTTTGGTTTGGCTTCTTGTTCTCTTCTTGCCTTTAATCATCACTCTTAATGTTTTACGTTCACTAATAGAGACTGAACCCCCCAAACCCCAGGCTGTCAACACCAACAAAAACAGAACACCAAGATCTCCCTCCGCCCACTCCGTCAGGGGGAACTGTGCACCCTCCAAAACTTGTGAGCAATGCACCTTGTTTTGCTTCCTTCCCCCGCCCCAAAGTTTCCTGATGGTTATTGCTGAAAGCATCTTGCAGGCATAGTAGGAACAACCAGGGCTGTGGTTTGCACAGGCTGGGACCAGCACCAAACAGTCCCTCGGCCCAAAGGTACCCTCTCTCGGTTCTGACAGTCACATTCAGTGCAGGGTGCCTGCCGCCTGCTGCAGTGTTCCCCACAACCCCAGGAAAGCCTGCCTCTCTGGCCAGTGCAGCCACAGCTGTCTGGGGGGCGGAGCTGGAGAGGCCGGAGCCTCAGGAGGGAGGCCAGTGCAGGGAGACACGCTTGGGCAGCTGCAGTCCCAGTGTCAGTAACTGCATGTCCCTGTGAAACTCACCCCCAAGGCCTCGCTCCTCGTCTCTGAAGGAGGGACACCAGCATGCACCCCAAGGAGTGTTGGGGTGTGATTCTCATGGAACATGGTAGAGATTTGCACATCACACTGCTGCTTAGATGTGCAAAGGAATGTGGTCAAGTGCGACTTCTTCACAAGTCACAGGGTAGGGTAGGAGTGCCAAGACTTTTAGCTCGGCGTTCCAATCTCAGTTGTCAGTCTTCTGAGTTCCGTCGATGTAAGAGACATCGAGATCTGTAGAGAATTATCAGGAGTTGATTTGAACCAAACTGACAACAATTGCCTGGAAGCGAAACCTCAACGGAATGAGAAAATGCGCTGGAAGATGGCAGTTTTGCCACTTATTTTATACATCAGAATCCAGGGGAAGGTGTAAGGGGGTTACATGAAATCCACTGGTGGTAGGTTAGGGAGGCAGGAGAAAGCAAAACGAGGAAATCTCTGGGACTGGATAGAGAGTAAAACGGATAGACTCAAACCTCTTACATTGGTGGGTAAGGGACAGTTAACATTCACAGCACACAGAGGTGGTGTGTGGGGAACGAGTTAACCACAAGGGCTCTTCAGTCCCTTGCTCTGGTGGAAGATGTGCTCTGAGGGGTCTGGAGAAAGGGTATAGAGCGGGGGTCAGAAAAAAGCCCCCCAAACCACCCAGCCGTGGCTTGGGGGATGGAGAAATGCGCATGGCACGTGATTGAGGGGTTTTGCCTCTCTACTGCAAGTTGGTTAGCTTAATGGGTATGTTCAACCACTGTGCTGCCAGGGAGATGGGCGAGGCTTTAGCGCCTGCACAGAGCTTGGAGGCAGTTCACTCTGCTTCCCAGGGAGACACCTGCCTGGCCTGGAGATGGCAGCAGAATACATGGGAACTGTACCCGAGAACTGGCAAATGTAACCCGTTGTGGGAGGAGGCAGGAATGGGGTTATGGAGGAGGCGCAGGGTGAGGATTGAAACTCAAGTGCGGCAGCCGCTGGTGCTCTTGGCCATGCAGGGAGTAGTAGTGAGGGAGGAAGCATGTTGTCTGTAGCAAGGGATTTTTGCCATGTGGTTTGAAAGACAGCAATGAGAAGGGAGAAGCAAGCAGGCAGCTGTGGAGTTTATAGCGAGGAAGGAGGCCATGCGGCCTGGACTGACAAGAAAGGAGATGCTGCCGCTGTGATCGTGCGACGGACTTTCTTGCAAGATCCTGTCCTGCTGCACCTGGGTTTTACCTGGGCTTTTAAGACCCATGCCTTTCCTCAGTTTCACCGTGATCCAGAGTAACACGGCACATGCTTTTTGGACTAGTATACAGAGGCTGATGACCACGTACCCCAGATCCTGAGGGAGAGAGCTGCTGCGTGAGGATGGCCACTTTGGTACCTTCCAGAGGGACTGGAGAACTGTTTGTGCGGCTGGCTTAAGGAAATGAAGAACTTCTACTTTTGGGGTTTCTGGCATACAGCCTTTTGGGGAGCATGGGAAGTGCTGGGTCTCGGGGGAAAGGAGGGCTCCGGGCTCCCCCAGGGTTGGAGTGTTGTAAGTAAAGGTCTGTTTCTACCAGCTTTAATTGCTGGGTCTTTCACCGAGGCACCACGTGGACGGGCCGCAGTCTGCTCTGTGCCACTCCGGCATTTCATGCTCCGCTGGCCCACTGGCCCCTTCAGCCCCTCCCTATTCTCTTCATGAAACATGTGGAAACTTCTGGATCCCTATACGTCTCGCCCAGGCCACAGGGAGCCAGGAACCCTGCTTCAGGCTCATCTCCCAGCTGTTACTGCCTCCTCCCAATTTGCATGTTGAAATCCTAACCCCCCTGGATAATAAATAGTATTAGGAGATTGCACTTGGGGGAGTCATTGGGCCCTGGCTGGTGTGGCTCAGTTGATTGAGTGCTCACCTGCAGACTGAGGAGTTGCTGGTTCGGTTCCAGTTGGGGCACATACCTGGGTCGTGGGCCGGGTCTCTGGTTGGGGGTGTGTAAGAGGCAGGTGATTCATGTTTCTCTCTCACATTGATGTTTCTCTCCCTCTCTATCTCCCTCCTTTCTCCTCTCTCTAAAAATAAAATATTTTGAAAAAGAAAAAAAAAACAAATTCCAGAAATAAACAATTCATAAGTTAAAAAAAAAGGCCAATATTAAAAATATCAGTTTGGAGTACGGGAAGGTTTATTGATCGAGAAGGCACCTAATCAAGAAGACAGGGGCTTTAGAGGTTCCTTAAATCCATCTTAAGAGAGTCCAGAATTCACACTTCTTTTATGTCAAAGTATAAGTGGCTACATAGTAATAAAAGCAGGAAGCAAAGGAAATCAGACATTATTAAGCATAATCAACTAGGGAGTATAAATCTGCTCAACCAGGAGGTTACAGCTTCACATACTCCCCAGGACACCACCAGTCCTTTCCCACAGGTCTCGGGGGACGGGCGGGGGCGGGGGGTACACAGAACAATAAAGCACGTGCGCATAGGAGCCAAAATGGCGGCCCTAGAGGCCTGTCAGTCTAGCCTGTGAAAAAGACCAGGTTGGATAAGAGACACAATCCTGAAAGACACAGGAAATAAATTGGTTCGGGGATGGATGCATCAGAAGCCCGTGAAAGCTTGCAAAGTTGATTTGTTAGTGTGAAGAGGCTCCTGGTCCTTCCCAAACCTGAGGTAATGTAACCCCAGCTAAGAAAGAACTCTCTCTCTCTCCCTGCACAGTACACGTGCTCACCCTGTGCTCCTGCACATTCGAGGCGGCCATGCAGCTCCTGCAGCCACCCAGGGCCCACAGCAGATCCTCCTGGTTCCAAAGAACTAGGCTAGAATGTGGCACAGAATCTCTGAACATTGGCCGTATTTCTGGCCCTGATGAAGACAAAATTGGACTTTCTCCATGGTGGGACAGAGATGGGACACTGGGCATCAGAAGCACCCCTTGATTTTGCACAAATAAACCTTACAGTCAATGCCACAGCCTCCCGTGTGTGTGTCTCTGGGAATCCTTTCCCCGAGACACCACGAGAACCCCACTTCCACTGACAACAAAAGGAAGGGAGAATGGGAAGGGCGAGGGGTCACTGACCACCACAGACATCTGGGCACCGGCAGGGATCCAAGGAAGGGTGTGAAATTGTTACCATGGGCAGTTAGCTAGTTATTAATCACAGAAGGAAGCAAAGGGAATCAGACATTATTAAGCACAATCAACTGGGAAACATAAGCTTGTTTTACCAGGAAGTTACACCAGCAGATTGCCGCATTATCCCTCCAAGAGGGTAACACCCCTTCCTTCCCCCATGTAGGGATCGGCCTGCCCTCCAGTGGCAGACTGTGGTACCAGATTGTGGATTGTTGGGGGAGAAGAGAGAGGTAAGCACAATCACAATAGAAGTCAAAGTGGCATAGGGGGAGGTGCTTAACCATAGAGGCCTGTCAGTCTAACCTGGGAAAGAAATCAATTGGCTAGGGGGTGGACCTATGAGAAGCCCACAAAAGCTTGGGACGTTGATTGGTTGTTTTGAAAAAGTGCCTGGTCCAACCCAAGCCCAAAATAATATAATCCAGAATATAAAAAATAATCTAGAATCTCTCCCTCTATCCTCCCTCCTCCTCTCTCCTCCCCACTCCTCCCCACCTTCTCTCTCTTTCTCTCTCTCTCCCCCCCCCTCTCTCTCTCACACACACACACACACACATTCACATTCTCTCCGTAGCGCCCATGCAGATCCAGCAGCCACACAGATTCCAAACGCAGGCTCCAGGCAGAAGCCTGGGTAGAGCAGAGCAGCTGGAAATAGCACTTTGCTGCCTCTACAGGGGCTGAGACCCCTTAGCAGCTGCCTGAGCTCCAAAAGACTAAGCTTTAACATCAGACAGAAACTCTGGACACTGGCCTTTGTATTGACCTTGATAAAGACAAAATCGGACTGTTTTCATGGCAGGGCGGGCGGAGATGGGACACAGAAAAAATCTTGCCACACAACAATCTCCTGTGCGTGGGTCCGTGAAACGCTTTTCTCCTGATCCCATGAAAGAGCCCCACCGCCACGGGCAACAAAATCTCCAAATCTCTTTGCCCCGTGTCTGTAGTCTGTTGACTGCTGCTGATGTTAAGTCCAGTCTTGGGGCTCCTGCAACTCTGATAAATAATAATTATTTTTGTACATAGTTTCCCACCTTCTCGAGAGAGGGGCACCTTCCAGCAAAGGGACTGTTCTTAAAGGTGGGGGGGGGGGACTCAAGTGAAAAAAACTCAGGGCACAAGCAGAACTCCTCTAACGATTAGCATGTGTGTGTGTGTGCAAGAACACAGCAGATCGGAGCAAGATGGGGTCAGTGAGGCCCAGTGGTTCAGTTACAATCACACCTTCAGCGCCGCCCCTCGCCCGAGGTCAGGGTGGGGCTGAACGTGGCAACCCTGTAATCAGAGGGATGGTTCTCTAGGCAACCAGGCCCCATCTTTGGGGGGCGGGGGACCTAAACCACCACATTAACATAACAAAAGACACGCTGATTGCTCTTTTCACTTAGGAAATTCCTAGGGCTTTAGGAGCTCTGGGCCAGGAACCAGAAGGAAGTTCAATGCACGTTTCTTACTACAAATCTCACACCATAGGTCATCCACCAGGCCTGTCCCTCTGGCAGAAGAGGCCACTGCCAGGCTTCTGGCCGTGCAGGCTAGACCAGAACTCCCGCCTTTCTCCCCTCCATCAAAGACCGGGAGCCTCTCCCGCCGGCCGGAGCGTGGGGCAGGGGTGCTCACCTTTCCCCGGGACTTGTACTGGACAGCAGGTTTCTAGACGTGTTCCCCTAGGTCCCCCTCACCTCACCGAGTGATGCTTTACTAAGACACAGAGGCACAGGAAGGTAAAAAGACCCAGCCTTTCTGACCCACAGCCTTGCTGTTTTCGCTGCAGCACAAAATACTGTAATAGCCTGCCCCTCCTGGTCTGTTTTCCCCCAGGTTCCTGCTTCTGGTAGCAGCAGCGTGAGCGGCCCTTCGGCTCCCAGGCCCGCAGTGCAGGGGCCGTTCGCGCTCTTCCGCCTTCTTCACCCTGGCACCCGGTCCAGGCGCAGGATCCGGCCCTGGAGGGCTGGGAGAAACGGCAAAGGGCACGCAGTGCAGCTGCCCACGTGGCGCCCGGTTTTTCTCTAAATGACTGCGGTGAAGCCATGCCCAGGCTCAGCCTCACCACAGCCCCCACATCTGCACCGTGCCAGCGGCTCGCCTCTTCCGGACGTTACCTGTTGCGTCTTGAAACAGTTAGGGTGTTCCAGGGTCGGCCTAGGTGAGCCGCGCCGGGCCTCCCTGTGGTCTCCCCATCCCCTCCCCCACCCTCACGTTTTCGCTGGTCCTAGTTTTTCTTCCTGGGGATTCACAGAACAGGCCCGCCTACGCCCCTCACCAACTTAGCCTTTAAACCCCAAGACTATAATCATGCCCCAGAAGGTAAATATCCCCCTTTGCTCCAGCTGGTCTTCACACGACATGCTGTGAAGTCACTAGTCAGTCTGGCCTCTCCTGATATGAAGTGGGGGGGACCAAAAAGCCCAGAACTGTCCTCACCAGCCCCTGGTGGGACAGGCTTCCGCAGCTAGGTGGGTGTGCCAGGAACCCATCTGGAGCAGCGCACCAGCAGGCCTTGTTGTGAGAGGCTGCATCCAGCTTCAGTGAATTTTTTTTGAAACTCCACAGGTTTGCCCATTTCATGATGGGTGATTTACGAGTGCACCCACCCACACAGCGCTGAGTGTTCAGCGGTTTTTGACCCACACTGGAGTGATCTCCATGCCCTGCCCTCCTTAGTCACCTGATCTTGCCCCGAGCAAGTTTTTCTTTCATTGTTCCCCCAGATGAAAAAAATCCTCCAAGGGAAATAGATGGGGAACTCAAGAGTTGGAAAATTTTAGTTTAGGTAATAGCCAATACCCTCCGTAATCGATGCTTGTAAAAAGCTATTGTTCCAGGAACTGAAGGTGGGACCCACCCTGACTCCAGGAGACCACAAGCAGTTCCGCTTTTGTGCCTCAGGAGGGCTGCAGGCAATCAAGATGGCATCTGAGCCATCGTGCTCCAGGGTGAGGCATCCTGCTCCTGCCCAGGATGTGAAGACCACCGCCCAGGGCACAGAGGAAGGAATGCAGCCGCTTTTATCTGATTAACTTTTCCCCTGAATTCCAAACCCCTTACCTACACTTTTCTTCTCCTTACAAAAAGGGTCAGTTTACAATGGAATTTAAGACAGTCTGCTTGAGTACAGAACCTGCCATCTTCTCAGATCTGTGGTCGTCTGAATACAGAGCCCGTAAAGATTCAGTCCCTGTCTCTGCTTACTGGCTCTGGTGGGGACAGGTGGCACAAAACCTTCTGGTTTCAAAGCGTTTTGCCAGTGTGGAAGAGGTGAAACAAAAAATGGCAGAAGCACTAAAAGGCACCAAAATTGATAAGTTGAGCCCTGACTGGTATGGCTCAGTGGATTGAGTGCTGGCCTGTGAACCAAAGGGTTGCTGGTTCGATCCCAGTCAGGGCACATGCCTGGGTTGCAGACCAGGTCCCCAGTAGGGTGCACAAAAAAGGCAACCACACGTTGATGTTTCTCTCCCTCTCTTTCTCCCTCCCTTCCCCTCTGTTGAAAATAAATAAAGTCTTAAATATATGTGTGTTTTAAAAATTGATGAGTTCAAAAACTGTCTTGAGCAGTGGAAAAAACATCTCGATAGGTGTATTGCATCATATGGTGAGTACTTTGAAAGTGATTGAAGTTTCAACATGTAAGAATAAATACACAATTTTTCCAAATACATTCCAGGTGTTTTGGGTCCCCCCTCATATGCTCTGATTTATTCAAATCAGGTGTTGCTGATGCAGTGCCTAAGGGGGCCAAGCAAATGGCATCAGTAGTGAGATGGGTGGAGCACAAGAGGGAATAGTGGGGACTCTGGCAAAGAATATGCACCCATCTATTGGAAACAGACACTTTAATTTCAGTCAGTTGTTGCCACACAGAAGTGAGGCCCCAGCATTGCCAAATCCCTCATCTTCCAGGAGAAACAGGAAATTTAAATTTGTATTTGAAATGTCCTGAATTAAAAAATTTTTTCTTATATTGATTTGAGAGAGAGAAAAAAACATTGTTCCAGTTATTTATGCATTCATTGGTTGATTCTCTTTTTTTTTAAAAAGATTTTATTTATTTACTTTTTGAGAGGGGAAGGGAGGGAGAAAGAGAGGGTGAGAAACATCAGTGTGTGGTTCCCTCTTGCATGCCCCCAACTGGGGACTCGGCCCACAACCCAGGCATGTGCCCTGACTGGGAATTGAACCGGCGACCCTTTGGTTTGCAAGCTAGCACTCAATCCACTGAACCACACCAGCCAGGGCTCTTTTTTCCCTTTTTTTTTTTTTGTTTTGATTTTTAGAGACAGAGAGGAAGGGAGAGAAACATCAATTCATTGTTCCATTTATTTATGCATTCATCAGTTGTTTCTTGTATGTGTCCTGACCAGATATTGAACCTGCAGCCTTGATATATCAGGATGATGTTCTAACCAACTGAGCTACAGGGCCAGGGCCTCAGTGATTGATTTTTATAGTGTCCTGACCAAGGGTTGAACCTGCGACCTTGGCATATCAGGACAATGCTCTAACCAACTGAGCTAACCAACCAGGGCTAAAATATCCTGTTTTCTTAAGTCAATAATTAATTAGTTTTTTAAAAAACAACACACTATAGCCCTGGCCAGGTGGCTCAGCTGGAGCATCACCCTGATACACCGATGTTGTGTATTCGATCCCCGGTCGAGGCAACAGATCGACGTTTCTCTCTCATATCAGTGTTCCTCTCTCTCTCTGTACTCTGTCTCTCTCTCCCTAAAATCAGTAAACATACCCTCAGGTGAGGATTTAAAAAAACAAAACAAAATTGTATGAGCCCACACTGTGCAGGCAAACAAAAACCTACGGGCACCAGTTTGTCACCTCTGGTCTGTAGGCATCTGCAAACGTCCCACCTAAAGCTGGGCGCACCACTCAGGGGTAGCGGCTGACCTGTCCCATCCATCCTACCTTGGGAAAACCGTTCCTTCCCTCTCGATGTCCACTACTTCAGGTCTTCACCACCTCTCACCAGGCCCACAGTGTCCTGACCAGCCAGCCATTACTCACCACCACCCAGTACGTGCCCCTCACCCAGGCCCCTGCCCTAGGACCTATTATGGAGAGATCTCCATCAGCCACATCTACCTCCTTCTGGAAACAGGCCCCTTCAGCCTCTCTCTTCTTCTTTTCTCTCTGTCTCTCTCTCTCTTCTTCTGATAGAACCAAGGCCCCTCTCTTCTACCCACTCTGTCACGCCTTTGCTCTTGCCAGGCTTTCCCCTAGGAATGCTCCCTCCTCCCCCCACATCTTACCCTGGTTCTACTTCCCTCCTCCTGGGGCCTTCCCTGACGGTGCTGGCCCATGGCGGCTTCTGCCCTGCATCTTGTGCTTTGCTAATACCACGTTTGTAATATGGGGAGAAGACAGACCGACCTCAAAGAGTGCTCGAGGAATGAGTGAGGTGACTCAGGTGAAGGGTTTGGAGCAGCAGTGAACACACCCGAAGGGCTCGGTGAACAGGAGCTCTTGCTGTGAATACCCCGATTAGCACTGCATCCAAGTGCCATCCGGGGCCCTTTCATGTTTGTTATTCAAATCTTTCCTGCTAAACGAGGACCGAAGTCCGGACGTGGAGACCAGCATACCTGGGTTGGAATTCCATCTGTCTCACATTTTACCCTGGTGAAGCCACACCCCCTCCCGTTGTCCCTGGACAGGGATGAAGCCTGGAGGACGAAGCCTCCGCCGGCCTGTGGGTGTGGGTGCTTGACTTCATACAGCGAAGACTTCAGAACAAGAGCCCAGGTGACCATGAGGGTACATTTATTAAAGCTGGGGACAGCGAGACAAAGGAAGGACTTGGGGTAAAAGAAACAACAGGAGAGAGCCCAGATGGTGCTGTTTTGGCCTCTAGAAACGTTATAGGAAAGAAGGGAGTCGCACGGGGCGGCCTGGCTCATGGAGAGGTAAAGGTCACCATGGCAGAAGTGGGCCAAGGTGGGGCTGCTGTTACCTCACCAAAAAGTCAGAGAAGAGAGGGCCCTGCAGACGGGTTCAGGGACGAGCTGCCACTGCCCACTGCTCCCCTGGTGGCCAGTCTCATGGAGACCCTTAGAGTGCAGGAGAAAAGAGCACAGGTACATGACTGAGGAAAGGGGGCATGGGCGCGCTCCAAGAAGAGCATGAACTGGGTCTTTTGTCTTGAGAGCTCTTGCATGTTTTCCAAAAGCAGAATCCTAGGGGAGGTCTCGGCGGGGGGGAGGATCTTGATAGAATATTCATCAGTTTTTCAGGTGTGTCCCTCAATATGCTGATTCATCAAAATGGACACACGGAAGGGTACCGGTTATTCTTGGGTCAGTTTCATCTTCAAAGAATGTCACCAAAGAGGGGCTGGGGCTGAGGCGGGTCCACCCCGGCTCTGGCACAGACTGGAGGGTGTAAATCACTGGCTCCTAGGTGTCCTTGGTTAGGGAAGATAAGACCTTGTAATTTATGATCTGGCTGTAGATTGCTCAACCAGTTTGTTCAGCTCTCTGCCTCAGTTTCCCCATTCTACTTGCCAAGAAATTATCCTAGCTTCTTACTATCCCGCCTCAATGAGGCTTGAGTCGCCGTCTGTAAAACAGAGCTAAGCGTTCCCACTCCTCAGGGTTATGATAACGATCCAATGAGGCAATGTCTGCAAAGAAAACTGGGAAGAAACGCTGTGAGAACATGTGTCGGGAGGGGGAAATTCCCCACTGCTAGAGTCAAGGGCGCGTGGTTCTGTCTTTTAGCAGAATTAGAATGTTCTTTTGTTAAATGTCCAACAAATAGTTCTTGAGCAGCTACTCTGGACAAGACACCCTTCAGTTACTGCAAAGATGAAGGCTGAGCCTCCAGAATAAAGGTGGTCAAGTTGCTTCTAAACCTCACGCCATGGTGCCTCTGCTCATGCTTGCCTGCTCGCCCTTGGAGCAGACCCTCACCTGAAACCTGGTAGTGCCAGCCTCCCGACTTCCTTCCCAGATTCTGCCCGTTCCAGTCAGTCTTCTCGCTGTGGCCTGGATGACCTTCCTGCAACACTTTCATTCAGTCACTCATTTCCATGTTACACAACTATTCATTCAGTAGTTACCGGGAGTTCTGAAAACAAAACAGACTGCCGTCCCCACCTCTCATGAGGGTTACATTCTAGTAACTCATCAGGTAACTTTTTTGCTTTAAAAATTCCCCTGGGGCTGGCCGGGGCAGCTCACATTGTTCTGCTACACCACGGCTGTGGGTTTGATCCCAAGGCAGAGCACATATTAATACAAGAATCAACCAACGGTCGCATAAATCAGTGGAACAACAAATCAATAATTTTTTTAAATTAAAAAACAAAAACAAAAACCAAACAAAATCTCACTAGGTTCCAGTTACTTATGCCAGGGTAAAAAGTTTTAAATTTGCAAAAAAAAAAGTCTTCAGCTTTGCCTTCACCAACAGTTGATGGGGCTCCACGCCCCTTCAGCCCCGCCCCCTTTCCCAGGAAGGAAGGCCTCTGGCTCCCGGTGGGCCACGCCCTCGGGCCAGTGCCTCCGCGGGAGTCTGGGCCGCGCCTCTTCCGAGTTGGAGGCACCCGGGCTGCACGTCTGCCCTGCAGGCAGCCTGCCCGCAGCCCCGCCCGCAACCCGGGTCAGGGGCCTCTCCTCCCTGGGAGCTCTGCCACGCTCACCCGGAGCTCCCCGAAGTCCTTGTCCTTTTCTCCCAGCAGCCACACAGCGGACGCTGGGTGTGGAGCAGTCTGCGGCGTTTAGCAGGTGCGCTGCGGACGTGCTGGTAACAGACACGCTGGTAACAGACACAACGCTGGTTCTGTGAATGGCCGAGAAGAGCAGAGAGCGCCTTCCAATGCAGAGATGGCAGACGGGGATCTCAGGGAGGGTGGCCGTGTGGCCTGGACCAGGGTGGACGCGCAGGATGTGATCACAGGAAGGAGAACCACCCGCCGGGCAGAGGGGCCCATGGGTGCAGGGACCGTGTGGCCAGAAGCCCGGGACATGCCAAGGAGCCGTCACCACCCAGAGGGGGTGAGAACAGGAACTGAGCAGAGAAGAAGGTGGGAGAGGATAGGTCTCCTGAGTAGGGAAGGCTTTGAATGTCAGGCTGAGGGGTCCGATCTCAGCAGGTCCAGGGGTCAAAAGACCAAGCAGGACAAGAGCAGCTTATGGTGTTGAACCTTACCTAGGAGGACACAGGAGAAATGGAGACTAGGTCTTTCTACGAAGGAGAGGCATTCTTAGCTCCAGGTCCCGAAGCCAAGGTGGGTAACTGGACCCAGGTTTGCCACTGCTCCACATTTTTAAAAGAGAAGCCAGAGCCCTGGCCGGTGTGGCTCAGTGGATTGAGCACAGGACTGCGAACAAAAGGTCGCTGGTTCGATTCCCTGTCGGGGCACATGCCTGGGTTGCCAGCCAGGTCCCCAGTAGGGGGCACATGAGAATCCAGTCGTTATAGTGAAATTTCCTGACTGAAACCAACCTGTTCATAGGTCTTCAGTCTGCTCAGGTGGCAAGCCCGGCTGGTTGACTGGGATGGAAGTGGCCTGGGGGGCCAAGTGGAAGCAGCCAGACCACCAGGAGGGGCTTCCGTTGTTCCTGAGGACCCGAGTCAGGGGCGGAGTGGAAAGAAGGGAAGACCTGGGAGAGGGGTAAGGTTGCCAGACAAAATACAGAAAGCCCCGGTTAAATTGGAATTTCATATCAACAGGTTTTTTTAACTAATAAAAATGGGATTAAAAATAACTCATTTATCTGAAGTTCCAATTTACCTAGGTGTACTGTATTTTTATTTCCTAAATCTGGCCGCCCTAGGAGGGGCCCTCTGGCAGTGGAACTGGGAGTACTGGACTAAGAACCCAACACTTGGGGGTGGTGTGAGCGATAGGGCTGGGGACAGGCACCAGGGCTCAGGGCCTGGCTGTGGTATCCTGTGAGGGCAGTTCGGCCCTATGAACCACGCCCTGTGCTGCCATGCGGGACAAAAGAGCCTGTTGGTTCCCAGATGCCTGCACCGCTGCCCCCCTGTCCCAGGCCATGCTCCACAGGCCGACTCTCAGGCTGGGCTCAGAAACAGTGAGGAGACCCAGGGCCCCTCTCCACAGCACAGCCAAACGCTCCCTGCTGCACGGCTCAGGGTCCTCTGGTCTTCTGCCCCGGACACTACCCCCCCACCCCCCCAACCCCTGCCCAGAGCACCTCCTGGACCACCCGCAGCATGCGGCACACACGGCGGGCACCCAGGAGGGCAGCTGGACCTCTGGGCACCCGTGCCTGCTCTCTGCTGGACTCTAAGGGCAGGAGGGGCGTGGGTGGTGGTCTGCCCCAGGTTTCCTCCTCACTCTCTGCGGTCTTGCCAGCTCTCATCCTCCCTGACCTGCCTTCACGTCTTGCTGTCCCTCCTCCAGCCTGACCTGAGCCCCATCCCGCCTCCAGAGGATGTCGTCCTCCTCCTGGGCTTCAGTGACCATCTATCGGCCGAGGACTGAGGCAGGGCATTTTTTGCTTTGCCTGTGTAAACCCCAAGGATGCTGTGACCTGCCGGACCGTGCATCCTCCCCTGCCCGCCCCTCGCTCTGTCTGCCTCCTCGCATCTTCCTTCCCTCTCTCCCCATTTCTTGGTATGTTCCTCAACCATTATTTTATTTTTCCATTTCTGTGTTATTCATCACTCAAAAATTTCTCCTAGATTCCCTAAGAAATGTAGACAAACTCTTCCACCCAACAACGCAAAACAAAACTGACAACAGCCGAACCTGCACACAGTAAAACTGACTTTCAAATGTCAGAAAAGTCAAATCTTCTTAACATAACTGAGATTTGCAAGATCTGGTCTAGGAGACTGAACTCAGTAAAAATAATAGTCGTGAAAAGGACATGTAGCTTTCGCTGTGTAGCTCAGTTTGTCGAAAGGTTTATCCCAATGCGTCAGGGTTGTGGGTTCGATCCCTGGTCTGGGCAGGTGCAAATTGACGGATGAAGAAATTGATTGTGTCTAAAGGTTAGATTGAAAGAGAGGCTACGAATTCCATTTGGAGTTACCTTTGACCTCGCTGTTTAGACGACATGAGCAAAGCTCACCCTCCTGAGTTGAAAACAAAATTATGGACAAGAAGTTATTATTGAAATTAAATGGCAGCAGGCGTGTCCAAGGAACACTGTGGGGATTTGATCCCTCTGTGACTCTTGTGACGGGTGGATGTGGGGAGGTGGCAACCGGTGGGCGGCAGAACGCGTGGGAATGCTGCTAATGAGAGGAAGTAACACCGTCGTGACCCCGCCCCACAGCACCTGTTTTGCTGCGATATAAAAATGGAGTAGCGTATGTTTTTGCATGGAACTTTTGTATGGGTCAAAAAAGTTAGATTAAATAAAATTGAACTGAAAAGCTGTGATATTCATGAAAATAATTCTGGCAAAATAAAATTTAAGTGCAAAACCCATAAGAAATGATTTGACCGCACTGAATTTATATTTTTATGAAGAAATTAATTTGCTGTAATGCAGTTGATTCCCCAAATGCTGTATTGACACAGGGGGAAAATCACCAGTGTTAGCCAAAATTCTGATTAAAATATTTCCCTCCAGGAGAAGGACAGGATCAAAACGCCCCCTACATGTCGAAGACTCGCTTTTCTGTATCTCTGCCTGAAGTCCAGATTCAAATCAACAATTGCCCCATGGAACGTACTCAGTGGGACATCCCAAAGCCTCATCAAATACATACTCCCAAAGCGAAACTGCTGCCCTCTCACCAAATTGTCCGTCCTCCAGACAATCGTCCCGGAGACTGGGACAATCACTCATTCGCTTACTCATGCTCAAACCTCTAGGCATCCTCCTCCTCACCTCTCCCATTCCCGCACATAATCTACAACCAAGCCCATCGACTCAATGTCCAGAGTATCTGGCAAATCTGTCCTCTCTCTAGCTCTTCCTCCAGTGCCCTCACCCAAGCTCTCGACATCTCCCACAAGGATTAACCTACCTGGTCTCCCGGAAACCACTCTTGCATCATCTGATTCCTCCTCCACACTGAAGTTAAGCAAACCAAGACTTCTGCTCCAGTAAGAGGTACACTGGGTACTTCGATAAAACCTCCTGTTGAAGACAGCTGAAAGAGTCGGTCAAATGTTTATAAAGTTCTCTCCCCCCCCCCCCTCTCTTGCACACACACATTCTTAAAAACATCAGAGAGTTAGAAGAACGTGAGGAATTGCTGTGCCAAAGTCCAGGAGAGAACAGGATTCCAGGGAGTGACCCTGACACTTGAGGGCACTGAGAGACCAAGCTTGCTTCCGGTGGCCGTGCACGGCTGGAGACAAAAATCAGTCAGGTGCCTGCCAAGGGTGGGGAATGATAAACCACCCCCAACACTGGGCCCAGCCCCCAAAGGAGTGGACCCCAGATGCAAAGGTGAACTGAAAGCGTATCGCCTGTCCCAGAACTGCAGTCCAGCTCTGAGTCACCC
The DNA here is from genome assembly GCF_022682495.2 of Desmodus rotundus. Lineage (NCBI taxonomy): Eukaryota > Metazoa > Chordata > Mammalia > Chiroptera > Phyllostomidae > Desmodus > Desmodus rotundus. The sequence continues at coordinate 42,083,353 of NC_071396.1, forward strand.
AGGTGCTCCAGAAAGCATCCTGCCCTTGGTACGCACTAACGTGATCTCAGTTTGCTAAGCCCTCCAGGCACCGGGCAAAGCAATAGAAAATTCTCTTTGGTGAATGACAAAATCACCCTATTCAAATTATCTCTGCAAACCATTTCATGCACACAATATTTACCATATAAAAATAACCAGAGAAAGATACAAAGAAAAAAATGAAAACAAAACAAAACGAAATAACCAGATACATGAGGAAGTGAGTTTCCTTGAGCTAAAACTATCAGAAATAACAGTCAACAGATATAGAGCTGGAGGAACTTCAGGCTGGAAAAAAATTATACATATTATATTCAAGAAATTAAATGTCAAAATTGGAAACCAGCAGGGAACTGGAAACTATAAAATCACAAAGCATATGCAAAAAAGAAATAAAATAAACCGAAAGCCAAAATTTAAAACTCTGGTTGATGGGCTTAACAGCAGATTTGACATGGCTGAAGAATGAATTCGAGAAAGGGAAGGCTGGTCGGAAGAAACAATCTAGCAAGAAGTATGGAGATACAAAAGGATAGTGATACAGAAGAAAAGGTTACAGGTATGGAAGTTACAATGAAAATATCTTATATATGTTTAACTGCAGTCCCAGAAGAAGAAGAGAGAGATCAAAACAGAGGCAATATTGGAAAAGATGATAGTTGAGAACTTTCCAGAATAGATGGAAGATATCAATCTATAGCCTTGAGAACTCAAGTGAATAAAAAGAAATTCACACCATGCCCGGGCCAGTGTGGCTCAGTTGTCTAGTAGACCAAAAGGTTGTGGGTTCAATTTTTGGTCAGGGCACATGCCTGGGTTGCAGGCCAGGCCCCCAGTAGGGGCATGTGAGAGGCAACCACACATTGATGTTTCTCTCCCTCCCTTCCCCTCTCTAAAAATAAATAAATAAAATGTTAAAAAAACAAACAAACCCACGAAAGGTCAGGATTCAATGTGAGTGGCAGGTCCCAGATGCTTGTTCTTACACACATTCATTCAACCACGCCCAGCTCCTCCTGGGGGTGGACAGAGCCTGGGAGGCCATGGCTGTACCACCAAACTACTTCCGTCCTTTAACCTACTCGCATCCTAAAGGTTTTATGCCTGCACCAGCTGTCAGCACCTTTTGGGTCCACCTTCGCTTTCAGGGGGCAACCCTGCTCTTCTGTGGAGGCCAGCAACTGAGCAGGGCGGTGGGATAAGGGCCTTTTCTGCCCGTTGTGGTGGGTGGGGGGTCTTCAAACAGTCAGGTCTAGAGCTCTGTGCAGAGCCATTGGGATCTGCCTCCCCTGTGGCCCCCCTGCCTGCCCCTGCTCCCTCCCTTCTCTTTCACAGATGTTCCCCAGTGAACTCTGGTGCTCCTTAGGTCTGTGCCCCTTCCCACCAGCTCCTGTGGGTGAAGTGACACTAACCCAGGGACAAGGAGTGGCCTTCGCCCCCTCTGGTGCCCGAGTTGTCCCCATCAGCCTGGTAAGGTTCCTGCAGCTGGCAGCTATATGCAGAGGAAAAGGCTGGTCTGGGGCCTGAACTCCCTGGTGCCCACACTGCATACACGGTACTCTGCCTGCCCCGCTATTGGACCGAGGCCATGACATACATGTGCTTGCAGCGCCCGGAGGACCTGTGTGGGGCGGCTCTCGGAGGAGGTGGAGCTCATGGGAGGGAGCTGCTGCCCTGGTAGGTTTGGGCCGAGGGAGGGGTGGGGGTGGGGCTGTGCCAGGTGGGGGAGGGTGTGTGCCAGCCTGTCTGGCTCCCCTGGGTGGGGCTGGATGAATGTTTGGGTGCAGGCAGTAGCAGTCACACGGCTCTGTGAATAGGACCTGCTTCGGGCTGGGGATGGAAGCCAGCCAGGCGGGCTGTGTGGGCACATCTACTCAGTGGAGGAATCAGAACAGAGCAGGGGCCAAGGGAAACCCCTGCCAGGGACAGGGGGGCCAATTTCCAGGTATCCGAGGCCTCTGGTGTTTTATGTGCCAAGGCCCAGGGGGGACTGTGCCCAGCTTGGAGGACTGGCTGAGCACAGATAGAAGGACGGAGAAGTGAGGGGCTTGCTGGGTGGACACGTAAGTGAGGGGGTGCATGGGTGGCCAGGGGGCTGAAACCACCAAGACCAGACCCTAACTGGTCAGTCCTGGGGCCCCCCTATTCCATGGGAAGCACCCCTCTTTTGGCGCTGAAGTGGGGGACTTGAGTATCTCAGCTGTCTTTCGTCACAGGCAGAAAGAAGTCCCACAGGTAACCCTGAGGACCCCTTCTCCTGGCCTATCCCTGGGGGGAAGAGAGAATAAGGAGTGAGCTGACACAGTCCCTCTCTCTCAGAGGAGGGATGTCAGTGGGCCGGTGACCTCATGCTGGTGAAGGCAAAGCAGAGACTACCTGCTCCGGCCTGCCTGAGGCCTGGCCCTGGGGCTGAACCCGTTAACCCTGTAACCCCGGTTGTGCCTGTGAAATCACAGATCGCCCACCCTCAACCCAACGCACAGTTTAAAATGTTTACTTACACTGACTATTGATGAATGAAATACCACAACACCTAGGATTTGCTTTAAAATAACCTGGGAGCAGGGGTGGGGCTAGGGGGTGTGGAGGTGGTGTTTGCAGGGAGGTGAATAAAATCGTAAAGCTGGGTGGTGAGTACACGGGAGGTTTTTTATTCTCTCTCTACCTTTGTGCATATTTGGAAATGTCCATAATTAAGCTTTTTTTTTTTTTTTTTTTTTTTTTAAAAAAAAAAAGGTCCACGACAGCACCTTTCAGTAACTCTGGAATATGAGAATCCAAGTTCACTTCAGTGTACACGTTTTTTCTTTCTTTAAAAGAAGTAATTACCGTGACTGGTGTGGCTCAATGGGTGGGGCATTGTCCTGAAAACTGGGAGTTCAAGGGTTCAATTCCCGGTCAGCGCACATGCCTGGGTTGTGGGCCAGGTCCCCGGTTGGGGGCGTGCAGGAGGCAACCGAAGTTTCTCTCCCTTTCTTTCTCTCTCCCTTCACCTCACTCCCTCTCTCCCCCTCCCTCTGAAAATAAATAAATAGAATCTTAAAAACAAAATAAATTTGAAAATGTACTTGTGGTAGAATGCACAGCACATACAATCCACGTCCTAACCGCATTGGAGGGTGCCGTTCGGCCGTGTCAGACACACTCACAGGGTTGTGCAACCGCCGTGCACAGCTCCTCTTCCCTCTGCCCATTGTCTCCCCGCCCCCACTCTGCACCCTCACTGCACCCCGGCGTCGGAGCCCAGGTCTCCCAGCGTGGCAGCTGGTCCCGGGCTTGGTTGTGGGGCGGGCCAGGTTTCTGGGGGCCAGCCAGTGGGCCAGTCCAGCTGCCTGGACTTCCGGGCAGTTGTCACACTGGAGTCTGGACTGGCTCCCGTAGGTCTGAGCTCCCTGCCCCAGGGCAGGCACCTGAGCAAGCCCTGGCAGCTCTCAGCTTCCGCCCCCACCTGAGCCCTGGGGCTGCCCTGGTCGGTCACCCAGGAAGGTGGGCAGAGGGGCCAGCAGGGGAGGAAAAAGGCTCCTCCCCAGCAGGGTGATTCAGGGAGGGCAGTCCAGATGCCAGGAGTCCACTTTCACCCTAGGGTGTGGGGCACATCTCCTTGGGTGGGTGTCAGTGCAGCAAACAGGGTCCTACTGCCTCAACCCGGACAGCCACAGCGCGCCCCGGTGACACAGCTCTTGTGTTGGGAACAATCTGGGAGCTGCGAGCAGAGGAGCCAGACTGGGCATCAGGAATCACCTGTTAGCCTGCCCTTTGCAAGGTCTGACATCCCGGATGCTGCCTTTCCTCCCTCCTCCCTTAGGCTGGGGCCTGGCTGGCTCCAGGGGGACCAGAGAGGACAAGGGAGGGCAAGTAGTGAGGGGTGGGTGGGGACACAGAGGTCAAATCCTTCCTTCCCTGGGCTTATGCCATTGTACCCTCACAGCGATTCTGCCTGTGTATAAGAACAGAGGCTCCGAGAAGTCACCAGGAAGTTACACAGCCGGGATCAGAGCCAGGGCCACCTTGCCGCCCTCACCCTCCTGGTTAGAAAGCAGCCATACAGGGTTTTTCGCAGGTGGTGGGCTGGAGCCGAGCGGGGTGAACTACTGTGTCATCACGGAGGAGGCCCTGAGGGCTCTCAACGTGGACTGGGGTCCAACCCTGTAGGTTTAGAACCCCTTGTCTCCTAGGGGTGACAGACAGGTGACCTAGAAATGCTGGGGACCTGTGACAAGTAAGTGCTGCTGAAGCCACACGGGATGCAGGCAGTAATGTGGGTTCTCCCCACAGCCAGCAAGCACAGAGGAGGGCACTGGGGCAGGCCCTGCACGCAGCGCGGCCAGGCTGGCCGGGGGGAGCCTGCAGAACCAGCCCTGACGCTGGGAAGCGTCTGTCCAGCACAGAGGAGTAGGGCAGGGTGTGTGGGCAGGAAAGCGCCCTCTGGGGCACTGTGGGCGGTGGCTGGGAGGTAGGGAGCGCAGACACACTGCTGCAATCCTGGAGGAGAAAGGTGGCGAGGCCGGAGGTGGCAGCCGGCGCGAAGGGAGCAATTGCTAGTCTCCACGTGGCTCCCGAATTGCACGGTCTCGGCCACTTGCGGGCAGAATGGTGCCCGTACCACCCAGCGCGGGAGACAGGATGCCGACGGGGAGTGTGGGCTGGGCGGGGGGCAGCACACAGCCTTCTCGGCCGCTTATAGACGGGCTCCCTAGGGAGCATTTTGTCCTTCTGACAAACCCGCCCCCTGGGGAGAGGGGAGAGAGATGAACTAACGTTTACAGACGCCGACCATTGGCCAGGCACTGCCGTCCGGTGCTTTACAGGTGTCGCTTCACTTCGCCCTCCCAGCCAAGGACAGTCTCCTTTTTGAGTGGAAGCCGAGGTGCAGAGAGAAAAATTAAATTGTCCAAGGTCAGGGGCTTCAGGAAGTGGAGGCATCCAGGGGGCTTGGTGCCCCTTCCCCTGGCCTGGTGCCCGAAGCACCTCACCCCCTGGCATCTGGGCAGTGTTGCTCCTGAGCCACCTCCATGAGAATGCCGAGTCTGGGGGCAGGGGGCCTAGGCAGGGGTGCGGAGGGGTACAGAGGCCTGGCTGCTGCTGGCCTCTGCCAGCCCACCTCTGCCCAGCCCACCTTCTTCTCTCCAAGGCCCCAGCGAGGCAGATAGGAGGCAGAGGGCCAAGGGGACAGAGGGGAGAACAAGAGGCAGCCTGAGCAGACAGGAGTGCAGGTCAACAGAGCAGCGCCGGTCTAGGTGGCAGAGCACCAGCCTCCGGCCCAGCAGCCCTGCCAGGGACGAGCTCTGAGATGTGTTTTGGGAAAACAGGTCGGGTCCCCTCTCTGGATCTCAGTTGTCTATCAGAGGAGGATGGACTGAGGCCACCCAAGGGTTCAAAGTAATGCTCCACAGTTTCTGCCCTAAGGTTCATGCTTGGGAATGGGCAGGAAGGCATGAGGGGGCAAAACTGCCTCTCCCCGGGGCAGCTGGTGCCCTCAGCTTTATACTCCTTAAGGGCAACCTCAAAGGGCTCAGAGAATCCAGGCAAGAGGGACCATCTGCCAGACCAGCTCCCCAACTTCCGGGGAGGAGTGGGGAATACATTTGGCAGCCAGGAATAAGGAGCTTGTGCAGGAGGTGGGGGACAGGTAGCCCCCACTGGGCTGGAGGGGGTTGGGAACCTGAGCCCGGTTTTTTTGAATGGCAGCTCTGCCAGAGGGATGGGGCCTGGCTGCTGTCTACCTCAGCTTGCCCTCTGCACCACCCACTTTGGGAAAGGCCCTGGTATGGGTGGGAGACAAGCCGCCTGCCTGGATGCCAGCGTTTGCCAGCCTTCCTCCTGCAGCTGCCGTGCTCTGGGATGCGGCCACTTTCCAGGTATCCCATCCAGCCAGGACCCTCCCGCCCTCCCCTCTTCTGTCTGGTATTTCCGGTTCCAGGGTGTCTTCTGATATTTTTCCCTCCTGCTGAGAAGTTCCAAGGCTCTGAACTGCCTTCCCCTCCAGCTCCCTCTGGCAGCCTGGCGCAGAGAGAGCACGCCGGCCTGGAGGTCAGGAGACCTGGGGACAGTCACAGCATTTGCAACAACAGAAAAGGAGGGAGTCGAATCTAAGATTTCATAGAATTTATCTTTGGCCCCCTCTCTGCCCTCTTCATGTAATTTGTTGCCCACACAAGTCAATTCTTCTTCCACATCATCTCACGAACAGCCCCATCTTTCCCTCTCCCCAGCGCCCCGCCCACTGCAGCGGGTTTCTGTTCCCTGAGCCGCCTCCCTGCCTGGACCACCTCGCGAGGCTGCACAGTCCCCTCTCTCAGCACCTCAGAGCCTCCCGGTGCCTATTTCGAGAGGACTTTATGGGCTTGCTCCACCATGCCGCCTGCGCCCACCTGTCCCACTGACCTGCCCACACCCAGGGCTCCCGGCTCCCTGGGAAGTCTGCCTTTGCCCAGCCGTTCGGCCTTCTCCACGCACAGGGCCTGCCCCATGACACCTGCCTCCGCGGAAGAGCTCTCTACCCTCCAAGTACTGTCTCAAAAGTTTGGAAGAAAACGGGGTTCCATAACAAATCTGAGAAGTCCAGTGACTGAAAGTAAGCCCCAGGGTGACCTGGTCATAAATTCCCAACTGGGCAGGTCGTGGTGGGCAGTTACCCCCTGGACCTATAACTTCTTCAGTCAAACTACGCTGTAGTCCAATGCCTGCTTTGCTTTGCCCCACTTCCTTCCTTCCTTCCTTCCTTTCTTTTACAGTGATTTAGAGAGAGAGAGAGAAACATCAATTTTTTGTTCCACTTATTTACGCATTCGTTGCTGATTCTTGTATGTGCCCTGACCAGGGATCGAACCCGCAACCTTGGTGGATCCAATGATGCTCTAACCAACTGAGCTACCCCGTCAGGATGCTTTCTCCTACTTTCCTGCAATCTTCCTTACCTTCCCTCCTTAATTCCAAACATAGGAAAGGAACTGCAAAGCTGTCATTCTCCGCAGCATTGGACATCTTGCTTCCCAGCATGGGATCCGTTTTGCCTCAAATAAACTCTTATAAAAATTCTCTAGAGGTTTGCCTGTTTTTACATTGACAAAAGCTCCTTCCCGAGTGAGGCCTTTCCTCAGGTCTCCCAAAAGGTCAAGTGTGTCCTTGCTCTGAACCTTCATCTGTTAAATTTTAAAAAGCACAGGCCCTGGAGGGTGTGGCTCAGTGGACTGAGCGCCAGCCTATGAACAGATGCCAGTTCGATTCCCAGTCAGGGCACGTGCCTGGGTTGTGGGCCAGGTCCCCAGCTGGGGGTGAGCAAGAGGCACACACACTGATGTTTCTCTCCCTTTCTTTCTCCCTCCCTTCCCCTCTCTCTAAACATAAATAAATCTTTTAAAAAAGAAAAAAAGCACAGGCCCCAAATGGCGTCACTCGTGTTAAAGGCCCGTGATACTGTAGACAAAAGAACATCTAGCTTAAGAACAAGTCTTTTACGAGTTTATCCGAGCCAAACTGATGACAATTGCCAGGGAGCAAAACCTCAGTGAATTGAGAAAATGCTCCTGAGTAGGGCAGTTTTACAGCTTATTTTATACACTAAAATCAAAGGAGGAGACGCGAGGGGGTTACATGAAATCCAGTGGTGGTAGATTAGGGAGGCGCGAGAAAGCAAAGAGGGGAACCTCCGGGACTGGATAAAAAGGAAAAGAAAGTGACGCGTACCTCTTTTGCCCTGCGGGGCACGGGGCAGTTAACGTTCACAGGCCATGGAGGCTCGATGGTCTTGTGCTCTGCTGGGTGTCTGTGCCCCGGGGGGGTCTGGGAAAGGGGGGTCACTCTGACACCCCAAAGGTCCGTTTTCTTAGATACATGAAAACTACAGACAGGCTCACTTAAGGTAAAGCCTGACTTTTGTCAAGGAAGCTACAGGCTTGGGACGTGACTACCTGCCGTGACTTGCTTTTAGTTAGGAAATTTTCGTTTCAGACCATCCTGTGCAGTCACTTTTTAGGTCTCAGAGTTTGTAAGGCTGCCATGCCGGCCTCCCTGGAGCTTGTCAGGTTTGGCATGTGGCCCCTGTTAGTCCCCGACAACAAGTAGATTTAATAGCTGATGTCACTGCTGTTTCAACTGTTGACTTAAGAAACGTCAAAACCCGTAGAGAATTTTTATGGGAGTTTGTTAGAGCCGAACTGACAACATATGCGGAGGAGCAAGATCCCAGACGCGCCTGGAACAGCAGTTCACAGTTTCTTCCATGCATGTGCGATTACGGAGGGAAAGTGAAGACGATGAGAATCTGGGAGGAAGCAAGGCGGGGGCCGGACTACTGGATAGTTTATAAGGCTGTGCGCTCTCTTGGGGGCACTCGTGGATTAGAAGGAGGGGTCTGAGGTGAGGCGTTTCAAAGGTGTGTTAGCCTAGACGCACAGGGCTTGCTTAAGGCAGAGATAAACCTTCTACTGTAATAGGTATAGGCCTGAGGTGTGACTGCCCTGCGTGACCTGCCCAGTTAGTTAGGAATTTTGATCAGATCACCCGTGAGGTGACTTTCCAATAGAAGCCCTTTCTCGTCCACACAACCTCTCACAGAAACAGACTCTTAATCAACCACTGTGGAATTTCCTGGTCGAAACCCAGTAAATACTCAGTCACGAGGATTCTCACCATCCCCCCACAGAAAGCAGAGGCAATCTGCATTAAAAAAAAAAACAAACAACCCACCGAAACCCAAAACAAAAAAGCTTCCCCTTCTCTTCTCCCAGAGAAACGATGTCCTGGGGTGTGTGTTTTGGGGAGGGGGGTTGTGGAGGGATCTGAGCAAAAAAGAAAAAGGACTCACGGATGTCCACGGACAACAGTGTGGTGACTGGGGGTGTGGGGGGGGGAGGAGATGGCAGAGGGTGTAGGGAGGATAAACGGTCATGGGGGAAAAATAAATAAATAAATAAAAGATCCTCCTTCGGGGGAGTCTGGCCCCCAAATACTCCTTTCTTTTCTCTCACTAATAACTCCCCCCATCCACCCTTCTGCCTATAAAAACCTTCCATTCTGTACAACCCCTCGGAGCTCCCTTCTAGTTGCTTCATGGAATGCTGCCCAACTCATGAATTGCTTAATAAAGATCTTTAAGTCGACTCAGTTGGATTTCATTTGTTGTTGTTGTTGTCGTCATCTTTTTGTTTGTTTTTTTTAAACAATTTTTAACCCTATCAGACTGGGGGCTCCTCAAGGGCTGACACCCTCAGTAGTTGCTGAACTTTCTTCACTAGACAGGTCCTCCGAAGTGGGGCGCTTGCACAGTTAGAAAAGAGGGTGTAAAAGGGCTTCCGTGGAAAGTCACCTCACAGGGTGATCTGATCATAAATTCCTAACTGCCCAGGTCCCAGAGGGCCCAGGGCCCGGAGGGGAGTTGCGCCCAGGCCTGTAACTTCTTCGGTAGAACGTTGATCTCTGCCTGGAGCAAGCCCAGTCCACTGTTTCCGTGCATCTAGAGTAACACATCCTTGAAACGTTCCCTTTCAGATCCCTCCTTCTAATACGTGCGATATGTAACCCAATCCCCCCACCTTGCTTTCCCCCACCTTCCCATAATCTTCCTTATCCCCCTCCTTACTCTCAAATGCAGAAAAGAAACTGCAAATTGTTATTCTCAGGCGCATTTGAGATCTTGCTTCTTGACATATGTCATTTCATTTGGCTCTAAACTCATAAAAATTCTCTACAGGTTTGGACGTTTCTTAGGTCACAGGAAATCGGTAAGAACAGCATAGCAGGCAAGGCATTACAAACCGGTGGGCAAGTGCACAATGTCTTTATTTCTGAATCTATGAAATTCACATAGCATAAAGTCGACCATTTCAAAGTGCACAATGCAATGACTTTAGTACATTCACAGTGCTGTGCAGCCGCCAACTCTGATTCAGACTGCTTTCCTCAACCTGACGGGAAAGCCCACACTCTCTGGACAGTCATTCCTCATTTCCCCTCCCCCAGCCTCTGGCACTGATCTGCTTTCTGTCTGTGAATGCACCTGCTTCATGTAAGTGGATCTCACACATGTGGCCTTTTGTGTCTGGTTTCTTCACGTAGCATAATTTTTTGGAGGTTCATCCGTTTGCAGCAGGTATCGGCACTTCATCCCTTTTAACAGGTGAGTAATACTCCGATGTATGGATATACCACCACGTGTTTATCCGTTCATCAAGTGATGGACAAACTGGGCCATGTCTGCTTTTTGGCTATTGTGAATAGTCCTGCTACAAACATCGACGTACAGGTAGTCGTTTGGATTCCTGTTTTCAGTTTCGGGGGTACATACCTGGAGTGTCATTGCTGGGTCAGAAGGTAATTCCATGTTTAATTTTTGAGGAAGACACCATTGTTTTAATTATTTTCAATCTGAATGCCTTTAGGTGTCCAACTTGGTCTCCAACTCTTCTATTGTCATATATCCAAGCGTTTTGACTCAATTACTTGGCCCCTGAAGGCATCTGAATTTTGCTGCCCCTAGAAAGCTTTGGAGACAAAAAAAAAATTAGCACCCAATTCAGTCGCTAAGGAGCCAGAGACCTTGGGTAAATCTCTCCACTTTCAGGAGTACCACCTTGCTCAGCTTCAAAACGGGATAATATTCCTAAGAGGACAGGAAGATCAGGGGAGGTGAGGGACGGAACGCGCCTCTTCGGAAGCTAGTGAGTTCTGGAAACGGAGATGGGCGGGCGAAGTAGGAGGAGGAGCGGGCCGGACGGGGCGTGATCTGGGGGCGTCGGCCGCGCTCCGGACTGAGCACTAGCCCGGGTGCGAACGCACGCGCCCAGAGCGGTGCGGCGCAGGGGGTCGCTGGGCCGGGGCGAGGCTCAGGTTGGCTGGCGGTGAGCGGGAGTTGCCCTCCCCCGTCCCCTCCCCCGACATCCGGAGGCCGGGGCTGCGCTCTGGGCTGGCGGCGCGCCGGTGAGTCAGGCCGGGTTTTCCCTCCGCCTCTGGGGCAGGCGAGCGAGCGAGCGCCACCGAGCGCGTCCCTACCTCGCCAATCCGGCTCCGGCGCCCGCCCGCCCGCGTTTTCCCGACGTCTGCCACCCGGCGGCTCTGGCCCGGCTCGCAGTCTCGGCTGGACCGGCGCCCTGGAAGGAGGGTCCAAATCCTCGCGAGTGAACTGCAGAGCACGAGGGGTGCGGAGTGGCGCCAGCATGGTAAGTGGGGGGCGCCAGGGGCCAGCGTGGGCTTCGGGGTGGGGCCGGCTGCGAGGGCTCTTTTTCCGCGCGACCTTGGCCAAGCCGCAGCCCCTCGCCAGCGGAGGTTTCCATCAGAGAAGTGGGTGGGGGTGCCAGGGTGCGGTGTGCGCCCAGGTGTCCCCTGCTTCGGCCACCGAGGCCCCGAGTTGCGGGACTAGGGGCCGACTCGCGCGCCCGGCTGGAGGGGCCGGCAGCAGGTTATGCCCCTCTCCGCGATCCTTGAAAACGCGCTTTCCTTGAAGCTGCGCTCGGGACCCACGCTCCGCGTCTAGGGTGGGGCAGACGCCCTAGGCGAGGGGGCCTGACCTCGACCTCTGTCCCCCCAGCCCACTTGCCCCGGGCAGGCCCCAGGGAGGCTCCAGGAAGGGATTCCCTCTCCCGTCCCCCAGGTAGTTCGAGGACCTCCCGCAGTTCTGGGGCGCCTTAGCCTCCGCCACAGCCTTCCCGGGGCAAATTCCGAGGGGATGCCTACCTCGTTTGCCCCTCCTCCTTCCCCGTGAGACCCTGTCTCCCGCCTCCTCCGGAATATCGCCTTTTGTCCTTCAGCCCCCTGCCCTGTACGGGCGGCAGCTGCCGGCTTGCCGCCTGGGCCCCCGATCTGTGGATAAGGGATGCTCCCAGGTTTTGTGTTTGTGTGTGTGTGTGTGTGTGTGTGTGCGCGCGGCCAGAGCGCCATGCCTGTCTGGCCACAACCTTTGGTAAAAGTGAGGGCTGACCTGGGGCCAGGCCGAAATCAGGGCTCAGGCTGTGCCCAGAAAGAGAACTGGGACCCATGCGTTCCCTGCAGCAACCTCTCCCCCAAGAACAGATTGGGGCTGTCCTTGTTTACACCAGGGGCTCAGTCTGGTTGTCCCTCTGCTTGGCCACCGTGTCCTCTCTCTGCCCGGCCTGGGGAGAAGGCAGAGGCAGGAGGCCGTCCTGGGCTGGGTGATCTGCCTCCTCCCAGGGCCCTCCTGGGCAGGGCTCCTGAGCTGGCTGGCAGTGTGTGGGTGTGTATGTGCCAGACTGTGAATGAATTTGGCCAGCCTGCTCCCACTACTGCCTCTAGAGCTTGCAGCTTCCAGGGCTGAGCGTCCCCACGCAGCAGCGCTGCCACTATTTCTTCCTGGCCAGGGGCAGGCAGGAGGGACCCAGGCTAAGGGAACTGGGATCCAAACCAGCGTGGTGGCACACGCCCTCAGGAGAAGTGGCTGTGGGGGCTGGGCTGTGTGTGCTGGGGAGGGCAGTGGTGAGCCCAGGCTGGGCTAGCCGGATGCAGTGCAGATGACCTTGCCCAGGGAGTTGGGATTGCTCGCCACTGTGGGTTTTGGGGCAGCTTGCCTGCTTTTTCTGGAACTCAGTTTCCCTGTCTGTAAGATGGAGTGATGCTAACTGCTGCCCTGCCTGCCCGGCGAGGCCGAGGTGGAGAGGAGATGAGGTGACGAGTGGAGGGAGAACTAGGGTGCCGTGCAACTAGGGCAAAGCGTGACGCCTGCGGGGGTTGGACACCGGGCTGTGCCTCTTCCAGTGTGGCAGTGGGTCCCGGGTAGGCCCCCTTCCTGGGCCCCTCTCATCCACCGTCCCCTCTTTTGGAACTGGGACATTCCAGTCCCATTCCTCAGGGGCAGCTGCAGACACGCCCCTCAGCAAAGCTGATCCCTTATCCTAGCAGGTGGTGGGACCCTCCCCTGGGGTCAGGGATCTGGAGGGGCTGAGGCAGAGGAGTGGGAGCTTCCTGCCCTCGTGGTCTGGGATGTCCCATCCCCGAGGAGGTACCTGGTGGTGGGGGGCGAGTGGCTTCTACACCTGGGGAGCCTGTGCACCGTCTCCTGTGCAGCTGAAGCTGCTGAACATGGCCTTTAAGCACATTGTTTCACCTCCTGGGCCTCAGTTTTCTCGTGGGAAGCGGGGGTGACACTACCCCGCTCCCGTGAGTGTGGTGAGGCTGTGGTAGGCCCAGCGTCGGGCTGACCTAACCAGGCACCCACTGATGGATGCCAGGATGCCTCCCTGACATCCTGTCTCTTTGCACCCTGGCCAGGGCAGTCCCCCAGCCCTGTCCTCCTGGCTCTGTCCAGGCCTTTCAGTCTGCTGGCTGATCCTGGGGCAGGGGGCTGGGAGCAGGAGTAAATGCCCTGTCCGGGCCAGCTGGGGCCTGTGCAGAAGGCCCAGCCCAAGCCTAGTCTGCAGGGTGCTGTGGGCTTTGCAGCTGTGGGCAGAGCCCTGGGCCCCAGAGCAAGAAAGCCCAGGCACTTCGAGGTGTCCGGCTTCATGCTCTGAACACCTCCCCCTCCCCCACCAAATCCTCTCCAGCCTGCACAGCTGTCCTGGTCAGATCAGGCCAGTCCCTGGGCTTCTAAGCAACAAGAAGGAATGTGCGCGGGGGGGGGGGGGGGGGGGGGGGGGGAGGCAGGGGAGGTGGAGGGACAGCCCCTCTAGGAAAAGGCACTGTCCCCAGACTGAGACCTGAGCGGGGTGGAGCCTCCTGAACGTCAATAACACAGCCAGAGAAGTTACCTAGGAGGGGTGGAGGGCGAGGGCCTTAAAGAAAGAAAGGGAGGGGGCTGTCTGTGCCCCTTCCTCCAGCTCCTTAGTTGTCTCTAATTGCTCAAGTCGCTGGTGGAGAAAAGCTGGTCCTGTGTGCCCCTCGCCACCTTCACGCCCGTGCGCACGCACACAGCCTCTGCATCTGCTGCTGGCGAGGACCCTGGGCCTCTCTGCTGGAGCATTCCTGCAGTACGTGTGCGTCCCAGGGGGTGCTCCGTGCGGCGCGGGTGACCTTGAGCAGGACCGCGTCTGCTGTTGGATGCGACTGTCCGCACCGTGTCCTCTAAACGGGAGCCTCTGTGCTGCTGGTGGCACTGGCCGGACTGCAGCGTACCTGTGGTGGCCTGCTGCGATGGCCGTGGCTGCCTGTGCCCTGGACCTGGGGCCCTTCGTGGGGCACCGCGGTGACAGTTATTGCTCCCTGAGACCGGACGCGGGGACCTGCCCAGGGCTAGGCGGGGCGGTGTGTGTGTTTGGGTGAAGTGGGTGTGCCTGGTAGCGCTGTCGCCCACGTCCATCCTCATCCCCCTGCCCGGCGCTGGCACCGGCTTGCACTTCACAAGACCTTATGCCTCTGTTGTCTCTGTGTCTGTCACGGCAATCCCACAAGGAAGGCAGGGCAGGCGGAGTGTTTCCCCAGTTCAGAGATGGGGAAACTGAGGCATGGAGAAGGGAGCTGCCCCACGGAGACCGGGTTTTCTGCCGTCCCACCTCGGCGGCAGGACTTCGGTGCAGTCTCCCACACAGTGGCATCCATGGCCTCGTGGGCCTGTTGTGGTTCAGGGGTGTCAGACCGGCAGACAAATGCTTCCAGCCCTGCAGCCGCGGGGGACACATCCTTGGTCATTTGGCAGCAATGGTGCTGGATCACAGGTGCCCCCACTGTGACCAGATTGCGATTCTGGGCAAACTTTCACGTTTCAGAACCCCAGTGCCCTTGCCTAAAAAACCCAGATAAGTAACTGGGTCACAGAATTCCCGGAGACCCCCAGGTAGGGCTGTGTCGCTGAAGGTGCCCAGTACCTGTGATTCCTTACCTGGGTGAGCCCCAACCCTGTGTGGCCTGTGACGCCCTCCAGCAGTATTGAGTGAGCTGGGGGCTGGGAGGGAAGGTTACTTTTGCCCAGCATGAGGTTGAGGGCCACAGGGTGAGGAGGCAGGGCCGCACCCTCCCTCCCTTTTACTCCTAAAGAGCTTTGTCTTCCACAAACACAAAACCTGGAAATGGTCGAGGAAGACAGAACGTCCTAACGACCATTGTTTGGGACAGTCCCGGAAGCGTATTTGGGAGGCTGTGGAGCAGGGGTCCCCAGCCTCAGGGCCGCTGACTGGTACTTAGGAACCAGGCTGCACAGCAAGAGGTGAGCTTGAATGTAATGCTCTTGAAACATCCCGAAACCACCCCCACCCCCAGTCCGTGGAAAAATCGTCTTCCACGAAACCGGCCCCTGTGCCAGCACGGTTGGGGACCGCTGTTGTGGAGGACTCGCCGCTGCAGTGTGCCTGCTGGGTGTCTGTTCCGGAATGGGAACGGCTGGGTGGGAGGCAGAGAAGGTGGCATCGGTTCATCTGGTACTGGGCTGAGCGCCGGGGATCCAGCTGGGCCCTAAGGACACGCCCCGCCCTCCACTGTGTGGTCCCAGCACAGGTGGGGCCTGTCACTCAGTCTCCCACCAGTAAGTGGTGTGCGGGTGCCTGCGCAGATCAACCCCGCTGTGGTCAGCCCACGCTGGGCCTGGCTGCCAACCGGGTGCATTGTCCTGTTATCTCAGCCAGTTCTCTGGGCGTCCCCTGGTGGGGTGTCATCATGGCCGCAGTCTGAGTGCGGAAGCCAGGCCCCATACATGGTCAGGGTGTGGGACCCCCACACACACCTGCTGGTGGGCTCTTGAGTGCATGGGGCTGCCCCTGCCCTCTGCCCTTCACCGTGGCCTGAGTGAACACCTGTTCCGGAAACTGAGGCCATTGTTCCCTCCATCCTTCCTCCCCTCGGGCCCTTCCTGTTTGTATCCCTGCTGCCTTGTGGTGTAACCCCACCCGCGCCAGGTGCTTCCCTAGGGGAATGAACTCTGTGTAGGAAGAGGGACGAACTGGGTTTCTCCTCCTGAGAGAAGGAGGAGGGATGCAGTGTAGGAGGCTGCTGGCCCTGCTTCCCAGTGCCCTGTGCGCACCTCCCAGATTGGGTGGGGAGCCTACCAGGGGAGCGAGCAAGGTCGGAGTCAGACAAAGCCCATGTCCTCAGCTGTCCCAGTCCCGGGAAGGGCCCTACCCTGCTGTTTTGGGGCTTCCTTGCATCCATACTGCCCCTTCCCAGTCACACACCAGCCTCTAGCTGGAGCTGGGGTACTGGGCAGGCGACTTGGGGGCCTGTACCCCTTCTTGCCAGTCTAGGAATTCTGTTCTGGACTCACTCCAGGCCCACATCTGCCACTCCTGGGCCTGGGCCAGATGGGGAGCTGACAGAGAACGAGCACCTGGTTTTAGGGCATGAGGGGCAGGTGGGCAACAAGCACCCACCTGCCCCTGATGGAGCCTCCTCATCCCCAGAAGCAGCTGCGGATACTCCGCTGACAATTCATGGCCACAGCCCCAGGCTCTGTTGGCATTGCCATGGGCAGCGTGGGCAGCCTGTTGGAACGGCAGGACTTCTCCCCTGAAGAGCTGCGGGCGGCACTTGCGGGGTCCCGGGGCCCCCGCCAGCCCGATGGGCTCCTCCGGAAGGGCTTGGGTCAACGTGAGCTCTTCAGCTACTTGCACCTCCCCAAGAAGGACAGCAAGACCACCAAGCGGGCCGCCCGGAACGAGCCTGCCGACTATGCCACCCTTTACTACCAGGAACATCCTCGGGCCGGTGACTTCAGCAAGACCTCGCTGCCCGAGCGGGGACGTTTCGACAAGGTGTGCCTTTGCCTGCACCCCTCCCTGGGGCGAGAGGGTGGGATGGGAGCTTGGGCCTCCCTGGAGACCCTGGTGCTGGGGCGGGGCTGGAACCTGCACATCCTGCCACGAACTAGCCTGAGGCTCGGTCACTGCTTCCCGTTGGGGTGTGCCCCTTGCCCGGAAGGGTCCCTGGGGACGGTGGGGGCATCGCAGTCAGCCCAGGGTCTCACCCCTGCCCTCTCTTCCTGGCAGTGCCGCATTCGCCCGTCGGTCTTCAAGCCCGTGGCGGGCACCGGGAAAGGCTTCCTGTCCATGCAGAGCCTGGCAGCCCACAAGGGCCAGAAGCTGTGGCGCAGCAACGGCAGCCTGCACACGCTGGCCTGCCACCCGCCCCTGAGCCCGGGGCCCCACGCCAGCCAGGCCCGCGCCCAGCTGCTGCACGCCCTCAGCCTAGACGAGGGCGGCCCTGAGCCCGAGCTCAGCCTGTCTGACTCCTCCAGTGGGGGCAGCTTTGGCCGCAGCCCTGGCACAGGCCCTGGCCCTGGCCCCTTCAGCTCCTCCCTAGGCCACATTAACCACCTCGGGGGCTCCCTGGACCGGGCCTCGCGGAGCCCCAAGAAGGCTGGGCCGATGGCCATGCTGAGTTGCCTGCCTGAGCCCCCACCCCCCTACGAGTTCTCCTGCTCCACTGCCGAGGAAGTGATGGCCATGCTGCCTGACACCTGTGAGGATATCAAGAGAGGTCTTGGTGATGAGGATGGTGCCAACCCCTTCACGCAGGTGAGGGCAGGCTCTGCCCCGGGGTCCTGCTCTGTCCCTTGGCACTGGAGTCCTGGACAGTGTCCCCAGCTAGCTCACCCACATGATTCTGGGCACAAGAGAGAAAAGAGATGAATCGGCTCTTCTCCCCCCATCCCCACTGGCGGGGTGTCAGATCACTGCTGGTTCTTGCTGGAGTTGTGTGAGACGGAGGCAGAAACCCCCTGGGAGGGCCGTGTGCTGGGGACACCTCACCTCTGGAGAGCATCCCAGGGTGGCGCACATGTGGCTGGGGTGCTGGGCCCTGGGTCCTGTGGCACTCAGGCACAGGCTGTCAGCTGCGGCTACCGGGCACCCCTTTTCCCTCAGCAGGTGCTGGAGGAGCGCCAGCGGCTGTGGCTGTCTGAGCTGAAGCGCCTGTACGTGGAGCGGCTGCATGAGGTGGCCCAGAAGGCTGAGCGCAGTGAGCGAAACCTCCAGCTCCAGCTGTTCGTGGCCCAGCAGGAGCAGCGTCGCCTACGCAAGGAGCTTCGGGCACAGCAGGGCCTTGCCCCTGAGCCTCGGCCCCCAGAAGCCGACCCTAACATTAGTCCAGAGGAGGAAGCGCGATGGGAGGTGAGAGACCAGGTTCTTAAGACCTCTCCTGTCCCCGTTTCTGTAGTCCCCTCTTCTGCCCATCCCTCTCAACTGACCCCCCTTACCCTGCTTTGCCTGGCCCTTGCCCATCCTGTGCTCCTTTCCAGGTGTGCCAGAAGACAGCAGAGATTAGCCTCCTGAAGCAGCAGCTACGGGAGGCCCAGGCCGAGCTGGCCCAGAAATTGGCTGAGATCTTCAGCCTGAAGACACAACTCCGGGGCAGCCGGGCACAAGCCCAGGCCCAGGATGCAGAGCTGGCCCGGCTGCGCGAGGCTGTGCGGAGCCTGCAGGAGCAGGCCCCACAGGAGGAGGCTCCGGGGGGTTGTGAGACTGATGACTGCAAGAGCAGGGGGCTGCTGGGGGAGGCAGGGGGCAGTGAGGTGGGCGAGGGCGCCGAGAAGCTGCGAGCCGAGCTGCTGCAGGAGCGGCTCCGGGGCCAAGAGCAGGCTCTACGCTTCGAGCAGGAGCGGCGGACGTGGCAGGAGGAGAAGGAGCGGGTGCTGCGCTACCAGCGGGAGATCCAGGGGGGCTACATGGACATGTACCGCCGCAACCAGGCACTGGAACAGGAGCTGCAGGCACTGCGGGAGCCCCCCGCGCCCTGGAGCCCTCGGCTCGAGTCCTCCAAGATCTGAGGCCAGCGGCGGGAGCCGACAGCAGAAGCGCTGTCAGAAGATGGCTTGGGCAAGCCGCCCTGAGACGGCCGGCTCCGTCCTAACATTGGTCTGGGGGCAGAATCCGCTGAAGCCAGCCGGCATGGGGACGCCCACTGAGAGGAGGGATCCAGAGGGGCTGTGGGCTCGGTAGGGTGCCAGCAGCAGGAGCCAGGGCCAGGCCCTCCTAGGTGAGGAATATGGCCCTGGAAAGGGAGACTGGGAGATGAGGTACCCAAGATTCAGAAGGGTAGGCCTCAGGGAGGGAGGCTGGGACAGGAACGTGGGCCTCCCTCAGAATGAAGTCAGTATTTTTTAAAAATTGATTTGAGAGAGAGAGAGGAAAAACCAATTGATTTGTTGTTCTACTTATTTATGCATTCATTGATTGCTGCTTGTATGTGCCCTGACTGGAGATCGAACCTACAACGTTGGCGTATTGGGGTGATGCTCTAACCCACTGAGCCACCTGTCCAGGGCTAAAACCCCATTTTCTATGAGGAGGCCCTGGGTGATACATTGGGCCTGTCTCCGGCCTGAGTTGAGCCGATCCAGGAGGGTCAGGGTTGGGGGTCGTGGACCTGGTAGGCGGGAAGGTGTGCCAGGTACCTGTGTGGCTAGTGGAGGAGTCCTCTGCCCTAGCACCATGTGCTTCCTTAGCTGCCATGCGGGCTGAGATTCCTTTCTTCATCACCAGTGGGGGTTTTCAGGAGGAACAATGCCAGGGAATCTAGAAAAACAAAAGGGCAAGTCACCCAAGGCATTGCTAGAACATGAAACGTTCTCTTTGTGGGAAGGCTGAACCACAGGGCACAGGCCCCTGCCTGGTGTAGAGCCAGCCTCAGACAACTTCCGAGGGAGCCCCCTAAGGCTCCTGCAGGGATCTGCCCCTCCCAGAGCCCACCTCCCATCTTCCCGTATGGCTGCGGTATGCCCTTCCCTCCATAGGGGTGGGGGCCCTGGGAAGGTGCGGGGGACTGGCAGAAAAAGCTTGTGGGTCACTAGATAAAGGGCCTTTGCCACTACAAGGAATGTGGACGTATCCCTATAGGCATGAAGGACCATGGAGATTTTAAGCAGAGGTGAGAGAAGAGCTGATTTGTATTCTGGAAAGCAGCCCCTGCCTCTCAGACATCTGGCTTCCCTTCT
Source organism: Desmodus rotundus (assembly GCF_022682495.2). NCBI lineage: Eukaryota > Metazoa > Chordata > Mammalia > Chiroptera > Phyllostomidae > Desmodus > Desmodus rotundus. Next base: position 42,103,175 of record NC_071396.1, read on the forward strand.
GGGCCTTTTCTCCCTCCTGGATAGATGGTCTGGAGCGCAGACCCAGGCAGGCGGTGCAGGTGGGTGTCTCCCCACGCCTTGTGGTGAAGCTCAGCGTCCTTAACGGGTGAATCACTGCCTCGCAGTGAGGGCTTCCCTCTGCCAGGCACTGTTGGACTACCGCGCAGGGCATGGGGGCTCAGGTTGGAATCTTTCTGCCCCAGGGGAGGCAGGAGAAAGGCAGATTTCTCTCCCCTCCCAGTGGCTGCCCTGGTGGGGCAGGTGTAACCTCAGAGGAGTTCTCTGCAGAGATCCTCAGCTTCCTCCCTGAGGCCTTGCCCCCTTCCTGGCCAAGCCTGGCAGCCCTGTGGGCCCCAGCAGGTGGGGCCTGCACAGGGGTGTGGATTGGGCTGTAGAGTGTGAGCCAGTGTGCCCCACCTTTTTAGGGTGGAGGGGGGTGTGTGAATTGATTGCCAAGAGCTTGGTGTGTCTGGCCCTGTAAGCGGTAGGTGTGTGCAGAGACGGGCTGTGGGTGGTGGGTGGTGGGTGGTGGGTGTGTCTGAGGGGGTGTGTTTGGGGCTGCTTCCTGCCGCTCCCTCTGTCCCATTACTTCCCCCCAGCTCCAGTCCCTTTAGCTGGCCAGGCTTGGGTGGAGCCTGTGGCCGGGACAGACCCTTGGGCCTAGCTGAGACCTATCTGGGCCCACCCCTCAGCCTGGGGAGGGGAAGGGAACACCTGGGTCAAGCAGTTCTGCTCTCCACAGGCCCCAGTATCCACTTCATACCCTCAAATCAAGGTTTCTGGGCCCAAAGGTCCCCCCACCCCCCCCCAGCCAAGTGCAGGCCTGAGGTCTTGGCCTGGAGCTGGTCAGGCCGGGTGCCCACATGCCCAGCGACATCAGGGTCTGCTTTTCCATGCACCACCTCTGCAGAATGGCTCCGCACCCAGCAATTAGAGAGCTGGGCCGGCCAGTACTGCCAGCAGGGAGTGGGTGGGCGGTACCAAAACTTGGCAGCTGTGCCAGAAACCAAGACCAGGCCCAGATGGGGTGGGGGGAGGGCTCAAGGGAGCCAAGCTGGGGCGTCTCAGAGGGAACCTGATCCCTATTAGCTTATCCCTGCCGGGGAAACCAGCTCCGGTCCCCAAGCCGGCTCGGTGGCTCTGGGGCCAGCTGGTTACAGGTGCCACTGCAGTGCCTGCTGCTTTCAGGCAGCTCCTCCTTCCAGCCTCTGGCAGGCCCCTGCCGCCAGCAGACTACGCCCAGGCATCCGGTTCTCCTGAGCTGTGGCGAGCCCCCACCGGGCCTCCTTGCCCCTGGTTCCCCCTGTTCTCAGCTCAGGTAGTGTCAGGCCTGCCAGCTGCTCCCTGGGCCCCTCAGTCTGTCCCTCAGGGCTTCGGACAGTCACTGATAGTGGTGCCCCTTCTGACCCCAGCAGTCCTCTTGGCCTTCCTCCTGTAGGCAGAGCCCCTCCCTGTGCTCAAAGTCTTGCCTCCTCAGGAAAGCCTTTCCTGAACTCACACAGGGCAGTCCCCCTCCCAGTGCCCACAGCCCCCGGTGCCTCTCCATCAGCTCTTTCAGTGCTGCTGGAATTGTCCCTTCACCTGTGTCTCCAATGGGCTGCAGGCCTTCACCAGGTACAGGGTGTCTTGTTTTTATCCCCAGAGCCCTCTGGCTCCAGCCCCAGAAGGCACTGGGAGGCTTTGGAGTCAAGAGGGACCAGACCCCTCCCCTAATTGGAATGGGTTTGCGCTGGTGGTAGGGTAAGGTACATGGGGAGGGTTCCTGCTCCGAGTGTCCATCCACCTGTGGGCACCTGGTGCCAACCCTATCTGTCAGGCTCCAGAGTGGGCGCCGTTTGATGCATGCTGATGTATTGCAGTCTCCCTCGGAGCCTGGCATGGTTTCCAGGCGAGGAAGCCAAAGTGGCCAGGGCCTCTGCCCTCTTCACCCTTACCCATGGGGGGCAGGGGAAGGAGAGGACACACACGTCCATGTAGTGACCAGGCCAGGCAGAAGACTGAGGACAGAAGGGCCCAGAGAGTGCATGCACGGTGGTCAAGTCAGAGAGTGAAGACTGGCCATGGAGGAAGGCTGGGGCAAGAGTCAGTTTCTCCCGGGGGTGGGGTGGAGTGGGGGGGCGTGCGACACAGGCCGGACCTTTACGTGTTAGCGATCCTTTCTCCAGGGACATGCAGGCAATTCACCTTAGTGGGTCCGGGCTTAGCTGTCTGTTATATGGGATTCAGGAAAGAAAAAGAATGTGCTGTTTCTTGCAACAAAAGTGAAATATGTCACGTGAGAAGAAGTAGAATGCTGTGGGTGTTCAGAGGGCTTACCGCTGGCTCCCATCACTCCAGCTGGTGGGGTGGGGGTGACAAAGATCGACCAAACTTTGGTTAGGCTCTTCCGAGCTCTCTTTTTGACTAGCCCTGAGCTTTGGAAGCTGTCCTGCCTTGGACAGTCCAGTTTCAGCAAGAGTTCTGCTAAGTTAGTTCAGTCGGAATTGCCCATCCTGCATATCGAATCACCCCCCACATTTAATCTGGTTCCTTGTCCTCCACCACTCCCCAGGTGATGTCCGATCACTGGCCTGCCCTCCGCAAGATTCCTGTGGTCCGTTTAGTCAGAACCCCCCCTACCCCCTGAGGTTTTCTCTTAGTAACTTTCCACCCACTAATCTCCACTCTGCTCCTTGGTTATAAATTGTAGTTTCTCTGTTGCATCTGGAATTGAGCCTGCTCTCCGTCCTATATTACAAACCCCCAGTGCGGTGGCCTTCCCTTGAATAAAATCTTCCTTGCCAGTCTTTGACAAGTATCATGAGTGATTTTTTTTCTTTAATGGGGTAAGTGCTCTGAATTGGGGTAATTTCCTCAGGAGCAGCATGGAATGAGCACATCTAGGACTCGACTTGGACACAGTGAAGTGTGGGGCAGGTCTGGGGGAGGGTCCTATCAGACTTAGGAGGACTTCACTTCCTATGACTGGGTGGGTCCTTCCGGCAGCTAGGGGAAGGGCCAGAATCAGGACTTTATGTTTATTTGTTGTTTCTGTTTGTTAAAGAGAGAAGCATCAATTTATTGTTCCACTAATTTATGCCCTCATTGGTTGATTCTTGTATGTGCCCTGCCCGGGATCAAACCTGTAACCTTGGTGTATAAGGATGATGCTCTAACCAACTGAGCTACCCAGGCAGGGACTAGCATTTAGTGTGTGAGACCTGTGTGGTCACACAGAACCCCAAGCTCAGAAGAACTGTGTACTTGGATTGCTGTTGCCATCTTGAACCTCTTAATGATGTTAATGATGTTAGAACAGTAGGCCTCTCATTTTGCTCTGGGGCCTGCAAATGATGTAGCCACTCCTGGCCAGAACCAAAGGCTCGAGGGGCAGGAGCAGGAACTGGGAGAAGAAGCAGACTTGGTGGGAGCCACCTGTGTGGAAGGAAGAGACATCTGAGCAGGCGGCTTGAGCTCCGTGGGCTGAGCCCTGCCGCTCCCGGGTTCTGCAGAGGGCAAGCAGCGGCTGCATCACCTGCCGCCGCTCCCACCCGGCGGCGCTGTGCGGAGGATTGAAGGAAGCCTGTAATTTCAGGAGAACACTCTGAACACGCCAGGGTTTGTCATCTCTCTGTCAAGAAACTTTTATTTATTTTAAAAGATTTTATTTATTTTTAGAGACGGGGAGGGAAGGAGAAAGAGAGGGAGAGAAATATCAATGTGTGATGCCTCTTGCACGCCCCCTGCAGGGGGACCTGGGCCTCAACCCAGGTGTGTGCCCTAACGGGGGAATAGAACTGATAACCCTCTGGTTTGCAGGCCGGTGCTCAATCCACTGAGACACACCAGCCACAGCAAGAACCTTTTTTTAAAAAAAGATTTATGTAGTGTGTGCTTTGTGTGCCGTTTCCCCTCCTCCCATTTTAATGTATAATTTACTTACAGGAAAATCCACCCTTTTCAGGGTTCAGTTTTAGAGCTTTGACAAATGCAGAGTTGTATAACCAACCCTACAGTCAAGACACGGAATAATTCCATCTCCCCCCAGACTCCTCTGTGCCCCCCTATAATGAGCCTTTAACCTCTACCCACAGGCAACCAGAGATCTGCTTTCTCAGTTACCTCCTCGTGAGCTTTATTTAATCCCACCACATGTTTAGAACATAATACAAAGTAGCAAGTAAAAACAAAACCACTTCATTGGAAAGAATAAAAAGCCAGAAATAGATTCCATATTGTAGAAAATTCTAATGGGATGATGAAGGGCTTCAAAAGAAGGAGGTAAGCTCTGGCTGATATGGCTTAGTGGGTTGAGCACCAGCTTGTGAACCAAAGGGCACTGGTTCAATTCCCAGTCAGGGCACGTGCCTGGGTTGCGGGCCAGGTCCCCAGTAGGGGCACATGAGGGGCAACCACACGTTGATGTTCTCCCTCTCTTTCTCCTCTCCTTCCCCTCTCTCTAAATAAATAAATAAAATCTTTAAAAAGGAAACAAAAAAATCTTTTTTAAAAAAATGAGAAGGTAAGGACGGATTATTTAATAAGAGGGGTTGTGATAAATGGACAAAAGTGTGGGGGAAAGTGTCAGACATTGTACCTCCACCTGCAAAGTAAAATGGACATGTATCAAGGAGTTAAAGTTTAAAAATCAAGTTCCAGGAAACCAGCAAAAGGTGAAACAGACTATTACTGAATTCGTGGAGAAAAGCTAAGTTTTCCTGCTTTGAAGCAGTCCCTCCTTCCCACAAAAAACAAATCAAACACACAGTCCCAACGGGACAAGATTGACAAAATCGACTAGGTAATAAAACTTGGTGCACGCTGAAAAGCGACAAAACAGCGACGCAAGGAGAACCACATACTGGGGAAAGCAATGACAAAGGTGAAAAATTCCTGAGGTGTCAGCCAGGCATTCAAAGTTCTCACAGAAGCTGGGCTTTGCTCACACCCAGCGAGGCTGTTGGGCTGGTCAGGGCTCCCGCAGAGGAAGTGGGGAAGCCTGGGGAGTCCGCAAAAGCCTGTGAGGTCCTGTTGGCTCGGAGGCGGCCTGGGCCTCAGCGGGTGGCCCCAGGCTAGGCTCACTCAACTCTCCGCCCCCGCAGCTCCGCGTGGGCCAGACCACCCAGGTTCGAAGTGCACAGACGCAACTCGCCAGGATGTTCCAACACCCGCGGGCTCCTGGCGGGGCTCTGGACCACCCCCTTCCCTGCGTGTAGAGTTAAGGTTCTGAAGCCATTGGAGCCTCAGAGTATTTTTGAGCATGTAAGATGTTCCAAGTACATGGTGTTGGCATACAGCAGTGCTGAGTACGAAGTCGTGGGCCCAATGGAGCTTTTATTCTTAAGGGGGCGTGATTTAGGAGCCGAAAGACAATAAACAAAATAATTTCAAGTCGAATGCTATTTTAAAAAAAGAACTGGGTTGTGCAAGTGCTGTACAGAAAACCAAACAAGATTGTGCAAGGGTGTTTGCGGGGTGGAGGGTGGGGAGGAGGCGTGGAGGGTTGAAGAGGAGGATGTCCTGGAAAGAGACTGGCCCGGAAAGGGAGCAGGAAGTCAGGGAAACCTAGACCCAGCCTTTTTTCCTTGGGCTGTTTTCTAGCTGAGTCTCTAAGGCCTCGGCCCCCGGAGGGGTAGGGGGCTCCTCTGCCCCGCCCCTCCGGAACAACCTCTTGCTCTGGGAGGAGCGTGAATTCAGTCCAGTCCTGGGTTTGGGGTCACCCTTACTCTTTAGTACAGTTGTTCAACCCGGTCTCCCTGTACCTGCCAAGGAGGGCGACCAATGACCAATGGAGGGCAGCAGGGCAGGGGCTGGGCCCCCGACCCCCACCTCACCCCACCAGCAGTCTATACTCCTGTTGAATTCCCAGTGCGTAGATTAGGTACAGGTTTAGCGGCAGGAAAAAGTGACTTTTCTTTTAAACATCATGTGATGTATCGAAAAGAGCACCAAGGAGCCATCGCGGGAGCCGAACCGTCCGACCCACGTCATTCCGTAGTCCTTCCTTTGAAGGAGGGCAGGGGCGGGGAGCCGAGTCGGCACAGGCTTTGGTTTGGGGCTTCCGAGTGCGGAGCCGGACGCTGAGACTGAGTTATGGGGGCGGGCGGGCCAGGCGCTTCTTCCCGGTGGGAAAGCCGGCTCGCCAGCCCCACGCACCCCCAAACTTCCCGGGCCAGCGAGCGAGGTCGGTCCGATCCCTCCCGCATCCCGCACACGTGGAGGGTCGCGATGCAGCCAGCAGCTCGGGCGCGGGCCACGACCTCGGCTTCCCGCCGCCGTCGAACTCCTGCGGGCGACTCCACTCTGGGAACGCGGGAGGGGAGGCTCGGCGCCCAGGCGGACGCGGGACGGCACCCCTCCGCGAAGCCGCAAGTGGGCGAGTCCCGACCGGCGGAGCAACCGCCGCAGCTTCCGGTTCCGTGGACAGCGGCGCCGGAAGCCGGGGCCGGGCGGTCGCGCCAGGTGCGAGCTGCGGCTTCCGGCCGGGAGGTGCGAGTGGAGGGGCGCAGTGGGCAGCCGCTCCGCCGGGCTCCTCGGCCTCCTCCGCCTAAGCACCCCTCCCCGTCCGCCCGTAGACTTGTTTGCTCCGCAGCCGTCGGCCCGGGCCGGGAGCTGGAGCCCCTCAGACTCGTAGGACACTCGTGGAAGCTCCCCTGCCGGGGGAATCGCCCCAACTCCCACATCCCGTCGTATTGTGAGCCGGCTGCGTCGGAGGTAAGCCGGGGCGGACGAGGGTCGAGCCTGCTCTTTTGAAGGATGAGGAGGAGTTTGACGGTCATTTGCGTTAATGCAGGTGAAACTCCCAGTAGGGCTGCATTCCAGGGAAAATGGTGGGCCTTTTGGTTAACAACGAAAGATTGAAACTTCAAACCGAGATTTATAAGGAAGAAAAGGAGCGTTACATCCTGGGGTCTAGGACAGCATCTCTGAAGAGATGGAGTTTGTATTGAGACCCGACTAAGGAGCCGGCCACACGAAGATCTGGGAGAAGAGTGTTCCAGGCAGAGGGAACAGCCAGTGCAAAGGCCCTCAGGCAGAAATAAAGTGAATGGGGTCAAGGAAGAGAAAGAGGCTAGTGTGATTGGAGTGTGGTACGGAAGGGGACGGAGGTGGGGGAGGTGGTGGGGAGTGGACTCACAACTATTTAGGCCATAAAATGGAGGGTGGGTTTTATCCCAAGTGCAGTAGGAGTCGGGTTCTAAGCAGAGGAGTGGCGGGGGTGTAGGTGGAGAGTGGACAGAGGTGGGGATACAAAGGTGTAAGAGTTGGGTCAGTCAGGCAAAGGGACCTTTCTGTGATTTGCACAAGCGTCCCTTCTCCCTCTTTACCCCAGAAGGGGTTCTCCTGTTTCAGGATGCTGAAGCCTGGGGACAAAACCCTCATGCATGTCTTGCAGGGATTTTATTATTTCACTCTTGTGTCCCCCTGCCCGCCCCCCGCCCAACAGATTTGAGCTCAGGCCCTCTAGCCTGGAGGGTTAGGGAGTGGATGCACCGTTTAATCAGCAAGTGCTCACTGAGCACCCACTGCGGCGGACCAGGCCATGGACTGGGCACTGAAGGGAGAGAGGGCGAGAGAGACTGGACTCCCGGCCTGAGCCTCCCACAGTTGAGGGGGGGAGACAGACGGGTGGACAGGCACTGACCACACTCCCCGTGCTGTGGACTCCTATGTGCGTGGTCCGGGCGTCCTCCACCGAGGTTTGTGAGGCAGAGGAGGAGGCAGGGAGATTCCAGCGAGGGTTCTGGGGAGCCGGTAATTACGCTGCATCTGGCGCTGCGTCTGGTGCTCTGCGAGCGGAGGAGTGCGGAGGGCACCTGGACAGAGGCTCAGCCCGTGCAGAGCGGATGTACAATGATGAAGGGCTGGTATGTCAAGCTGTGGCAGTGTTGAGGAGAGGGGGTGAGAGGATCCCACGTGTTCCTTTGGAGGGACCAGTTTGTGAAAGATGGGCACGCGCTCTACCCTCCTGCGTGGGGAAGATGACCGACCACGGCTCAGTCCACGTGGCTCGCCCTGGGCCAGCTGAACAGCCTCCTGGGCTTTTTGGATGGAACACTTGCAAGCAGTTCTATTTTCCCAGCTCATTTATTTTATTTTTAAATGTTTTAGTAAGTTTTCTTGGTTCATTGTACGTTTAATTGGCCCATGCAGGGCCTTTTCCTCCTTTGTATTTATTTATGCATTCCCTGTTACCCACCCCCAGCCCCATCCTCCCTTCTCCCCGCACCGCGGGAAACCACTCTGATGTGTTCGGTGTAAATCCCTGTATTTGCATGTGTCCTTTCTTGTATACATGTATGTATTTTTTAAAAATATTTTACTTATTTATTTTTAGCGAGAGGAAAGGAGGGGGAAAGAGAGGGAGAGAAACATGATGTGCAAGAGAAACAGCAATTGGTTGCCTCTCTCACGCCCCCAACTGGGGTCTAGGCCCGCAACCCAGGCAAGTGCCCTGACTGGGAATTGAACTGGCAACCTTTCGGACCACAGGTCAGCTCAGTCCACTGAGCCACACCAGCCAGGGCTGTACGCATGTATTTTTTAATGTACACAAGTAGTGTTCTCCCTAGAGTTCACTTCGTTTCATTTTTCCCCTCAGTGCCACATTTTGGGATCTTACTGATGCTGCCGTGGGCATCTCTGGAGTGTGGTTTCTAAATGTGGTTTCTAAATGCTCTCCACGTTTTCATAGATGCATCCCCCACATTTTGCTTCCTAGACTTACCAGCTCCCCCAGTGGTGAGGCCTCTAGACTGTCTCTGACTCCCGGCCACTCCACACAGCGCTGGGATGAAAATCCTTGTCCCCATCTCCTTTCTCAGCTCTTTGAAACAGTTTCAGGATTCTGGCCTGGGCTTCCCTTTGCTGATACAATCCTGGTATCAGTTGGTGTCAGACAGGGCCCTACTGTTTGACCTTGGTGAGGTCCTCATCATTCTTGAACTGTGTTTGCTTTTGATAAATTGTGATTCTGATTCCCACACATTCTTGGCAAACGTTCTGTTGTGCTGCCATCTTTCCTAGTCGGTGATCTCACAGGCTCTACGGTTAATTTCCCACTTCCTGTCGTCACTCACTGTTGCTGTCCACTCATTCCAACCACAAACATTCCCTCCCCTGGTGAGGTGGTGGCCTGGCAAGCTGGTCCAGAAAGCATGGTGATGCCAAGTGCTTCAGAGACGGGCTCCGGAGCCGGACCGGCAGCTTCAGTTCTCAAGTCCTCCCCTTCCTGCCACGTGACCTTGGGCAACTTACTTAATCTTTCTCTGTCTCATTTTCTTGTCTGTAAAGTAGGTCTAATGATGTACCTACCTCGTAGTGGTCTCATACGAATTAACTAGTGAATGCACGCAAAGTCATTAGAACCATGCCTGGCACGAAATATGCCCCTATGAGGTGTTAGCTGTTAACAGCAATAGTAACTATTATTTAAATACTGTTCCAGACAGGAGTCCCTGTTATATTTTGCGATAATGGCTCATATCCCGTGATGGGGTACAGGCACACTTGTTTGCTTCTACTTGACTTGATTGTACTTCCAGATGTTGCATTTTCATCAACATTGAGGCAAAACCTTCCACTAGCAAAAAGGTTGCAACTCACCGAAGGCTCAGAAATGGTTAGCTCTTTTTAGCGATAAAGTATTTTCAGTTAAGATGTGCCCTTTTTTAAAAAAGAGAGAGTGTGTTGCGCACGTGGCAGACCGGTGTGGCGTGCACAGAAGGTTTACTCGCACTGGGAAGCAAAGTCCGTGCGACTCGCTGGACTGCGGCACTGGCTTTATTGTGCTGTTGGCTTTATTGGGGTGGCTGGAGCACCCACGGCCTCTCCGAGGTACGCCTGTGTTTGCGCGGGAGGCAGGAAGAGGGTGACGTGTCTTCTAGACACCACGATTACCAACTCTTGTGTATTAGCATCGGCCATGAGGAGAGATGGCAGAAACACGTACAAAGCTCCGGGTTCCATTTGCCCGTCACATGTCCCCTGGCTGCGCTGAGAGGACGTGGCCAGGACCCACGGTGCTGGTGGGCGTGGGCAGGGAGGGATGAAGCTGGAGAGTCCTGAGGGTCACCTTGGGCACAGATTCTCCCGTGGCATTCGTTACTCTGCACTCTTCTGTGGGAGCATGGACGACCGGCTGGACTGGGACATCTGAGAGCGTGCTTTCATTTCTAGGCCCTGGATGGAAGTCTAAGAGAGAACCCTGTCACCAGCAATTTGAGGATTGTCTGTGTGTTCGGTGACAAAGGCTGCTCTCAAGTGGAGGGGAGCGGTGGCTCAGAGTAGAAGGGACTTAGGACAGGGACCTCAGTGGTAGGAGAGGTGGACAGGAAAAGGTGGCATTCTTTCAGCGGCATAGTGAGGAGGGAAGGTCGTGTTACCGAGATGTGTTAGTGCGTGGGGGCGGCGGCCCTTGGACATCATTACTGGGCGATGGGAATTGAAGTCGGAGGGTCTCCTCCAGTGAGAGCTGTGTGGCGTGTGGGTGAGGCTTTCCTGGTATGCGGTGAGTGGAAGAACATCGTGGGCCATTTCAGTCACACCAGTCTCGGGGTGGGTCCAAGGCCTTGGCACCCCAGACCTGCCTGATGACAGTGTAGTTTCACCACAGGCCGTGTGTTTGATGGGACACAGCTTCTGCTTGGGAAGATGACAGAGTTGTGGGGATGGGTGGTGGTGAGCGTTGCATGGCATTGTGAGTATATTCGGTGACACTTAAAAATGGTTAAAAGGGTAAATTTTATGTGCCGCTGAAAGAATGCCACCTTTTCCTGTCCACCTCTCCTACCACTGAGGTCCCTGTCCTAAGTCCCTTCTACTCTGAGCCACCGCTCCCCTCCACTTGAGAGCAGCCTTTGTCACAATTTAATTTTACCACAATTAAAAAATCATATGTAAGCCCTGGCTGGTGTAGCTCAGTGGATTGAGCACCAGCCTGTGAACCAAAAGGTCGCAGGTTTGATTCCCAGTCAGGGCACATGCCTGGGTTGCGGGCCATGCCCCTGGTTGGGGGTGTGCGAGTGGCAAGTAATTGATGTTTCTCTTGCATGGGTGTTTCTTGCCCTCTCTTTCTCCCTCCCTTCCCTTCTCTCTAAAAATAAATAAATAAAATCTTTTAAAAAATCATACAAAAAAAAGTACTGAAGTAGGAGGATGCCAGCTGGGAGCAAGGCAGGGACAGCTGCTAGAGGGGTCACCCCTGAGCTGCCTCAAGTGGGATGAGCCGCTTCTCAAACAGTTGGGGAGGTGACAGGAGGGCTTTCTGGGGAGCAGGAAGCTGGGGACTGAAGCTGGGGTAGAGGGCACAAGCCCGTTGGGCCAGTGCGGCCCGCAGTGGTTCCTCAGGCTGTATTTCCAAATGCCAGCCTTTAAAGGCTGTCTTCATGGCTCCTGTCACGGTGCTGCAGAGGAAACCCAGTCCACTAGCTGAAGGGAAGGTGGCCGTGACCAGTCTATGGAGACTCGTGGAGTGTGACGCTAGGCGGTGTATGCACGGATTTCTAGTTAGTGCCGCCTGCTGAGGGCTCTGCGAGACCTGCCACCTCTTCTCGTTAAAAGGAGACAAGCAGGGCCCTGGCTGGCTTGGTGGGAGTGTCATCCCGTGCACTGAAAGTTTGCGGGTTCGATCCCCAGTCAGGGCACACACCTAAGTTGCAGGTTTAATTCCTGGTCAGGGCATGTACGGGAGGCAACCAATCACTGTTTCTCACATTGATGTCTCTCTGTCTCTCCCTTCCTCTCTCTCTAAAATCAATAAACATATCCATATTTAAATAGAGAGAAATGAGCAAGAATCGTAGAGTGAAAAGAGTTGCAAACAGTTTTCTCACCATGATTCAAACTACCCCTCCTCACATCTACCGGCGCCCTCCACTGGGCACCCTGGCTAGGCGTGTTGGAGCTGTGGACAGAGACGTTAAGCTGGGCTTGTCTGAGCATGGATATACGATACAGGTGGGGTGAGGGGATCTGGGAGGCTTCCCCACTGTGTGCCGCAGGTGGGGCCTGACACCCCGGACCCTCCTCCCACCCCCAGGCAGAGGCCGCCATGGAGCAGTGTACGAGCGTGGAGAGAGAGGTGGACAAGGTCCTCCAGAAGTTCCTGACCTATGGGCAGCACTTCGAGCAGAGCCTGGAGGAGCTGCTGCACTGCGTGGGCCGGCTGCGGGCCGAGCTGGCCAGGGCAGGTGGGTGCCCCCCACGAGAGCCCCACACCACCTCCCTGTGGGCCTCGGAGACCCCGGGGCTACTTGGTGACAGTGACTTTTCCTGCTCCATTATTCCTTGTGGATTTATTACTTGGCGTTCAACTAGAAGGAAACTTTCCCTTCTCCCTTATTCACATATTTATTTATTGTCAGTTCTCACTTAGAACTTATTATTTTATTCCATGGGTTATAATCCATTACTATTGTTATATATTTTGATGCTCAAATTGTGTTAGATTTGACCAGAGGTAGCCCCTAGTTTCTATGTCCTTTTTAAAAAAAATTGAGCTATGATTCATGTTAAAATACACCCTTTTAAAATGTACAATTCAGCCCTGGCTGGTGTGGCTCAGGGGACTGAGTGCCAGCCTTCGAATCAAAGGGTTGCTGGTTCGATTCTCAGTCAGGGCACAGGCCTGGGTTTGGGGCCAGATCCCCAGTTGGGAGTGCTATAGAGGCAGCCACACATTGATGTTTCTCTCCCTCTCTTCTTCCCTCCTTTCCCCTCTCTAAAAATAAATAAATAAAATCTTTAAAAAAAATAAAATGTATAATTCAGTGGTTTTTAGTGCATTTACAGAGTTGTACAGTCGTTACCACCATGAAATTTCAGAACGTTTTTATCACCCCCGAAGGAAACAGTAACTCCTCCACTCCCCCTCCCCTGACCCCGGGCAACCAGGAATCTGCTTTCTGTAGACTTAACTATTCTGCACACTTCATGTAAACGAAATTGTACAATATGTTTAACTTTGAGGAACTGGAAAACTACATTTTTACAAATGTAGCTATAACTTTGGACATTCCTACCAGCAGTGTTTGAGGGTTCCAGTTTCTCTACACCCTCCCCCACTTATGTCTTTAATTGTAGCCATCCTAGCGTTTTTCTAATGACTAATGACAGTCCAGCGCCTTTTCCTGTGCTTGTGGGCCGTTTATATATCTTTGTTGAAGAAATGTCTGTTTAAATCTTTTGCCCATGTTTTAATTGGGTTATTTGTCTTCTAATTGTTGAGTTGTAAGAGTCCTTTATGTATTCTTGATACTGACCCTTACTGGGCATAGATGGGTTTGCTGGTCCACTCTACTATATGGGTTGTGTTTTCACCTTCTTGATAGTGTCGTCTGAAGCACGAAAGTTTTTCATATTGATGAAGTTATTTTTCCTTTGGTTGCTCATGCTGCTGTTGTCTGTCTAAGGAACTACTGCCTAACCCGCAGCCGTGAAGACGAGCGCCTCTGTTTTGTCCGAGAGCGTTGTAGTTTGGGCCCTTACACTTGCGCTTTGGTCTGTTCTGGGGCGCGTTTTTGTGCGTGGTGTAAGGTCCAGCTTCATCCTTTTGCTCGTGAATATTCAGTTGTCTCAGCGCCATTCTTTCTTCTCTTGTGTCCTTTTTGATGTGGTCGTCTTGTTTCTTTCAGCAGTCTTTCATTTTCTGGCCCAATAAGATATTCCCTGGAATCAGTAATTTTTGCAAGTAGCCATGGTTCTTTCTGTGGGAAATGGTATTTGAAACCAGTAATCTAGGTGGTTACTGGGGTGTCGTTGTTTTTAGGTTTGTTTTTTTAGCAAATGCACCTTCCTACCTTCCTGCCTCCCCCCCCCCGCCCCATGCCTATGTATCCATTTACCCAGCTGTCTTTGCATGTTGCAGACAGAGCACTTGCAGCCATGTCTCCAGTTCCAGCCCAGCCCAGTGTCGCAGGGTTCTTCCCAGACTTCCCCCACCACACCTGCATCTCTCTTCAGCAGTGAGAAGCCCGACTGCCAGTGCCTTCCTCCCCTGCCCAGTCGCTACAATACACAGACAGTGTTTCCAGAATTGCTACACCACTGAGAATAAGCAAATCTACACAGTAGCGTCTGTGTCCTTTTTATTTTTATTTCTTAAAGAATGCACGCACAAGAGAAAAGCCTTCAAGGTCAAACAGAAGGCTGGCAGTGAAAAGTGAGTCTCCCTTTCACCCTGATTCCCTGTTTCTGTGTACCTCCCCCAGAGTCACCCTGTTCTGTTTCTCAGGTGGCCCTCTAGGCAGCATCTCTGCGCTGGTGGGCAGAGATTGTGTGGGGGTGTCTGTCCCCCCTCCTTTTTTGCACACTGTCTTGGAGAGTGGTCCATATCAGCACGTAGGATTCTGCCTCATTCTCTTACCATCATGGGGTTGTGCCATGCTTGGTTTATTTTTAGAGAGAGGGGACAAGAGGGAGAAAGGGAGAGAAACATCAATGTATGGTTGCCTCTGGTGTGCCCCCCACTGGGGGCCTGGCCAGCAACCCAGGCATGTGCCCTGAGTGGGAATCGAACCTGCGACCCTTTGCTTTGCAGTCTGGCGTTCAGTCCGCTGAGCCACACCAGCCAGGGCTGTGCCATGCTTTTGATAGCATCTTTTAACTGTGTGGCGGAAGCGCTTTTCTCTCGCTGGTCTGAAACTCATGTACACTGTCCTCTTGGTTAACACGTGGCTATGGCTGCAGTGTGTTTACGGGGAGAACGTATCTTCTCGGGGATTTGTCAGGTCTGACGGCTCTCGCAGGGGTCCTTGGTGGTAGCCACTGGGGGATTGCATGTTGAAAGGCTTTAGTTTCCTAAGAGTGTGGCTTTGCCCTAAAGGGGATGTGGCTAGGGACCCTGCAGTGCGGCCCTCTGTGACCAGGGTGGGGGATAGAGTGTGAGAAAGGGGTGGCAGGCTGGGCTTCGGAGGGCAGTGCTGTTGCCAGGAGTGGAGCGTGCTTCTGCCCTGACATCCTGGGCTAGGTTTATTTTTTAGGACTCACTCACAAGCACAGAAACCCAGCTCAGGCTAGTTCAGGCTAGTGTGAACAGACACACACATACAAACAAAGGGGAGCTGGATTTGAGGGCTCAGCTAACTGAAGGGTCGGGCCCAGCTGGACCCAGGCGCCCATGTCATTCCTCAGTCCACACTGGCTCCGCTCGCAGAGCCTGCTTCCCCGAGGTGTGAGGTGCCCCCGGTGCTGGGCAGAATGCATCTCTCTTCCAGGGCCTCTGGTCTCAGAGCTGAGACTCTCCCCGGCCCTCTTGGGTCACATTCCCTTCCCTGAACCGAGGTGATCCATGTGGAGAAGTGGCATAGATGCTGGGCCGTAAGAAGGACCCATTGCCCTGTGTCCCTTCCTCTCCTCCAAGCCCCACCTGCTTTCGGTGTTTGATCTGGCTGCAGCCCAGTCACTTCGAGCTGGTGTCCTGAGCCAGAAGTCCCTGAACTTCCCTGGCAGTCCGTGGCCCACCAGGCGTCCTCAGAGTTGATAAGAGGCATGAGCGTGGAGGCAGCGTTTTGCGGTTCAAAGCCTTCTCCTACATGGCGCCTCACTCAGGATAATAAGAAGCTGTCCAGGGTGACGGCAAGGAGCACAGACTTCAGCTCTGTCACTGCTGTGTCCCCTCGCAAGTCACTGCTGCAGCCTCCTCAGTGTTAGGACGGGGCACTAACAGTTCCCACTGCACAGCATGGTTGTGAGATTTAAATGAGCCAAAACAAAGGACCTACCCACGGATGAACCAGCCAGTTCCCATCGTGCAGTGAGAAGCTGACAGGACCTGAGACGGAAGCCAGGTCTTTCACCCCGGAGTTCAGGCTGCCTCCTGGGCCCACGGGCAGCGTGTAGGATGGAGGAAGCAGGGGCAGCTTCTGCTCCTGTGTCTTGACTCACGGCCAGTGTTTCTCTGCAGCCCTCCAGGGGACCTCTCTCTCAGCCACCCTCTCCTTGGTGATGTCCCAGTGCTGCCAGAAGATCAAAGACGCCGTGCAGAAACTCGCTTCGGACCACAAGGACATTCACAGCAGTGTTTCCCGAGTGGGCAAAGCCATCGACAGGGTGAGTGTGTGCGCGCGGATGGGGGTAGGACCCTGGAGCTGGTGTGTCCGGGCTCATCAGGAAAGCAGGTGTGGGGCGTGTGAGTGCTGAGTCTCAGGGCTCTGTCTCTCTCGTCCTTGTCAGAACTTTGACTCTGAGATCTGCGGTGTGGTCTCAGACGCGGTGTGGGACTCGCAGGAGAAGCAGCAGCAGACCCTGCAGCTGGCCATCGTGGAGCACCTGTACCAACAGGGCATGCTCAGTGTGGCCGAGGAGCTGTGCCAGGTAAGGGCCCGGCAGGGAGGGTGCTGGCACCTGCCTGCTCTGCTCTCTGCTCTGTGGTTTTCTTAATGTTCCTCTCTTGTTATTCCTGAAATCAGTTTATTTTAGAAAGGAAATCAGGCCTCCAGCCATAAATAGAAGATACCTCTGAAAAAGAGAGACGGTGAAAAGGGAAGGCAGTCATTTCTAGCTGGGGTTGGGTGCCAGCCGGGGTCCTGAGCGCGGCCTGGTCCCCCTTTCTTAGAGAGGGAGGTTAGCAAGATGAGAGAGCAGCGCCGTTCGGTGTTCAAGCGCACTGGCAGCGAAGGTAAAGGGCCCTTCTCTTAAAGTGACTGAGAGGGTTGAAAAGCAATGCTTTCTCACGGTGCTGCTCCACACAGGGCCTGGGGGCTGTCTCCCTTAGCCTGGGTGAGGTGGCCATCTGCCCTGAGGGAGGCCAGAGGGTGGTACTCAGCCTCCCAGGATGAAAGTGGGAATGAGAGTGACCACGTGGCAGGCTGGTGACAGCTCCTCCTCGCGCAGACCCTGGCTGTCTCCAGCCTGCCCGTGGCAGGTGAGGTTTTCTTAGAGCAGAGCATTTTGGAAACTGTCCTCCGGTGATGGGACCACATTCTCCCACAGGAATCTACGCTGAATGTGGACTTGGATTTCAAGCAGCCTTTCCTGGAGTTGAATCGAATCCTAGAAGCCCTGCACAGACATGACCTGGGGCCAGCCTTGGAGTAAGTGGGCCCTGGGACGGACCAGTAAGGGACAGAGCTTGTCTGTGGTCGTCATCTCGCCCAGTGTACTTGACGTACCCCCAACTCTGCCTTGTGGCCTCACATAGGCTTTTGGAGACCACCTCTCTGTCCTGGCTGCCCTGGTGCTCCTCCTCTTGCCCCACCAGCCCCACACTCAACTGGCCCCCTTCTTGGCAGATGGGCCGTCTCCCACAGGCAGCCTCTGCTCGAGCTCAACAGCTCCCTGGAGTTCAAGCTGCACCGACTGCACTTTATTCACCTCCTGGCCGGGGGCCCCGACAAGCAGCTGGAGGCCCTCAACTACGCCAGGCACTTCCAGCCCTTTGCTCGGCTGCACCAGCGGGGTAAGTGCCCAGGGTGGGTGCTGCTGCCCCCAGCAGATGTCAGCGTATCACCAGGGTGCCGCTCCCCAGCCTGAGAACTCTGACCCCTCCTTCACTGTCTCCAAGGGGAGCTGCAGACTCCAGTCGTCCTCCTCTGCCTGTCACAGCCTTCTAGCTTCATCTCAGAACCACCTCCCGTCCCTGGCGCCGGCTGTGCCACCCCCACACGCAGAGCGCACGTGGCTGTGTGGGCCGCGGCACGCCTGCCCATGTGCTGGTCTGCCTTGGCGCCCCCGCAGCTCCCTTCCCACTCGGGTTCCCAAACCTCAGATGGTCGCTGTCAGTTCCTACCCTGCTCTAGGAACTTGTTTCTTTAGCTCCCTTCATATTTATGACTTTGTATTTTATTGAGAAATAAACATGAAAAGCAAGCAGTCTAATTAAACTTTAGCTAGATGCCTCCTGCGGGTTTTTAAAAAGGAATATATTAGCTAGTGTTGGCGAGCAGACATGAGTGCCGCCCCCGAGACCTGAGATTCAAGGTCTGTTCCCTGGTGCAGGCGAGGGATGAGAAGAGAGCCAGGCCCCTCCTTTCCTGTGTTCAGGGGGGTACCTGGCCTTGTCCCATGGACACAGTCCCACAGGATTTCAGGGAACACCAGTTTTGCCTGAGGGCATTTCAGTCCCTGCCCCCCTTGACCCTGCTGCTCTTGGGGCTGGGCTCCGAGCCCTGGGGAGAGGCTGCCTCCTGGGCCCTGCACGTCCTGAGCTGCACCGGTTGCCTTGTAGACATCCAGGTGATGATGGGCAGTCTGGTCTACCTGCGGCTAGGCTTGGAGAATTCGCCCTACTGCCACCTCCTGGACAACAGCCACTGGGCTGAGATCTGTGAGACCTTTACCCGCGATGCTTGTTCCCTGCTGGGGCTTTCTGTGGAGTCGCCCCTCAGTGTCAGGTACAGCAGCCCTGTGCACAGGGCAGCGTGAGTGGGAGGACTTCAAGGGAAACCGTTTGCGAGGCCTGCCATCTGCCGGGGACTGTGCTTGGTGCTTTCACAGACCTATACTGGCCCTCTGAGTCATTCTTCCAGATAGGAATCACCTGTGTTCACAGTTGGAGAAACTGAGATTAGGAAGTTATGGCCCGAGGTCACCATGAGGTTAGTGGCAAGGTCAAGGTTCCTGTTGCGTAAGGTCTCTTGAATGAGGTCCTCATCTTGCCCATACCTTGAAGCCTGATTATCACAAGACCCTCCCTACCCGGCCTTCCTGCAGCCCTCGCCTCTCAGACACCGCCACCTCTCTGGTAGACTTGAGTGGCTGAGTCCCACGTTTGCGGGGTTTGCGGGGTTTTCACTCGGAGTCTCCTGTACAGTAACGCTCTTCCCGTGATTGCACGGTGACCTGGGAGTTAGAGGTTCTACCGTCCTCACTTCACAGAAGAGAAAACAGGGGCTCAGGACGTGAATGAACTTGCCTAAGGCCTCACAGGGAGTAAAGGGCACACGGGCCTGCCCTCAGGGCCCCTCGCCACACCACACATTGTCACCACCCAGTGTCCCGGTGCATTTACTGAGACTGGTTTTGGGATCGCATGCCCGCCCCAAGTGCTAGACTCCGGTTGGAGGACGGCATTTCCCAGCAGGACCACCGCCTGCACCTCACGCAGGACAGCTGCCCTCTGCCTTGCAGTGGTCTAGCACCCAAAGCTCCAGCCAGTTGGCTCCCATCCCCACCCAAAGCATGGTGAGGTCTGAAGCTGTGCCCCGTTTCTGAGGGCCTTAGTCGATGAGCAGTTACAGACGGGCAGACTGGGGCCTTTCACACTCATCACTGTCCCTGTCACACCAAGGACCTTTCAGTGGTTTGGACGTACTGGTCCCTGCCCCCTGGGTCTTCCTTTTGTCTCTCCTGTAGGTTCTTAAGTTTTTCTTTCTTTTTTTTAAAAGATTATTTATTTATTTTTAGAGAAGGGGGAAGAGAGGGAGAGTGAGAGAAACATTGATAGATAGATCAGTTGCCTCTCACATCCCCAACAGGGGACTTGGCCCACAGCCCAGGCATGTGTCCTGACCTGGAATTGAACCAGCGACCCTTTGGTTCGCAGGCCAGCACTTGGATCCACTGAGCCACACCAGCCAGGGCAGGTTCTTAAATTTTGAGGTGCCTTGGAATGACTCGAGTTGGACCCACGTGACTACTTATGTGGCACTTTGTGAGCAACCTGACATTCTCAAGGACCGATTTGCCCATGTGCCACTTCAGAACCCTGACCCGAGTCCCGTACCGACACATGCGCTGGCCCTTTGGTTTGTCTGCTGGGGTCTTGGCCTGGCCGCTGCAGCCCCGCTCTCTGTCCTGCAGCTTTGCCTCCGGCTGCGTGGCGCTGCCCATGCTGATGAACATCAAAGCCGTGATTGAGCAGAGGCAGTGCACGGGGGTCTGGAGCCACAAGGACGAGCTGCCGGTGAGCCCTGGCGGAGGTGTGGGTAGCAGGCCCTGGGGAGGACGGCCACAGCAGGACGTGGGACTCACCCCTGGGCTGGCCCCCCCAGATTGAGATTGAACTCGGCATGAAGTGCTGGTTCCACTCGGTGTTCGCCTGCCCCATCCTACGCCAGCAGACGTCGGAGTCCAACCCCCCCATCAAGCTCATCTGTGGCCACGTCATCTCACAAGATGCACTCAACAAGCTCGTTAATGGAGGGAAGTAAGTGCCCTGTGCTCTTCATTTCTGGGGTGGCTCCCTACTGGCAGCCCCTTCAACGTTCCTGGTTCTTCTCCCTTGCAGGCTGAAGTGTCCCTACTGCCCCGTGGAGCAGAACCCAGCTGATGGGAAACGCATCATATTCTGACTCCTGCCTAGAAGGAACTTGGTTAAAACAAGGTTTTCACCCGTGAGGCGTGCTGCCTCACGGGGTGGGTGGCTTCATTTCAGAGCAGCTAGCTGGCCGAGTGCCACTGCAGCAGAGGCCCAGGAGGGAGGCGAACCAGCCTGCATCAGACAGCTGGCTGCTGGACTGTCCCAAGCGGGAAGCACTGGCCTCTAGATCCCACCATCTCCCTGTTTCTACTGCCACTGACTTGGTAGCAACTGACAGAAGGACCAGAGGACTAGGGCTGTAGCGGCAGGTCTTCCATCCCTGCCCTCTGCCAGGTCGCACTGCCGAGCCAACACCCCGCCTATGCCTCCCACTGCACAGCCTCACCACTGTGTCCGTCGCCCACTGTACATAGTCCGGGTTAGAACTGAGCACCGTTGCTTTGTAACTTTGAGCAAATATATTCGCAGGCCTTCTCCTTCCCTTAGCTTCACCAACAAATCCTACGTGTCCATTGCACACAGGTATTGGCCTGGCTGCTCGGACCATGGCAGCCAGTGCCTAGTCAGCAAGAACCCAACCTGCATCTCCGCTGGGGCGGAAAGGCTGGGAGCTGTCAGCCCCTGGGGAAGGTGCCTTGACATACCCATGCATAAAATCACACCACCTCCACGTTACACAGCAGGGCTATGGCTTGTCAGGCAGAGCTTGGGGTTTAAACCAGGATAAACCCGAGTTCTTTCCAGTTCATTCCTGGCTACCTGAAGCCTGGTTGCTCTGCGCAGAGCCCTGTGCTGGCCTTGAGAGCAGGAATGTACCTTAAGCCTAAAACTTTGGAAGGGACTGGATTACCAGGGCCATTATGCCAAGGCAGAGAGAGGGCTCGGGGTTTTGTATTTAGCTTCATATTCCTATTTAAAATACCCTGTGTGGGTGGGCAAGTTGCTTCCATAAGCTTCCAGTGGCACTCAAGGCTCATGCAGGAAGAGGACCGGGGTGTCCCCGCCATAGAGGCTGCAGGCTCCCACGCAGTGGCGTCTGGGCTCAGCTGCCTTATCCTGCAGCTCCCTGCTGCTCTGCGAGTGGGAGGTGAAGGCTCGGGGGTGGCAGCAAAGTCTGTTCTCAGTTTGAGTCTAGCACCAGCCCTGGCAGCCGGGCATCAGTGCTGAACACTCGTCAAATCCTTCAGGGCCTCTGGCGAGAAAGGCTGCTCCAGTCTTTCCTGCCCCCCAACTCCTTGGCCCCACCAGCAACTTCTGCTTTCAAAAACACCCACAGGCTCATCACATTGTATTTTAGCATTTACTTCTCTTCACCTCATTCTTGAAACTGACTGCCAGGAAACCCAACAGGAAACAGCACTGAGGGAGATGCTGTCAGAGCTGCCTGGGAAAATACGTGCCTCAGGAGACTGGGAGACACTGAATGTGCACAGCAGGAGGGCAGCCAGCTGGCCCCCTGCCAGCCCAACAGCTTCTGGAGCAGGTGCCCAGGCTGCTGCCCAAGGCCTTCAGATGGGTGGGGGCAGGGCTTGCACCTCCTCCAGGCACTCATCATAGGCCTCCTGGTACTCCCCGTGGGGCTTGACCATTATCACGCAGGTGGGGCGCTTGGAGCCTGCGGCTGCACCCAGGTCCTGCAGAAGAGAAAGAGGCTGTTGGGAAAAAGGCCACACACCTATATGCCGGGCGTCACATACCGATGACCCACCGGCCTCATCTGTCTGACAGACGTGCTGTTTGGTTAACAACATATTTAAAAACATTTTGAATTGGTAGCCATTATTTAAAGTCAGCAAAGTTACAAGTGGTCCAGCAACACCAGGCCTGCATTTCCTCATGGCAATGGTGAAAGGGCCCCAGTCAGGTGGGGGCTGTCCCCTTAGTTAGGGCCGGTGCTTTCCAGGTTCCTACCGTCACTCACTCACTCCCTGTCTCCCGGACCTAGCTCCCGCTACGTACGGAGAAGGAGCCTGGTCCCTATACAACACCCGCCCCCCCCCCCCCAGCACTGCACCCACCTAG
Organism: Desmodus rotundus; assembly: GCF_022682495.2. Classification (NCBI taxonomy): domain Eukaryota; kingdom Metazoa; phylum Chordata; class Mammalia; order Chiroptera; family Phyllostomidae; genus Desmodus; species Desmodus rotundus. The sequence goes on from NC_071396.1 coordinate 42,125,376, forward strand.
CAGGACTAACACGGGTGCAGCGTGTTAGCTGACAAAGCACGTCCACGTAAACCTTATGTTTCATTCTCACTGCAGAGGAAGGGATTCCCATTTTACAAGAAGGAAATATTAAGTGCTGAGAGGTAATTCACCAGCAGTCTCCCACCCAGGAAGCAGCAGAGCCAAGAATCCACGCAGGCCTATACGAAGCTCACACTCTTTCCACTACGGCCTGCAGCTACAGACCCCACCCCAGACGCTCTCCTCCAGTGCTGACCAGGATGAGGGCTCAGGTGCTCCTTACCGTCTTAGAGGGGATGTAGACGTAGGGCAGATTGCGGTCCTCACACATAACGGGGAGGTGGCAGTATACCTCGATGGGCAACGTGTCTCCTGCCAGAACCATGATCCTGGAATGGCAGAGACAGTCATTGCTAGCTGCTCATTCCTCCTTTGGCCTTTGGGGTGCCGACCCAGATAAGATGGTCTCTGCCCTTGAAGAGCCCAGGTATTAATGTGGGTCGCCCAGCCTCTAAGAGTGTATGTAGCAAATTTGTTTGGTGACTGGGCTCCTCTGGGGAGGTGATTTCTGTTTCTTGGCAGCCAGTGCCACTAAGTGTGACAAGTCGTATTGCACTGGGGGAAATGAGGTACAGGAGGGGCCCCAAGGAATAAGAGCTCAATTGTCTCTGGAGAGTTAGAAGGGAACCAGGAGGCCACACCTGAAGAGACAGCTGAATAATGACTCTGTGGAAGCCCCTGGAGGGCAGGGGGAGGGGGAAGCATTTAAGGAGGAGATTCAGAATGTACCAGATAAACAGAGGCAGGCTGATGGCAGCCTGGGATGGCTTCGGAATCCAGGACAGAGACAGGGTCAGACAAGAAGACCAGAGAGACTGCCAGGGGCCACACCTAAGGGCCTTGAGTGCCAGGCTAAGAAGCGTGGGTTCAGTACCAAAAGCGACAGGGAACCAATGAAGGCTTGCCAGAGGATCCTCAGCTAAGGTTCCGTGCTGGCAAGGTGCCAGGGTGCTGGCAAGGGCCTCTGGAGCCCTGAAGACACAGAAGAAAGAGTCTGTTCTCCAGGGGTGAGATGCAAACACCTGGAGAGAGCTCTTGGTTCCAAGTCCTGGGTCCACACTCTCCTAGTTTTCCTCTTGCCTCCTGGACTTTCCTCCTCTGCAGGCTCCTCTTGTTTGAGTAGCTTTTAAATGCTGGGGCTCCTCACAGCCTGGTGCTCGGCTGCCCTCTCAGTACCTTCTTGCTGACACCGTCCATGGCCATAGCATCAAGTCCCATTTATGTGCTGACAACTCCCAGATCTATTCTCTCCAGCTTGGCCCTCTCTCTTCCAAGCTTGCAGCCCATTTGGCCATCAGTCTATTGAACAAACAGCTCTGCTAGGGAGAGGGGTCACAAGTCTAAAAGGCACCTCAAATTGTCTAAAATCAAATTCATGATCTTCCAACACAAACCCAGCCCCTCCACTGTTCACTCTCTCAGTGAGAGGACCTTCTGTCCATTCAGCTGAAGTCCACACCCCCTCACTCCATGGCCAAAAGTCCTCTCGGATACAACCACTTTAATTCTCTCCATTTCCAATCTAATCAAAATCACCCTCACCTCTTCTAGACCACAGTAGCCTATTTCAGTGTTCCTGTCTACTCCTGAGCCTCTGATTCTTTCCAAAGGTGACACTCCCTGGCTTTAATCCTCAGTGCCCTCCTAATGCTCTGAATACAAAATCCTAACTTATCCTGGCTCACAAACCCTCCTGAGAAGATAGCACTTCTGCCCACCAGCACCCTCTCCTGTGCTGGGACCTACTTTCTTCTAGCAGAGCTCCTCCCCTCCAAACCACTCCCTCCATCTTCAGATCTCAACTACCCCTCGCCCAGGTAAGATCTCCCACTGAGCATCAAATCTCCCCAGCAGTCTACCTCCTGAGAACCTACAAGGTACCAGACACTTCTGGGGATAAAGTGGGGAGAGGCTTTATCCTATTCTCAAAGAGTCGTCAGAAAAGAAAGATGTAGAGTAATGGAGTTTCTCATTGCATCCTATACTTTTTTCTTTTCCTTCATAGTTAGCTGTCACAACTTTTAATTTCGTGCGTGAAATCTCATTAAAGTAATTGTCTCCCCATGGCACAGTGCCTGAAAGAACAGACACTGAAATAGTTGAGTGAATGAAGCTGGCTCATTCGATGTGCTTCCCCTGGAATTAATTTTCCCCGTGGTGTCCTTGAGCTAGGGTAAGTGAAGTGATGTATTGGTTCGCTGCAGTGAAGGTAATTACTGACTGCCTGATTATTTTCCAGTAGCGTCAGCACACTATTACTGAGCACCTACTAAATAACAGGGGCACTGCCCTGGCTGGTGTTGGCTCAGTGGACTGAATGCCGCCCTGTGAACCAACAGGTTGCTGGTTCCTTTCCCAGTCAGGGCACATGCCTGGGTTGCAGGTCCCCCGTAGGGGGCCCTCAAGAGGCAACCACACATGGGTGTTTCTCTCCCTCTCTTTAAAAATAAATTCCTTAAATAAAATAAATAGGAGGGATACCTTCATTACCGTTTAAAACGCAAAATCCAGCGGAAGGGGGTTCTTACCCTTTCTCGCCTTTGTTGACAAACTTCTGAACCTCTTTCACCCCGCGCCAAATCTGCTTCTGCTTCACGGCTACAATGACAGAAGGGTCAGTCGAGGGGACCTCGTCCCGCCACCCACGTCCCCACGGGCCACCGCGGCGCCCGCCGGACCTTTCTTGATGCATTTGTAGAGCTTCCGAGTGAGGCGGCGAGAAGCCAGAGGCTGTGCGATGGGGTTCAGGTTCACCAGCAGCTCGTGGTAAGTGCGCTCCCCAGAGCACGCCTCCACTTGAGCCTCCTGCCTGTCGGGATCTCCCTTTATTTTGGTCATCTCAGCGGCCGCGGTACCGACTCCCAGTAGGTGATACACGAGGCCCGCGCTCCAGGAATCACTTCCGGATCATCCGCTCTAGTGAAGCGAGCCGAGCACCATAACCAATTAGGAAACGAGGTCTCGGACTCAGACCAATCGTTGACTCTCAGCTCTTTAAATAAAGAGGGGCGGAGTCTGGGCCGCAGGGGCAGGGCCAGTCCCTCCACTGAGAGGCGGGGCGGGGTTCGGGCCGCTCACAGCGCACCCTACGGGAATCCGAGACTAGGAGCGGAGCCGGAGGGAGGTGGGGCCTGCAGGAAGCGCGAAGCAGGGGAGGGACCTGGGAACCTGCTCCGCCTAGTGCGGGGACCTTTTCCGGCGAATGCCCTGGGAGCCGGAGGTGGCGGCAGTTCCAAGGAGAAGGGCTCCTAAGAGCCTTCGGTTCTGCGACTTGGGAGCAAGAATACGAAGTCGGCCCAATGCGATTCCACATCGCCTCAGAATCTACCTCCTCAGGTAGACAGTGCGCAGCCTGGGCAGGTCCCGGGTGCTGAGCTGGTCCTGGGTGGTGTGCCCCATGTGCCACGGTTCAGGTGAAGCCTGACGCTGCTAACGGTTTCCTCCGTTCTTGCACTGTTTCTGATACTCTGCGTTCTCTTTCCTAGCAAGAGATGGACGCCCCTCTCGCGCAGCGCCTCGGTCTAGACCGCCTTTCCCCAGAGAACCCGTGGATCGCTCCCTCTTCCCGCAGGGATCTGCCCACTTGTTGCCCACGGGAGAGGGCCCCCTGGTGACCACCGTATCTAAAATTACAGTACCGCCTCCCCGCGACCGCCCCCTAACCCTCATTTCTTGAACTTCCTACTGCCGCCTGGCTTCACACACGGAGGACACCCTGTGGGGTGAGGAGGAAACCTGCGTGAACACCGTGGGACCCGCCCTCCAGGGTGGCGTGGGGACAGCTCTGAGTCGGCCGGTTTGCAGTTAGTGTAGAGCCTTAGCGGACAGCGACACCTGGGAGGCAAGCAGGCCTAGACTGGGGCGGATCTTAGTATCTCCCACATAGTTCTCCCACTGTGCCTTAGAACACTGCATGGAAATTAATTAGGTAATTGCTGCAAATTGATTATGGGGTAGAAGCCCAGCCATTGTGGTGGAACAGGCCTGTATGTGGAACTTAAGAAGTCTGCAGGTGTCCGTGGGATCGCGGGTCAGTCAAGCCAACTTAAAAATTGACCTTTTAACCCTGTAACCAGTCATTAAATTAAAAAAATAGGTTTTTAAAATTTAGTATTGTAGCCCTGGTTGGTGTAGCTCAGTGGATAGAGCGCCGGCCTGTGAACCAAAGGATCGCCTGTTCACGGGCCAGGTCCCCAGGAGGGGGCGTGCGAGAGGCAACTACCCATTGATGTTTCCCTCTTTTTCTGCCTCCCTTCCCCTCTTAAAAAAATAAAATTTAGTATTTTTTAAAGATTTCTTTCTTTATTTATTTTAGAGAGAGGGAAAGGGAGAGAGAGAGAGGGAGAGAAACATCAATACGTGGTTGCCTCTTGTTCACGCTCAACTGGGGACCTGGCCTGCAACCTAGGCATGTGCCCTGACTGGGAATTGAACCGGCGACCCTGTGTTTTGCAGGCCGGCAGTCAATCCACTGAGCTACACCAGCCAGGGCAAGTTTAGTATTTTAATAAGAAAAATTAGGATACAATTCATCCTAACCTTAGATCTCAACTAATTTCACAAATAGGAAAATAGACCAATTGAACAATGAAAATATGTTATATAAGCAATACAAAATAATTTGAAAGTAAATACAGTTTGCATGCACCATGTAACCCAAAACTGACCTTTAAAAAAAAAAAATCCTCACCCCAAGGACATTTTTTCATTGCTTTTAGAGAAAGGGGAAGGGAGGGGGAGAGAGAGAGAAAGAGAGAAAGATCGATTGGTTGCCTTCTACATACCCTGGTCAGGGATGTAACCGGGAGCCCAGGCATGTGCCCTCACAGGAATCAAACCCCATGACCTTTCAGTCTACAGGACAATGATCCAACCAACCGAGCCACACCAGCCAGGGCAAAAATCGACCTTTTAAATGTTTTCACTTTAGAATTTTTTTAAAATCCTCATCCAAGGATATTTTATTATTGATTTGAGAGAGAGAGACATTTATGAGAGAAAGAAACATTGGTTGGTTGCTTCCTGTATGCACCCTGACTGGAGATGGAACCTGCAGCCTAGGTATGTGCCCTGACCAGGAATCGAACCTGCAACTTTTGGGGGTATGGAATGATGCTGCAACCATCCGAGCCACCTGGCCAGAGCCACTTTGGATTTTCTTGAGTAAAGACAGCCCTTCCTGCTGTTTAGGACCAGCTTTAGGACTGACAGTGGTTACTGTCAGTTTTGCCTGACTTCTTACCCTAAGCCCTCTTCTCCTCCTTCCTCCTCAAAGTCCTGCCGTGGCCGTTCTGGCCCTCTCTGGGAAGACAAGTACCTCTGAGCACATAGTGGGCAGGGGTCTGCTGCAGGGTGCTTTTCTGTTCCTCTTTCTGAGTGGTGTTCTTGCGAGCACTTTCAGGATTATAGAACAGATGACAATGTATCAGGGCCGCAAAGGGAAGAGGGGCTGCCAGATGTGTGGTGGAAATCTGTCCAGCAGAGAATTTCTTCCCAGGGAAATCCAAGTCAAGCAAAGGTGTGCGACTGCCCTTTCCAAGGCCTCATTTTGCAGGCCTCTCAGTTCTTATGTTGAAGGAATAATGTTTATGTGCCAAGCATGCTACATGTAACATCTCTTCCTATGCTCACAAAGAATACCTTCAGTATTTCCTGAGGCTTCTAAAGGTCCATAACTCCATCTAGTTCACACAAAGCTGGATTTGAACCCAGCCCTGCTCGTCTCCAAGCCTGTGCCCAGCCCTGTGAATTGGTGTTTGACCTTAGCTCAAAGGTTGTGAAACATGGCCGGATAGTGAAAGTGCAGAAACCTCGGCCTGGCCACGTCAAAAGTGTCAGTTTTTTGAGACAATGAAGGAGCAAGAACAAATATAGCCCCAGTAAACTACACTGTTGTGCCAGATCCAAGGTGATTTATGTGACTTTACTGATTTTGTTCAAATAGCCACTGGAGCTCACTTGTAGAGTGGGCAAGAACATAATGACAAATGGCTTTGGGCAAGTCATTTAGCCTCTCTGGGCTTCAGTGCCTCGTCTATAAAGTAAGAAAGTTAGATCTAGATGGACTAAGGTCCTATTTTTTTTAATTGAGGAGGATGATTTTTTTTAAGTTGAGATATAATTCACATACCATGTAATTTGCCCATTTAAAGTGTACAATTCAAAACAAACATAAAAAGAAAACTGAAGTGTACAATTCAGTGGTTTTAGTATATTCACTGAGTTTGCAGCCATCAGCAAGGTCAATTTTAGGCCATTTTTATCACTTCAGAAAGAACTCCTGCACCCTTTAGCTATCGCTCTCTAACCCCCTAACCTCCCATAGGCCTAAGTCACTGCCAGTCTGCTTTCCGTCTGTACGGATGTCCCTGTCCGGGACATTTTATAGAAATGGAATCATGTAGTATGTGGCCTTTCATGTCTGGCCTCTTTCACTTGGCATACTGTCTTCAAGGTCCGTGCGCGTTGTAGCCTGTGTCAGCACTCCGTTACTGCCTGACATGCTGGCGTATGGACATACCGCATTTTATCCATTCATTTGCTCATGGACACTTGGGTTGTTCCCAGCCTTTGGCTCTTGTGAATAGTGCTGCTATGAACATTCACAGTCATACAAGTTTTCATGTGGGCATACCCTCCCTCTCCGTTCTCTTGGGAGTGCACCTTGAAGCAGGATTCCTATGTCAAATGGTAATACCATGTTCACCGTTTAGGGGAGCCACCAGGCTGCTTGTCCAGAGTGGATGCGCCATTTTCTATTTCTACCAGCAGTGTGCAGGGGTCCAGTGTCCGCACATTCTCACCCGCGCTTGCCGTTATCTGACTTTTTCATTCCTGTACAGTAATCTGAGTGGATGCAGAGTCGTATTTTCATTGTGGTTTTTATTTGCATTTCCCTGATAGCTAATGATGCTGAGCAACTCTTCCCGTGTCTATTGGCTATTTGCATATCTCTGGAGAAATGTCTGTTTGGATCCTTTGCCCATGTTTTAATTGAGGATGAGCTTTTGAGTTGACTTTTATCAAGCTAGATGTTTCCTCTAGGAGCTGAAGTTCAAGTAAAAGAGAAAAATAAAATCAAATATAGGTTATGCAGCTTATTGGAAATTGGTTTAATTCCTTAAACAGATTAGTATGACACCAGTACTAGTAATACTGGCACCAGTACTAGTATGGTCAGTAGTAGTCAAGCTGATCTGCCCTACGTGCTCGCCTGGTTTCTTAGCAGCAACTGGTGTCTCCCCAGAAATGAATGTCAAGATTCAGGCAGAGTCTAGGGAGAGAGGGACCATTACGTGGCGGATGGGACCCTCCTTGGGGCCTGCTGCTTGGGACACACCTCACTGTAAAGCTGAGAGCTTGGAAAGGTCAGTGTGGCTCTTCAGGAAAATGCGCTTTTTTAGGGTCAGAGCTTTGGCTTTGGATCTTGAAATTTATTATTTTAAAGGTGATAATGTTTATGTTGAAAATTTTTTTCAGATAGTGCATAAGAATATAAAGCAAAAAGTTATATATCCTTCCTCCCCAACCTCTATTTCCCCCATTGGAGCTCACCAGAGGTGTTCCCTATTAGGTTTCCTGTGCACATGTGCATATGTGTGTGTGTGTAATATATGCATTTGTTTACATACCTTAAATATATTAAATAATATAATATACTCTTCTGGACATCTGTTTCCACTTATCAATGTATATCTTGGGAAAATTTTCTATTTCTATCATGGAGATAAATCTTTTAATCTTTGTCCTATCACATTGTACAGCTGCCCATAATTTATTTAGACAGCCCCTACTGAGGGACTTTAGTTTGTTTCTAGTGTTTTTACTACTTTAAGTAAGCTTTCAATGAATGTACAATATTGTACAATATCTTTGGTACTTTTGTGAGTCTATCCAGAGGTAAGTTCCTAACATTTATAATTTTGGCATATGCAGTATCGTCCACTTGTCCTCTACAGAGTGGTGACTGACAGCTGCTCAAGTGGTGTCTCTCCATCACTTGCGGAGCCTGCGTTTTGGCAACCTGTTACAGGGTGAGGAGGGGTGGCGACCCAGGAGGGAGAAGTGGTGTCTTGTTCTCATTTACATCTCTTTAGTTCGGAAGGAAACTGGATCTTACGTGTTTTGACAGGTCATTTGTGGGGTTTTTCCTGTCAATTCCCTGTTTCATTCTAGTCTAGTTTTTCTATAGAGTTGCCTCTTACTGCTTTAGAAAAGTTTCTGCTACTTGAAGGGAACTTTTTGAGTGCCTGTTGCTTTCATTGTTTATATGGAAGTTTTTGATCCTTCAGGTTTAATGTGACTGTAGGAGCAAGGCAGGGCCCCAGGGCTCCAAACGGTGAGCTTGACCTTCCTCCAGATGGCTAGCCACTGTCCTGCTGCCACCTACTGAAGTCTTTCTCTTTCTATCCATTCATTTAAAATGCCTCTGTTGGGGTCCTGGCCGAGTAGCTCAGTTGGGTAGAGCTTTGTCCCACTGTGCCAAGGTTGCAGGTTCAGCGCCCAGTCAGGGCACATACAAGAACCAACCAATGAATGCACGAATAAATGGAACAACAAATCGATGTCTCTCACTCTCGGCTCCCCTTCCCCCTTCCTCTCTCTAAAATAAATAAATAAAAAAAATGCCTCTGTTGGGGCATGGTCCCTGCTGGGAGCACACCCACATGATTCTTCCCTCCCAGGCCTGCATCTCCTAAACTCTAAGGGACCCCATGAGACTTGCAACCAGGGGAGCAATGGGCAGCCACAGCTTGTTTGGGGGCTTACCACCGGAACCTGTCCCCAGGGCCCTTTTTCCCTGACTTCTTAGTGAGCTGACAGCAGCCAGGCTCACTTCTTTCCTATACAACATTTCTGGAGAGCCAGGAAGCCCCGCCTAAGCTCTTTCCTGTTGCTCTTTCTATCTTAGGCCCTTCCTTGTTTCACTGCCCCCTGCTTCAGTAAACATACTCTCAAAATTAAAAAAATAAATAAATAAGAATAAAATACCTCTGTTGTATTTTAGATTCTAATTTGTGTTTGGGTCTATTTCCAGGCTGTCTCTTCTTTTTCTACTGCTAAATTGCTTTGATGGCAGTAGTGTCTGCTTTTTCACATCTGCTTTGTTTAACTGTTTTTAATGTCTAATAAGGGTTTACCGACTTACATCGAGTCTAGGGAAAAGCAGCTCATGGTGGGAAGAGGAGGGGCCTGGGGGTCAAACAGACCACGATTAAAAACATTTTTTCTCCTTACCTGAGGACATTTTTTAAAATTGGTTTTTGGAGAGAGTGGAAGGGAGAGAGAAAAAAAACACAGATGCAAGAGTGAAGCATCGATGGGATGCCTCCCGGATGTGCACAAACTGGGGGCCATATGTGCCGGGACCAGGGATCGCACGCACCTGGATGGAGTATTGAACCTGCAACCTAGGTATGTGCTGTGGGAATGGAACCCACAACCTTTCAGTTATGGCACAATGCTCCAACCAGCTGAGCCTCTCTGACCAGGGCAGACAGGCCGGGATTTGACCCCAGATATCCAGTTTTTATTAGCCTCGTAGCCCTGGACAGATTGTTCCACTTTACCACACTTAGGTTTTACTGTGTTTCGGTTTTTTCACCTTTAGACTGGGATGAGGATTGAGTGGGACGCTGCTACCAGGAAAGGCAGGCCCTGGCTGCTGATGGGCACGTGCTGGACATGGAGGCTCCTGGCCGAGCCCCGGGGCAGCAGCCTGGGCCTGAGCTTTACAGGGCCAGGATGAGGAACCTGCAAGACCAAGGGGACACGTCCCCCCACCCCTACTTTTCCAGTGCAGGAACTGAGTCCGTGACCAGAGCCTGCCCAGCCCTCACCCCCATCTTCTCTTCAGAGGTCTGAAGGGTGGCCAAGGTGGGGGTGGGTGGGAAAGGGGAGCGTGGATATTTGCCTTGGGGCACGCATACATGTGCGTGTGGGTATCCCTCACTGTACAGAACAGAGTGGGGCAGGTAGGAACTCTATCTGTGTTCCTGCCCTGAACCTCTCCAGGTGAGGGGCGGGCCTGCTTCCCTTCTTTTCTTCAGGACAACAGAGCGGTGGGGGTGGGGAGATGTGTTCATTAGTCCCAACAAGCAGATCTCTAGGGCTTCCCTCATAACGTCCCGTAAGCTGGGTGGCTTAGAACAGTACACACTGATTGTCTCACAGTCCTGGAGGCTGGAGGTCTGCAAGCCAGGTGTCAGCGGGCTGTGCTTTCTCTGCAGGCTCCAGGGGAGAATCTGTCCCTGCCTCTCCCCTCGCTTTGGGTGTGGCTGGCAATCCCTGAGGGTCCCTCTGTGCCTCGGTTGTCACGTGACTTTCTTTCTGTGGGTTTCTGTGGTCACCTGGCATTTTTTCCTCTTTGTGTAAACTCTGTGGTCGTAGCGCATTAGGGCCCACCCTTGTGACCTCAACTTGGTTCTATCCACGAGGACCCTATTTCCACAGAAGGTCACATAAAGATTGTATTTATTTATGTTTAATTTTTATTTTTTAAAAGATTTTATTTATTTATTTTTAGAGAGAGGGGAAGGGAAGGAGAAAGAGAGAAACATTAGTGTGTGGTTGCCTCTTGTGCACCCCCCACTGGGGACCTGGCCCGCAATCCAGGCATGTGCCCTAGACTGGGAATTGAACTAGGAACCTTTAGTTCGCAGGCCAGCACTCAATCCACTGAGCCACACCAGCCAGGGCAGACTAGGTGAATTTTTATGGTACATCAATGAAAAGGTGAGGAGAAAACCCCAAGAAGAAGTGTCTAAAATGTAGAAGGAAAATCTGGTGACTGGCATGAGGAAGCTGCTCCACCTTGGGTCAGACCTCAAAGTCCATTACCCCCATGCCCTGCCCAGGAGAAGGCAGTTTTTACCTATTTTTTAAAAATATCCTCACCTGCTGATATATTTTTTATTGATTTTAGAAAGAGAGAGAGGAAGGGAGAGAGAGAGGGAATGAGAGGCATTGACTTGAGAGTGAAACATTGATCCATTCCCTCTAGTAGGGGCCCCGACTCGGGTTTGAACCCAAAACGTAGGTATATGCTCTGACCTGGGATCAAACCCGCACACTTTTTGGTGTATGGGATGATGCTCCAATCAACTGAGCTACACGGCCAGGGCCAGTTTCCACCTTTTTGGCAAGGTGGAGGTACATTAACTGGGGACAAGAGTACTTGTTGGCAACGAGTTACATTCTTTTTTTTAAAAAAAGACGTTATTTATTTATTTTTAGAGACGGGGAGGGAGGGAGAAAGAGAAGGAGAGAAACATGGACGTGAGAGAGAAACATCAATCCCTTTCCTCTCTTACATGATCCAGCCAGGGACCCAACCCGAAACCAGGCATGTGCCCTTACCGGGAATCCAACCAGCAATGTTACGTTTTGCAGGACGGCGGCGCCAACTCAGGAGCCACACTGGTCTGGGCCGGAAGTTAAATTCTTGTATATTGTTCTTCATTGCTGGAAGTACTGACCTGGTAATCAGAAGAAGGTCAATTGTATTTTATTGATTATGCTATTACAGTTGTCCTGGTTCTTCCCCCGCTGCCCCCCTCCACCCCGCACCCCCAACTCCCTCAGCTCATCCCCCCACCATCATTGATGTCTATGGATTTTGTGTGTAAGTTCTTTGGTTACTACTGCATTTCCTATGCTGTACTTTACATCCCATGGCTATTCTGTAATTACCTATTTGTACTTTGTAATTCCCTCACCTATCCGTGATTCTGTCTCTGTTCCAGAAGGTCAATTTTAGAAGGAACATTTCCTCAGCAGGAAAAGATTTACTGACAGGAGGTGACCAAGGAAGACGGGTGCGCCTGGTGCTAGAGCACCCGAGGATGTCCAACCGATGCGGGATGGCTATGAATGACACCCAACACACAATCGTAAATATACTTGAAGCCTTTTTTTTTCCTCTTGCTCATCATTTAGTTTTCATTAGTGTTTGTGTATTTAACGTGTGGTCCAAGACAATTCTTCTAGTGTGGCCCAGAGAGCCAAAAGTTTGGACACCACTGGTGGTGACTGGCGCTGTTTCTGCAAAAGCACTAGGAGAGGGGGGAGGGGGTGTGCCTGGGAGGAGGCTCTGAGTCGGGGAGCAGGCAGGATTAAGGTGCGGGAGGTCGGCACCCGTAAGGTGTTTGCCTTAGGGGTCCAGAGGGAAAAAAAAGACTGGACGTGGAAACGTGGCTCACACGTCACTAGGCCCCGTCGGAAGTGTTTGTTGGGACCTCCGAGTGTCCACGGGGGCGGCCGGACCTGGCCTGGGATTGGTCCTTACCTGGAGGACGGGAGCCTCGGGCATGCGCAGATAGCCCAGCGGGCGTGCCGGAAGTGCTGCGCTCGGAGGCTCAGGTCGGTGAGTCTTAGGGCCCCGTTGGAGCGGCGGGGGTTTCATTTTGCAGGAAACAGGATTTGGGGAGGGAGGAGGTTATTCCAGGCAGATGGAGGTTTGCGCTGCCAAAGTGATCCGGAAGCCACCGTTGTGGGGCTCCGGCCATGGGAGGCGGAGATTGCCGGGGACGCTGGGAGCCGGCGACCGGTGGGCAGGCCACCGGAGGGGTACTGGGTCAGGCGGGGGGAGGGGCGAGGGGGGCGGGCTCGCTGGGCAGCTGCTGCCCCACGTGTAAAGCAAGGGACGGTAGCAATGGGTGAATGAGGGACCAACTCATGGCCTGTGCTCGGTTTTCATCGTCTTTATACCCGTTTCAGTGCTGGCCTGATTTTCAGTGAAGAAAATTGAGGCTCAAAAAGGGGATCGTGTTCTAAATCTCAGAGCTGGGACGCGGGGCAGCCGGGGCTTGAGCTGAGCCTCTTGATTCTAAAGCCAAATCTGGAGCTCCTGTATTGGAGTTTAGGCGGCAGCTGAATGGTCTAGAACAGGGCCAGGCAACTTTCCCTACACGGGATCAGATAGTATTTTCCGCTTTGTGAGCCAAGAGGCGAACCCAAGGGTATGATGTAGGTAAGTACATAATATAAGAAGAGACAAAACAAAGCGGGTGAGGGAAGGTGGAGCAGGGCACAGGGCGGTTAATGGTGGTGGAGGGAGACCTGACTTGGGGTGGTGAGCGTGCCATCCAGCGTACAGATGATGTGTCGTGGAATGGTGCCCCCGAAACCTGTATGACTGTGTTAATCATGCTGCCCCAAAAAGTTCAATAAAAAGGAAAAAGGGATAAAACATTTCTACACATTTTTATTGACAGAATTTAAAACTTTAAGGACACTAAGTTTGAATTTCATAGAACTTATGTGCCATGAAGTACCTTTTGTTTTTTAAAAACCATCTAAAAATAAAAGAAAAAAAACCGTTTTTTGTTCAAGGGTCATACAAAATCAGGCGACTGTCCAGATCTGGGCCATGTGCCATGGCTTGCCAACCCCTGGCAACTCTGCTGTCCAAGGCACTGGCCACTGGCCCATGTGGCTACTGAGCCCTTGAAAGGTATCTGGTCCAAATTGGATATGCTACAAGTATAAAGTCTACGCTAGATTTCAAAGACAGTGCAAAAAAACAAGTAAAATAATTTTCTATGTTGATTACATGTTGAAATTATAATATTTTGGATACATTGGACTAAATATTTTATTAAAATTAATTCACCTTAAAAAGGTTTTTAAAAAAGATTTGTATTTATTTTTAGAGAGGGGGGGAGGGAGGGAGAAAGGGAGAGAAATGTCAGTGTGAGAGAGAAACATCTATCAGTTGCCTCTTGTATGTGCCCCATTCGGGGATGGAACCTGTAACCCAGGATGCCCAGATGTGCCCTGACCAGGGTTGAACTGGTGACCTTTCACTTTGCGGGACAACGCCCAACAAACTGAGCCACACCAGTCAGGGCTCACCTGTTTGTTCTTACCTTTTTATTAATTGTCTAATAATTTGTTAGGAAATGTTAAATTATACACGTGTTGGCATTTGTGGCTTACATCATATTTCTGTTGTACAGCCCTGCTTGGGACTGAAGCTTGGAGGTGCAGGTATTCAGAGATGGGGTCTCTGGGAGATGATTAGGTTGTGAAGGTGGAGCCCTCATGAAAGGGGCCCCGGCGAGCTCCCTCACCTCTTCTGACACTGAAAGAAGACAGTTGTGTACGAACCAGGAGGTAGGCTCTTACCAGGAACCAAGTCTGTCAGTGCCTTGATCTTGGACTTGCCAGGCTCCAGAACTGTGAGAAGTAATGTTTGTTTATAAGCTGCCCAGTTTTTATAGTATTTTGTTACAGCAGCTTGAATGGACTAAAACACTCCCCTTCTCTGACCTTTGGTTTCCCTCTGTTAATGAGGGCTTTGAACTCGACCTTTGAAAACGATCATCTCTTGATCCTTTTCTAGCCATTAGGGACTAATGTTCTAGAAGATGTAGATGAAATAGACAATGCTGCTGGAGGTGGGTGTGACCAAGAAGTGAGGAGGTTGTCACCTGTGGTGGGATGGTCTTCTTGAGAGAGGCAGATGCTGTTTGCCTACCACTTGCCCCACTTTCCTTGCCAGGCCTGGCATTCAAGCCCCTCACCCGGTGGTTCTGGTCCAACTTTCTAGCCTCACTGCCCATCTTGCCCCGCGCATGGAGTTTGAGTCGTAGCCACACACGTACGCTGTTCTGCCCGCTCCCCCTCCTTAGTGTCTCTCTTTGACCCTCTTTTCCATCCCCACCGCTGGACTGTTGCTGCCCCAGTATTCACTGACTTCCTGTTTCCTGTGAATAAAAGGAACTCCTTGTTGTTGCCATGTAAAGCCCCTGCCCAGCAGCACAGCCTCAGCTCCTCTGTCATGTGGGGGCTACTTACAGTTCCCCAAACAGTGTATGCCTTCTCTGCCTGTACCCCTCTCACCCATCTCTGCCTGGAGACCCCCCATTCAGTCACGGAGAAGCCCAGGTGCCTGTCTGTCCTGTGGGAAGTCTTATCCTTCCCACCCACCTCTGCAGCTTGGTCCAGTGCCTCCCACAGGTCCCTGTCCTCCTGGCTTCCCTGATAGAGCATTCATCTCACCATTTGGCAAGCCGGTTCAGCTGCAGGATGGGGGTGGCCCCTGATGGTGGGGGCCAGTGGGTTACCCAGGACAGGTGCTTGGTGACGTCCCCTGAAAGGCTGGCTGACTGAAGGAAAGCTTTCCTCTCGTGTCTCCCTTCAGAGTCATTAACAGCAGTTGTTGAAAGCCTGTTGTGGTGAAGCCTTGGCATACAGTTTGTCCTGCCTTCCTCTGTAAGCAGCTAAGCCCATTTTTTTCTGTCTTTTAAAAAAATCTTTATTTTTCATTTTATTTTTTTAAGATTTTATTTATTTTTAGAGAGAGGGGAAGGGAGGGAGAAAGAGAGGGAGAGAAACATCAATGTGTGGCTGCATCCAAGGTGCCCCCCAACTGGGGACCTGGCCCTCAACCCAGGCATGTGCCCTGACTGGGTATCGAACTCGTGACCCTTTGGTTTGCAGGCTGGCACTCAATCCACTGAGCCACACCAGCCAGGGCTTGCTTTTTTCTTTTTTGAATCCTTACTCGAGGATATGTTTATTGATTTTTGAGTGAGAGAAAGAAGCATTGACCAGTTGCCTCCCACAAACAATCTCTGACCAGGGATCGAACCTGCAACCTGGGTATGTGTCCTGACTGGAGATTGAACCTGCAACCTTTTGGTGTGCGGGATGATGCTCCGATCCAGCCAGGGCTGAGCTCATTTCTTAGTGTCCCTTGTAGTAAGGCGAGGCCACATTCTAGTGGGTGGAACGTGAGTGGAAGTGGAGCGTGCCCCTCCCAGGCCTGGACCACAAAGACTCCCACACTAGTTCCTCCCCACACGTTTCCTCTGCCAGCTGTGTGCATCTGACAAGGCCAAGGGGATGGTGGAGCCACAAGGTGGGTCCTGAAATGAACACGTGGAGGAGAGCCGCCTCTCTGGCTTGAACACCCACCATGTACTGGTATCTGTAAGGAACAATCTTCTACAGTGTTTAGATCTGTTTGGTGCCACCCTGGCTGATACTCATGTCGTCCCAACCTGATGGCAGAATAATGAAGGCACAGTCTGGCCTTAGATGGCGAGTCAAATGGGGGAGGTGAGGGGGAGAGCTGACCCACCCACGTTCTGGCCGGCACAGGTGGCTAGATGGTGGAGGCATTCATTCTCTGTGGCCAAGAACCCTGGCAGAGGGTCTGGGCTCTGGGGACAAGCTGAGATTGAGGTGCCTTGGTGACAGCAATTCAGTAGTGATAGTTACGCCCGAGGGCTTAGAGCTCAGGAGACAGTCTGTCCTGGGGGGCGTGGACACTGGATGGGTGTGAATAAATTAGTGAAGCATGGGATTGTTGTGGAACCATAAACAGGCCCTAAATCAGAACCGGAAGAGCCTCCAGGGCTGATACTTGAGGCGGCACTGCTGCCTTTCAGAGGGAGCTGGGCAATTTGTTTTACAGCCTTTTCTGCCACCTGGCCTGCAGCAGTGGGTCCTAACTGTGCTCCTCCCCCAGTGCCCAGTGCCCAGAATGCTTTATAACAGTGAGAGGCCAGCCCCAGGGGCCTGGGAATGTGAAGTTTTAAGAGCTGTGCAGGGGACTGTGACATGAAGCCAGACGGCACCTGTCTGTGCTGTGTCCAGTGTCAGCAGCCTTGGGCTCCCCCCGAGACCCGGGAGCGTTAGGTCTGTGCCTGAAGCACATTCAGTTGAGGTCTGATTCCAGAAGGGTGTCCTGGGCGTCTCTGATTTGCCTCTGTTGGGCAGAGGCTGCCTCTGAGACTCAAGCTGGGCACAGGGGGCTGTTGCAAGAATGTGACCTTGGGGTGGGGACCCGCCAGCTGGAAGAGCTTCTCCAGAACTTCCGAGTCTGTTTTGAGGGTTGATTTGAGACACATAGGGGAGCTCAGCGGGGGAGGAGTCTTCCCTTGGATGCTTCTGTGGTTACTGTTGGTCGGTGTCCTAGCAGCTCTCATTTCTACCTGCGACCTGCCAGCCACTTGGCGCACTTTCTCCGATCCCTGGCGCAGGGCAGAGAGGCGGGTGTTGTCATTCGTGTTTAAGATGAAGAAGCCGAGCTTCATGGAGGCCTAGCTCAGGACTGACACCTCAGGTGCTTTCCGTCAATGAAAATGAGTTTAGGGGCCCAGGAGTAAGAAGACAGGACCTGGTGGGGGCTGGGTTGAGCCGGGTGGCATCTGCCCCACCAGCTCTTGTGGACAAGTGGGACTGTGTCATCTAACAATTTTCCAAAAGTAAGTGGAAATAGAACCTTTTTTTTCTCTCTCTCTTTTTTTTATTGTTGTTCAAGTACAGTTGTCTCCATTTTGATCCCACCTATATGAGACCATGTAGGTGAGATCCCCCCACCCTAACCATTCCCCCCCAACCATTCACACTTTTCCCCCACCCTAACCATTCCCACTCCCCCCCACCCTAACCATTCCCACCTCCCACCCTTTTGGCTTTGTCCATGGGTCCTTTATATATGTTCCTTGACGCCCCTTCCCCCTTTCCCCCTGTTGTCCTCTCCCCCTCTCCTCTGTTCACTGTCAGTTTGTTCTTTATTTCCATGTCTCTGGTTCTATTTTGCTTGCTTGTTTGTTTTGCTGATTAGGTTCCACTTATAGGTGAGATCATATGGTACTTGTCTAAGGCACCTGGCTTATTTCACTTAGCATAGTGCTCTCCAGATCCATCCATGCTGTTGTGAATGGTAGGAGCTCCTTCTTTCTTTCTGCTGCGTAGTATTCCATTGTGGGAAATAGAACATTTTTTATCATACTTCATACATGTTGGCAAATAATTTCTTAAGATGTTGAAAACATGGCAGGTCAAGCAAGCACATCTGAGTCAGGTTTGGCCCATAAGGAACCAGTTTGTAACCCTAGGTTAAGGGATCTTTTATTCATTCTGCAGGTGTTGAGATGCCTGCTGGAGGCATTGGGGTAAAGGGGACAGACGCGGTGCAGGATCTCATTGGTCAGTGTCAATATTGTGTGGTCTGCACTCGTAGAGGGACACTTCCTTGGTGCATCACAGAGAACTTTCTGGCGGAAGTGGAAATCTGATGGATGTTGTATTAGTCTGCTAGGGCTGCCAAAACAAAGTACCACTAGCTGGGCGGTGTATGACCACAGAAGTGATTGTCTCACAGTTCCGGAGGCCAGAAGTCCAATGTCAAGGTGTCAGCAGGGCCACATGCTCCCTCCGCAGGTTCTAGGGGAGAATCTGTTCCATGCCTCCTAGCTTCTGGGGTTGCTGGCAATCCTTGGTGTTTGCTGGTGCTATGAACTGAGTGTGTCCCCTTAAATTCACATGTTGAAACCCTAATCCCCCCAAGGTAATGGTATTTGGAGGTGGGGCCTTTGGGAGGCAATTAGGTTTAGATTAGGTCATGGGGGTGGGGCCTCAGGATGGGATTGGTGAGTGGATAGGAGGAGGCCAGGGAGAGCTCCCCTCTCTTCCCTGCCTGTCAAGTGAGGACGGAGTGGAAAAATGGCCATCTGCAGACTGGGAAACAGGTCCTCACCAGATACTAGGTCTGCCAGTGCCTGGAGGACTTCCCAGCCTCCAGACCTGTGAGAAGTCAATGTTTGTTGCCTACACCACCCAGTCTATGGTACTCTGTAGTAATAGGCCGAACTGACTAGGGCACTGGGCTTGCGGATGCATCACTCCAGTCTCTGTGTCCGTTGTTGCGTGGTGTTTTCCAGGTCTACACAAGGCTCTGGGTGTCTCCTCTTCTTAGAGCCCATCTAAGGGCTCTAAGGGCCCTTCTAAGGGCCCACCCTCCTCCAGATTGACCTCGTCTTCATTACATGTGCAGAGACCTTCTTGCCAAGTAAGGTCATATGCACAGGTACCAGGAGTTAGGACTTGAACATATTTTTTGGGGGGGGTACACAATTCAACTTACAACAGAAATGGAGAGTAGGCAGATGACACATGGGAAAGAGTACTCCAGGTAGAGGGAACAGCAGGTGAAAAGGCACCTCCAGAGGCAAAAGGGTACAGTTGAGTTCCAGGGAATAAAAGGAATCAGCACAGCGGGAGTGAAGAGTGGGCATAAGCTGTGGTGGGGGGTGGCTCAGGCCAGGCCTCACAAGTCGTGTGGAATGGTCAGGCTTGGCGAGGCTGCAATTGGAGACAAACCCCCAATCTTAGCAGATTCCTTTCTCATTCATGTCAAGTGTGACATGGGCTGAACAGCTCATCTTCATAATGTAGCTGTGCCATCAGAACACATGGTCTCCAGGGGAAGGGAGGTTTGGGGGAGGCCCTGGCCTCCACTGCTCAGGCCCAGAAGTGACCCTTCCACTCACAGACCACACAGCAAGGGGGTCCAGCTGAGTTGGTGGTGGATTTCTGTCACTGCCAACTGTCTCACTGGTATTCAGGGTTAGGATTTCATTCTCAGAGCAGCGGGAAGCCAGCCAGGGTTTTCACACAGAGTGTGACAGTTTTAGAAAGTTTCCTCTGGCTGGAGCCAGAGTCAGCCCTGAAGTGGGGGAGCTGGAGCTCGTGGAGCTGGGTGGGAAGTGGCCCAGGTGGGAGTCGGCCACCACTGTCACAGTATGTTTGTAGTTAACTCCTGCAACTTCCACCTTGTAGGCTCAGCCAAAAAAAAAAAAAAGTGAGAATAATTAATTCATGTAATTTAAAAAACTTTGAAAGTGCATTTTGTGCCTGTCCTCTTTATTCTAGACTGATGGTTGTATACGTTCTTACACATTTATTGCCCTACAGCCTGAATCCTTAAAACCAGGGGACTGTACTGTATATTCTCTGGGCCTCTTAAGTGACTTTCGGTGGTAATTGGGTTCCTTGCTGATTTGAGAACCTCATTGTCATGGAAGATGCCCTGTCCCCTAGGTCTATAGCTGGGACCCAATAACAAGTGTGGAGATCGTTGTGTCAAAAGGACTTTCTGCTGCTTGCAACATCTCAGGGCCCTGCCTCTGTCAGAAACGCCCCTGGATACAATATAAAAACATTCTGGGCCAAGACTTACCCCCGACTGGTCTGCAGTCCTTTGTAATTTATAAAGTGTTTACTAAGCCGTTGCTTCATTTGAGCTTCAGAATAATTAAATCTGATACAAGATCTAAGTTCTCAGGAGCTCGGAGACCCCTTGGCCTACACTAACCAGGAGCCCTGGAAACAATGTGAGTTGGAAGTGCTCGCTTTGTGGCCAGTTTTAGATGTGTGATTTCAGCATTTTCCTGTATAAATTATGGATAAGCACAAACAAATTATTTTGAAGCCCCAGTCAAGCCATGTTGGTGAAAGCATTTTGCCAACTGTGAAACATGGTCTGAATGTTGTTATCCTGGGACCTGACGTGTCATTTAAAGCGTTTCCCGAGTTGTGCTGAAGGAATCCACGTGGACAAGGACAGAGTAAGTGAATTCGTGTCCCCAGGAGTTATGTCCTATGACTGCATTTAGACTATTTAACTTTGAACTTAGGTAATCGCCTGAATTATCTTCATCGTGGGGTTTGTTCGGGATTTTACTGCAAGCCTTACTGGCAGATCAATACATGACTGAGGTTTTATGGATATATGTCAACTCCAGCTATGGAACCTAGCCCGAAGTGGTCAGGTGGGCCTTGCGGTTGAAGCGGAGGGCATTTGATCGTGTGGGGGTTGATGCCCCAGCTCTAGCTGATGATACCTTGGGGGGAGTGCAGTGCTGTGTGGCCAAATCTTCAGGTTTTCTGAAGTTGATTATTTTTTTCCAATTGTAAAACTGTCACATTTTTCATTCTGCCTGCAACTCCCTGGCTGGCTGGATAAGGGAGTACCCTTTGGCCTGAGGCTCTGGACTTCGGTGTCCTCTTTTATAAGTTGGTGATGGTACCTCTTTTCACAGGGCTGTTAGGAAACCAGATGAGAAAGTAGACCGCCTAGCCCACCACACTGGGCCTGGCTGCAGGCATCCAGCAGGGAAACTGTCAGCTACTTGTGTTCTGGTGCTGTTGGCAATCCTCGGCCTTCCGAGGATGTGATCCAGGTCCATTTGGGACCCTTCGCCCACACATGGAATCACAGGATTATGCAGGCCTTTCGAATTTGGTTGCCAAGGAGTTGATATTGAGAGGTTTTGTATATAAGAAACAGACGCCGCCCCGCCCCCCCATGATTTCCTGTTAATGGTATATGCTTCTTAAAAATTAAATTTCAGCAAAAATAAGTGAATTAAGCGAAAAAAATTTTTTTAAGCAACCAAAAGTATAAACGCGGTACTAATTGTCAAAGTGGTGTCCGGCGACCTAAGATTGGGGAACAACCATGGTTCTACCGTTTCTCCCGCCACATCCTGGTCACCACGGTTGGCACCAGATCCCCGGAGGACTCCTCCCCCAGCCCGCTTCTTGCTACTGTGGGAGGCGGCAGAAAGGGCGCGAGCGCGGGGCTCTGAGGGGACCAAGGTCAAGGGGGAGGGCGGGCTGCGTCGCAATCCCTCCGAGCGCGTCGAGTGCCCTGGGGGACCCTATGCGCCGGATCTCGGCCGCCTGGGCTCTGCCACTTCCAGCCGGGCGGCCTTGGTTTGTGAGACTTATTCGAGTCCACTTTCCTCTTCTGAGAAATGGGAGTGGCGGAGGCTGTCAATGCTGGGATTGGGGGCGCTGGAACGAGAGACTGCGACCTGACAGGGCAGAGGGCACGACTGGGGCCTCACGGCCTACGACAGTACCATTTTCCAATCCGGCAACCCGTCGCAGGGCCCAAGCTCGCGCGGGTTCTAAAATGAGGACAAAGCCCGCCCGGATCTAGCGTTCGCGCGCCGACGTGGCCAATGAGACGCCGGCGCAGTGTTGAATGACGGGAAGGCGCAGCCTATGAGCATGCGTCTTGTTGCGAAGTGGACCCCGGCTCCGGCATTATAAAGAGCGCCACGAGTCGGTATTGTCAGGCGGCGGCGCTGCGCGGGCCCGAGGGAGTCTTTTGGTCGGTGGGTTCCGTGCAGCAGCGGTCGAGAAGGAGCGCGCGAGGTCGCGGCGACTCCGTCAGCGGAGGGAGGGGAGGCCGGGCAGCGCGAGCTTGATCGCGGCCGAGCCCGCGGCACCTTCCCGGCGGGTGGGGACGAACGGGCCTCGCGGCCTCACCGGCGGCGAGGTGAGCGGGCGGGCCCGCGGGCGGCGGGCGGCAGGCGGGAGCCGCTCCGGCCTGACGTGCTGTGACCGCTCTTTGCAGGAGCCGCTGCGCCCCGGTCTAACATGTCGGAAGCGGGTGAGGAGCAGCTAATGGAGACGACGGGTGCCACCGAGAACGGGCACGAGGCCGCCCCCGAAGGCGAGTCGCCGGCCGGGCCCGGCACCGGGGCCGCAGGGGGCGCTGGAGGCGGGAGTGCGGCTCCCCCGGCCGTCAACCAGACCAGCGCCGAGGGCGACCAGATCAACGCCAGCAGGACGGAAGACGACGCAGGGTAGGTGCGGCGCGGGCCGCCGGGCCGCCGCCTTTGTTCCGGGGCCGCCTTTTGTTGGCGCCACGCGGCGGGGGGAGGGGCGGGCGGCCGGGGCCTGCTCGGGCCCGAGGACCGGTCCTCCGCACCTGTCTGCTGCGCCGCCGCTCGCGCTGGAGTTTGCAGGAGTTTGTTGGGTCGACTTTGGCGCCGCCTCGGGGCTTCTCGCGCGGGGCCAGGGACGGGCCGGCGCCCGGAAGGGGCGTGCGCTGGGACCCGCGGCCGAGCGGGTCTGGGCCGCGCGGGGCCTGCGTGGGCGGAGTTGGCGCGCGCCCGGGCCGCGTCCTCCCTCTCCTCCGCCTCCTGCCGAGGGCGGAGTTACAGTCCCGGCACCCGGAAGCCGCGAGTTCCTTGAGAGCGAGTTTTCGGAGGTGGTGAAGGCTGGCAGGGACGATAGTCTTTTGATACGTGGTGGTTACACAAATTGCTTCAGTTGTGAGCGCTCAGAGCCTGTACCCCTGGCCAGGTTGTCCTTCCTTTCCCTTGCCCGGTCTGGGGGTGCTGTCTCCTGCTCTGTTAGGGTCAAAGTTGACATTGGGAGGGCAGTGGACTTCCAATACCTTCCGAAAGTAGAACTCTTACGCCTCCAGGGGTAGATCTTTGTTCCGATGGTGGCTTTATTTGTTACAAACTCCTCATCGAAATCTTTGCCAGGGCCTGCCCTCCTGTCACAGCTTGCTTGTAAGACTTGTCGCCCTGTGTCTCACCCTGCTATTTCAGAAAAATGTTCGTTGGTGGCCTGAGCTGGGATACCAGCAAAAACGACCTGAAGGATTATTTTTCCAAATTTGGAGAGGTCGTTGACTGTACAATAAAAATGGATCCCAACACTGGCCGGTCAAGAGGGTTTGGGTTTATTCTCTTCAAAGATGCAGCCAGTGTGGAGAAGGTAAGCTGGGCACCTCGTATTAGCAGTGTATTCTAAGGACGGACACCATTCTTAGAGCGTGATTAGTTTGTGTGTTCTGCACGTGGTTGAGCGTTTTGGAAAAAGCAGAGAAAAGCAGCTTTGTGTTTCTGAAAAATTAAAAATACAGATTAAGTGGGATAGTGAGCATGTGTTGGAGTGGTCCAGGGAGAGGAGAGTGGACATTATTGCCTTTCTTGTGCCTGTTCTGGACACTGCAAAAACACTTTATTGTGAGGACTGGAGAAAAGTCCAAAGTTGCCATGAGACAGGCATTATTATATCTCCATTTCTCAGAAAACAAACTAAGGTTCAGAAGTTTAAGTGGAAGAGCTCACACAGCTAGTTAGGTGGTGGAGTGAGGATTCTAGCCCCTATGTTCTTAGTTACCTCCACTGTACTTCTGGAGCTAGGCCTTAAACTGGGCCTTCCTAGGCAGGAAGAGGGGTGTATTGCATTGGAAAAGTCTGCTGGGGCGGGGGGCGGGGGTGAGGACCGATTTACATGTTAATGTTTGCAGGTTGGGTTGGAAAGTCAGGTTGGAGGTAGAGTTTGGAGGGGATGAAGCACTTTGTGTACCTGTTTGGGGGTTTTATAGCTCCAAGAGAAGGGCCTTTAACAGGGTCGTGGTGCTGAGTTAGAAACCAATTTCCTCTTGTTGGAACCAGGTCCTAGATCAGAAGGAGCACAGGCTGGATGGTCGTGTCATTGACCCAAAAAAGGCCATGGCCATGAAGAAGGAACCTGTAAAGAAAATTTTTG
This sequence comes from Desmodus rotundus, assembly GCF_022682495.2. Classification (NCBI taxonomy): domain Eukaryota; kingdom Metazoa; phylum Chordata; class Mammalia; order Chiroptera; family Phyllostomidae; genus Desmodus; species Desmodus rotundus. The sequence continues at coordinate 42,149,535 of NC_071396.1, forward strand.
TGGGGGGTCTGAATCCTGAAGCCACTGAGGAGGAAATCAGAGAGTACTTCGGAGAGTTTGGGGAGGTGAGTGTGTGTCCTGCCAGCTGCCCTGAGGCAGTGGTCTTCTGGCCCTTGGCAGCCTCGGCTGGCTGGGGCACTCCTCAGCAGGCCCGTATCTTCGTTCTCTGGCCTTTAGGGAACTTTCCCCTGTGGGCCCTGGTGTGGGGGAGACATTGGTCCTGAGCTTTGCCTGTGTTTGCAGATTGAGGCCATTGATCTTCCAATGGATCCAAAGTCACACAAAAGACGGGGCTTTGTTTTCATCACCTTTAAAGAAGAGGAGGAACCTGTGAGGAAGGCTCTAGAGAAAAAATTCCACACCATTGGTGCAAGTAAGGTAAGGTGTCCCCAGTTCTGTGTGTCTGGCCTCCTGCTGAGGGAGGGCTGGGCCTTGCAGGTTTGGCTTAGGGGTTAGGCTGCCTCCAAGAGCTCTCCAGGGTAGTGAGACCTCATTGTTTCTCTGCAGTACCTGCTGCCCTGATTGGGGGACAGATGGTCTTGTCCTTTGAGGAGCTCCTAGCCTGGCAGGACCGGCAGTAAGAACAGGATGTGAGGACGGCAGGCAAGGAAAGGTGGCTTGTCTGTGAGGGAGCAAGGGTGCTGAGTAATCTCTTTTACTCTTGATATAAAGCTAGAAATCAAGATGTTTTTGGCTCTAGAGTCTAAGGTCTGCAGTTCTCAGACGATTCTAGAACTTCTGCCATTCACTGATTTCTCTCCTCGGTGGTGAGCTCTTTCCTGCTGTAGAAGCTGCAGCAGAGCGTTTCTCCTTTCTTGTTGCTGCCACACAACCAAGTGTTTGTTTGTCTCCTTCCCCTCCCTTTGTGCACTGGTTTAGTCAGCCCGGCCCCCTAACACCCAGGGCTGGTTTTGCCTTCAAATGAGCAGAAGTGAGATGTGCAACTGTTACCCTGAACTTTGGTCCGGAGGGTGGGGTATTGCTTCAAGTATTCTCTAGGTGGCTTTTGGGAGGTAAGGGTGTGGCTCTTGGAAACCTCAATGGTCCTGGCTGGGAATCCGGAAAGATCGGAGTAGGCTGTTAGAATGAGATTGGATCATAGGGGCAGTTGGATAGAGATACTGCCCATTAGTTGTTAGCCCAGTGGGTGGTGACACAGAGCCCTTTTTCTCTGTGCCATAATGAGAAATGGGCATGAGGAGCGTGTGGGGCAGCACTAGGCAGATTGCGGGCAGTGGGTCTTAAAATAGTGTATTTAGTTGTATGTCGGTTCAGTAGGGTGGAACACATCAGGTTGCATCACTGGTGGAGGTAATTTGCCAGTTCTTTATAGGAGTATGCTTGCATGGGGATTCCTTGTGTAAAGGTTTTTATATTGGTCTTAGCTGGGGGTGGAGTATGTGTCAGGGCACTTTATTTAAAAAATACACTTCTGATTTCAGCGGGAGCACTGGAAGGTCCCTGATCCTACCTCCATCTCCAGTGGGCAGGTGTTTGAGCAAAGAAGGAATCGACTCTGGGCCCTGAAGCTTTTGGCCAATGCCAACAGCAGACCAGTGGTTGAGGGGAGGGGTGGCAGTAGCAGTGTGGCCTCAGGCAAGCCCCGCCCTGAGCCTCAGTGGCTTTCTTCTCTACGTTGGAGATCGTGGTCACCACTATACATTTGAGTGAAATGCTTCATTTTCTGTAAAAAAGTAAAATAAAATTAGAAAGCCTTCTTATCCTTTAAGGCCCCTCATCTGGGAAGCCTCTGATCCCCTTGCCTAGTAGGACCAAGGTGGCACCAGACCTGACATTTGGTGTTTTATTGCACTTTGGCCACCCCACTCCTCCCAATTGTTGGACATGGAGCTGCCCCAGGGCTGTCCCCTGCAAACCTGGGTTTGTGTCCATCGCCCCCAGTACAGTCTCTGGGGAAAGGTTTGAGTCAGAAGGCCCTAGTGTGAATCTTGATCTGTCTAGGTTTTAGTTATGGTTCTCAGAGATTCTAGCCCAAATGTGGTTTCCCACTCTAGTATGTTTTGTTATTGAGAAGATGGACCGTATCTGCCATCCGAGTGTTTGTAAATGGAGGTCTCTGTGCATAGTCCCTCTCCAGAACTTGTCCCAGGGGCCTGACTGCCTGTCCTCTTGGCTTGTAGTGTGAAATCAAGGTGGCTCTGCCCAGAAAGCTCTATCAACAGCAGCAAGGCTCCGGCCGTGGTGGAAACCGCAGCCGAGCGAGCCGAAGCAGTGGTGGCGGCGGTGGAAGTGGAGGTAAGTGGAACCTGGAGGCACATGGGTCTGGGTTCTCTGCCTGCATGGAGCTTCCGTGCCTGTCTTGGGGGCTCAGTCTGGTCTCTGGTGTGGCAGGGCGGGCAGGAACAGGAATGGCTCTCCTGGGTGTCCAGGCTGTGCTGCTGCTGGTTGGAGTAGAAGAGCCCATATTTTCCATGCGGCCTGGTGCCTCAGGGCACTGGGATCGTTTGCATCTCCTTCTCGGGGGCGAAGGACCTGATGGGCTCTGGCTGTCCCATGGGTGGGTGGGCACAAGGTAGGGCAGGGCCGTGCCAGGCGCTTCATCTCCTTTCCCACTCAGGCCCCTCTGGCTCCAAAGCCTGAACTTTTAACGCCAAGCTGCCAGGGAGGGGCAGGGGTGATCAGAAGGCGATGTGAGTGAGAGTGAGCTCCTGTCTCTCTGGCCCTGAGTGAAGTCAGTGTTCAGCTCTCTACAGCTTGGGTCTCAAGTGCAGGGCCCTGTGTACCAGGACAGCAGTCCCTTGGCTTCTACCTCCGAGCTGCCATAGAAACCCTGCTACCCACAGGGCAGGATCTCCTCCATCCTAGCTCCTGCGTGTGCTAAATGGTCCATGGGCCCCTGTGCCCTGCTCCCCCCACAGGTCAGAGTCAGAGTTGGAATCAGGGCTACGGCAACTACTGGAACCAGGGCTACGGCTACCAGCAGGGCTACGGGCCCGGCTATGGCGGCTACGACTACTCGCCCTATGGCTATTACGGCTACGGCCCCGGCTACGACTACAGTAAGTAGGAGAGAGGGAAGCCCCACCTGGGAGGCAGGACAGACAGTGCAGGGGCCAGTGGCAGCAGGGGCTTTTGGAGTCAGACGGGCTGGGCTTTGTGGCCTGCCCCAGGGGTGTTGGCCCTGGTGAGGATTTGAGCCAAGCGCCTGGCACAGGGGTGAACGTTCGATAAATCTAGCTGCTATCATTGTTATTCTTGTCCCTAGGCCAGGGTAGTACGAATTACGGGAAGAGCCAGCGACGCGGTGGCCATCAGAATAACTACAAGCCATACTGAGGCTTCGGCAGGAGTGCCCGACTGACCGCACATGCTTTGTTTGGGTATTGAGTGAACACAAACAATTATGTACCAAATTTAACTTGGCATACTTTCTATGGCTTGTTCCATGTGCATCTTATTTAAAATTTCCCCCCTGGAAATCACTTTCCTGTTGACTATTTCCAGAGCTCTAGTTGTTTTAGGCAGCGTGTGATGTCTCAGAGACCAGAGCGGCATTGTGGGCTGATTGTATGACCGGCTTACCCAGAACCAGGTGGGAGGGTCTGTTTCCTGCTGCTGCTCTGCAGCCTGGACCTGTAGACCCTGGTTGTAAAGAGGTCTATCTTAGGAAACCAGTGTCACCTTTTTTCACCTTTTAATTTTATATTATTTGTGTCATACATTTCCTGTATTGGAAGTGTTAATTTTACTGTACTTTTTGGTACCTTTTGGGAATCTAATGTATTGTAAGGTATTTTACACGTGTCCTGATTTTGCCACGACCTGGATATTGAAGCTATCCAAGCTTTTGAAATAAAAATGTAAAAACCCCCAAGCCTGGGTGAGTGTGGGATATGCGGTGAGAGAGAACAGGGCCACGTGCTCCTGGGCTTTCTGAGCTCCGTTATCTTTCTTGACCGATGGCATGCTGTCAGGTGCAGCCGCCGGCTCTCCACGTCCTCATCAGTTTCCTGTAATGCCTGGGCCTTGCGTCCGACTTGGGCCTTTTAAAGTTAGGAAATGTCTTGGAGGTTTAAGGCACCTTGTCCTGGAGGTGGGGATTGTGCAGCAGGGATGTTACTACCCCCAGGCCAGTGGTTCTGGGGCACCTGGAAGACCTATCTTAACTTAGCAGTGGAAATGGGATTCTGTCTCCAAGCAGGACAGTGAATCTATATTCAAGGGTACCCCTTCCTGGTTGGCAGACCTCAAGTCTGGTGGCAAGAGGCTGTGGGGGTTCCGGGTGGACGGAGCCCTGTAAAGGGAGTTTGGTCTCCCCTCACTCCTAGAAAGAAAGAGCTGAAGCTTGGCCTCTGAGGAGTGCGTCAGGAGCCCAGCTGTGGCCCACTCACCTAGAGAAGGACGTGGCTCTGGCTCGGCAGGACTGCCACAGGGCTGGGACCTCAGCGTCTCACAGCTTCTCACCTTTTCTTCCATGTCTGGAAAATACCCCCAAGGCACCCAAAATGGTTAACTTTTCTGCTGAAGGCCCCTGCTGCCTTCAGTGTCTAATCTTCTTGGATGGCAGTTTGGAGATTGGGCCCACCAGACAAGCCCCACATCCCCACCCTTTATTTGTGTGTGTGCCACCAGCGCCGGGGTCAGCAACGATTTCCCGGAAGGAAAACCCCAACCCTCATGTTTCCTGAGACTTCCAGACTCAACTGGAGGCTCTTTTGTATGGGACACCTAAACCAGTTCTGTGGCCCCCCTCACCCAGGTCTCGTACCACCTCCGGTTGTCTGCAGGGTAGGGGTTGGCCCTTAGCTCCTGTGCCCTGGGGACAGTGGTGAAACAGCCTAGACAGGAGAAGGGACTTTGCCTATTTTGGGCCAGGCCACAGAACGTTGCGTGCACAACACAGTCTCAGGGCACAGGCATGTAATTTGTAGAGATTTCCTTGTAAGTGGATTCAGGGGAGACTGGGCTGACCTTGATGTTCCTACGTGACTGGGAATGTGTGGAGGAGTTTCATTTTGTGTTCAACCTGTGTGCGGATTTCAGCCATGTTAGCTGTTGGGGGGGCCCTTAGCTCAAGTGAAACAGAAAGCTGCTGCCATTTCGTTTCACAGTGGCTCTCAGGGTCCTTGAAGGAGGTGTAGTTCTGATGGCGGGGCTCCTAAGCCCGAACCTTGGTTTCCTTTGTCTTGCATCGCACAGTGGAGCCTGCTTGGCCAGATGGGTGCCGGCCCAGCTCACACCTGCCCAGGACCAGGGGAGGCTGGACCAGTAGCGCTCCTCTCCACTTTAGCTCCTTGCTCCCTGCACTGTCCAGAGGACCCCCGGCCCAGCCATGGAGCCCCTCCCTCGTCATGCTGGAAGGTTCTAGTTGCTGGCTCCAGGGTGGATTTTAGGGATGTGGTCCGCTCTTCTTTAGGCTTCAGGCTCACCTGTTAGGATGGCATCCAGCTTTGCCACCACGTGTTGTACGTTGTCCAGGCTGAAGCACATCGGGGGCTTAAACTTCAGGACGTTCCTCCCGGGGCCGTCAGTGCTCAGCAGAATGTAATTCTCCTTCAGCCTGTAGGATAGGACACTGCAGGGTCCTTCATGTGGCTTCCAAGGCCTGGCTTTGGCTTCCTGGCCAATACTCCAGTGACACCGCTCTTGGAACCCTCCGCGGCCAGCTACTCCCTGGACAGGGCACTGGCTACCCCCTGCAAAACTCATGCCCATCCTTTGTGGCCTGACCTCAATGGCCTGCCTGGGGTGCCCTCCACCTGATCCCGCTGCTCCCCAGAGCAGGGGCCTTGTCACACCTATTCCTGGAGTCCGTCTAAGTTAAGGCAAGTTCCAGGGCTACAGTGTGGTTGAATTTTACTTATCTGTGGTTTAGACGCCGTGCACGGCTTGCTTTAGGTGGACGGGAATGTCCGGCATCACAGAGCAGTCTCGTGAGCCCCATGCACGCCCCCCCCTCCCCCCACCCCCGGCCTTGGCAACCTCCCTGGTCTACACACAGGCAGCCCTGCAGTCCCAGACGGCACTGTCAGTTCTAGTGTCCAGTCCTTTTTAGGGCGACTATACCCTAATGTTATTACTGGTACCCAAGAATCATTTTTCGTGTTCCACATTTAGTATTTATAAACCTAGGAAGGTACTTTGGCCACTGAGAGAAGGGGTCCGATGTGATTGTATTTACACTTGACCCCCACTGTTTCAAAAAAATTTTCTGTTATTTTGAACCATGGTGTTCCTCAGTCTGTCTTCTTGCTTTCTCCCATCCTGTTCTCCCTGGCACTACGGCTGTGCTAGGAAGAACAAGGTCGGGACTTTGACTCGAGCTCTGCCACCCACCAGCAGGGTGCGTGCAGGTGAGACACCTACGTTGGCCTGTTTCCTCACTGAACTGGGGAAACCACCACAGTGGCTGTGTGAAGTCAGGCTGGGCCTTGGATCTAACTCCCCCTTCCTACCAGCCACGCTGGATTCCTGAGTCTGGGGGTGGGGTAGCGTGAATGGGCAGATACGTCTGGCCATCAGTGAGTAGGCAGAGACTGGATGGTTGCTTAGGAGGGGTGAGTCCAGAAACTGCATAGAAGGGAAGATTTTACACAAGTTTGTACTGTTTATGTGAATACTAAACAATGACACACATTTCCCAAGGGTTTTCTGAGGTGGTGGTAGTAAGAAATGGATAAAGGAGAGTAACAAGGGGGGAAGGGTCCTGAGGCTGGGGTCCTGCTTGGGTTCAAGGGAAAGAAATGTGAACTGGGTTGAGTGGGGCAGCTTCTGAGTCTGGAGGTGCTGCTGCTCCATTCAGACACCCCAGCCAGGTGAGCAGAAGCCCTGTCCGTCCTGGCACAGCCCTGGGGAAGCTGCTTCCCTTAGGCGGCCAGGGTCTGAGCCCTGGCAGCTCTGGCATCTTGGCAGAAGTGGCGCAGGCTGGCAGTGGCCCACTCCCATCTGAGATACTTGCTGCCAGGCACAGGGCACAGAGCTGACCAGGCCGCTTTCTCTGTCTGCAGACCTCAGTGAAGGGGATGCACGGATTGGCCTCCCCTTCCCCCCTCAGAGGTCCCGAGTGCCCCGGAACACAGTGGATGGAAGGAGAGGCAAGAGGCAGGCTCCTTTGTCGGTCAGGGCCCTACACACTGCAAAGGCAACTTGTTTGAAGAAAAAGTACCTGGACACCAAGTAGTCAGCCTCTTTGGTGGCTGGTGTCCTTGTGGCCTCATCTTTGATCAAATCCACACCAATGAAGAGCCCGACGCCCCTGGAGCAGAAGGCGACATCTCAGGAGGCCAGGTCTGAGGGGACCATGGGCCTTGCCCTTGTCCTCTGTCTGGGTCTCAGCCAAGCCCCATCAGAAAGTCCGCCGGGGCTTGTACTTCTGCCTCCTGGGGAGACAGGGCTACAGGAAACGTGGTGTGTGTGTGTGACAATTCCAGGAAGTGATTGCAATGGGGAAGGGCCCCTGCTGTGGACAGAGGAAAGGCTGGGGGCCAGAGCTACTTGATCCTGGCTTTTTCCCCCTCCCAAAAGTGCCATCTTGGGCAACAGCCACTCAGTGCTTCAGTTCTTCCACTGTGGAGTGGAGAGTAAAACTCCCACCATCCCAGGTGGTCAGGAGGTAAGAGGAGGAGTGACTCCAGGCCTCTGGCAGATGCTTGGTTAGTGGGTAGTGACTGCTGCCCCGAGCCTCACCTGATGTCCCCGATGATGGGATGTTTGGCTTTCTGCTGCCTGAGAAGCTCCATCAGGAAGCTGCCCACATGGGCAGCGTGAGCCTGTAGCCGCTCCTTCTCCAAGACATCCAGGACGGCCAGCCCCACTGCACAGGACACCGGGCTGCCCCCAAACTGAGCCAGGGGCAAAGGGCATGTCAGACATCCAGCAGAGCGAGCCATGCCCAGGGAGAATGAGGGCAACGGAGCTGCCCCACATACTCCAGGGGAAGTGACAGCACAGGTTCAAACAGTAAGTGGGGTTCTTCTGGGGGCTGTCCCACCTCTCCAGGTGCTAATGTGACACCAGGGCAAGTGCTCCCAGGGTGCAGTAGGAGCCCTGAGAAGCTGCAGAGCCAGAGGAAACAAACAACAGTGTACTGTGTGTCCTCCCAGAGCTGGTTTCGGGCCAGTGGCATTAGGGGCCCATCTCATGGGCTGGGCCCAGACCCACAGCATCGGGCCAGTGTCCGTCACTTCCAAGGAGAGCTGAGAGCCCCGAGTCAGAGCCACCCCAGGCAGCCTCTGCGGTTTGAGCTCATGGGTCTGCTGGATGAACCCAGGACAGATTTTAGGGCACAGACTGCAGCTGACCACTTGTGAGCCATGGTGGCCCGAAGACCTATTGTTTCACTGTGTGTGGCATCGTTAAAAGTTTTGAACTGGGTGTGAATACTTTAAAGTAAGACAACACAAAAACAATTTCTGACTTACACCTGACCCATCTGGCTGCCCTGGTATTGGCTGTTCCCTTCAGGTACCCTGAGTACTTAGGTTCACTTCCTCCATTTGGCCCTGCAGGTGGTCTGACGGGATTGGAGAGAGCGAAACAAGTGGTTTTCCTTTCTGTTTTGTGTCAGGCCACTTTTTTCTTAAACTAGGAAGACCTTACTGAGGTATGGTTTACAGAAAGTAAACTGCAAATATTTGAAGTGCATAGTCAGCCACCACTTACGGACATGAATGCATTTGGCGGTTTTGTGATTATGTGTCAGAATGCACTCAATACAGACATACATGGTGTAGCCTGTAGCTCTGTAGGGAAGGAAAAATAATTGGTTGAAACATCCCTGTGATGAAAGACAGTAACAGGAGAACAGCCAACAGTTGAATAACATGTACACCTCCTGTGTGCATAGGAGACACCAGGGAAGACCGAGTAAGTCACCGAAATGGCCGAAGCCACCACCTTCAATACGATCTTCAGTTGAAGACAAAAAAGATGATGGGGTGGGGGTGGGGAGCCAGGTAAGGGAGGTGACCAGGAAAAGCACAGTAAAGGTGGGTAAGGCTGTCACGCAGATTTAAGTTATTTCCTTCTGCATTGATAAGAGTTTCTAGAGAGGGAAGACACCCTTACAAATGGAGATTTCCCTTATAAATGTAGCTTACAAATGGGTCACTTCTGGTTTTCAGAGCTTTTCCCCAAATCTGTTTCTTAAAATTAACCATCCTAAAATAATCCTTAAGCCAAAGAAATATATTTTGGGATAAATTCTTTTCCCCTGTAGCTCCCAGGCTACAAAGCTGGCGTTACTGTACTGACTATGGTAGGCAGTTGTAATACAGCTTTAAGAATCTGTGTGGTAGGTTTGTTATCACCGCTATGACGTCACTGGCCAGTAGGCATTTCACAGCTCCACAATCTTGTGGGACCACCATCCCATGTGCTATAGACAAAAACGGGTCCTATGGGAAAGTCACTGCACAAGGTGATCTGATCATAAATTCCTAACCGGGCAGGTCATGCCCCAGGCCTACAACTTCTTTAGTAAAAGGTTTACCTTTGCTTTAAGCCAGCCCTATCCATTGTTTCTGTGCATCTAGGTTAACTCGCTTTTGAAATAAACCACTCTCAAGAAAGCACATAACCTTGCTAATTATCCCATAATGCAGCCCCCACCTTGCTTTCTCCCGCCTTTGTGAAATCCTTAGTTCCCGCCTTAATTCCAAATGCATAAAACAAGATGCAAAATGCTATTCTTAGAACCATTTTTCTCTGTTGAGATCTTGCTTCCAGATGTATCCTATGTTTGGCTCAAATTTTTTTCCTTTAATTTTTTATTTCTCAATTACAGTCGACATTAAGTATATTAGTTTCAGGTGCACAACATAGTGGTTAGACATAATTTTGGCTCAAATAATTTTTTATAAAAATTCAAAATTATCTACAGGTTCTTACGTCAACAATGTGGTCTGTTGACCAAAATATTACATGGTACATGACTAGTTCAAAATGATTCGACAAGGGTGTAAAACTGCAGAACCTCCAGTACAACGCGGACACAGACATTCCCGTCACTCCCCAGAGTTCTTGTGCTCTCCTCCACTGCTGGCTCAGGCAGCCACTGACTTGCTTGCTGTCACTACAGTTTTGCCTTTTCCAGAATGTCCTATGAATGGAATCATAGAATATGTACTCCTCTGTGCCTCACTTCTGCTCAACGTGTGAAATTTACCCACATTGTGTATATCAGTAGTTTGCTCGTTTTATGGTTGCATAATATTCCACTGTATGGACATACCACAGTTTGTCCAGTCTCCTGTTGAACCCTTGGGGTATTTCGATTTTTGGCTATTAAGAATAAAACTAATTTATAACAAGTCTCTAAACGTACGTTCTCATTTTTCTTGGTTAAATACCTAGAAGTGAAACTGCTGGATTTTTGATACATGTATATTTAACTTTATAAAAACTGAAACTTTCCCAAAGTGGTGCCATTTCTCACCATGAGTCTTACGAAATGCCAGTAGTTCCACATCCTTAAAAAACATCTGGAATTATCAGTGTGTCTAGTTGTGGCTGTGCTAGTGGGTGTGTAGTGGTCGTGTGCAGACCACCTGGGAAACCTGTGTGCAGAGGCCTGTCATCGAGACCACAAAGGGCTGTCTAGGCGATTCTGCATGAAGCAGGTCTGTGGCACGTCCAAACAGATTGTGTGTGGAATGGACACACGGTGCATTGAGGCTGCTTACTGTGCTACCAACCATGAGCTCGTTAAAAGGTAAGAGCATCTTTGGTTTAGAATCATGACCCGGCCAAGATGCTCAACTAGCACAATAAAAAGGTCTTTCCACCACTGTCTCCTGGGGGGGCAACAGAGACAATGAATAAATGCTTTGACATAGTCCTGGAAATCTAAAAGGCTGTAGATATGTGTAGGGATTATGCTCAAAGCTAAGTTCATGTTCAGGAAAGACCTATAAAGCTCTAAACTCTCACCACTGGCTACCTTGAGGCTCTAAAGAAGGAGGAAGTGAACGCTAAGACAGTTGTAAAGTGCTTGGCTGAGCGTTGAAGCATTCCCTACCACACGCCCCCACACAGCAACTGCCCAAGGCTGAGGCCTCGTGGTCCCAGGCATTTAAGGAGATGTCTGCCCAACCGTTAGATGATCACTAAGCTAACCACGCAGAGACTCCAGTGCCTGTGTTTGACAAAGAACGCAGACTTGACAGAATTCATTCAAAAAAGGCACTATATAAAGAACAAAAAGCAACAAACCGTGAGGAGGGAAAATGATTCCCAAAATTGCCACATTATTTAAAATCTCCAGTTTGCAACAAAAACAAACGCACAAACCATGAAGAGGGAGAATGATTTTCAAAATTGCCACATTATTTAAAGTGTCCAGTTTTCAACAAAAAACTGAAACATGCAAAGTTTAACAGTGTCAACATAAGAAATGTCCAAAGTGGTAGAGAATTTTTATGAGTTTATCTGAGCCAAAACTGAGAACAGTTGACAGGAAGCAAGATCTCCAGTGCTCCAGAGAATGCGTTTTGCAGTTTCTTTTTTTCCTGGCGAGCGCAAATGCAGTCCCCCACTACACAAATGCAGAGTTCCCCACATTTGGGGAAATGGCAGGGACCAGTACATCCGGAGCCCAGCGGATGAGCCTCGCCCTGGGAAAGCTGCCTTCACAGTCATGGTATCTTCCCTGGCAATTAAGTATTGCAGTTTCTTCCATGCATTTGAAATTGAGGAAGGAACATAAGGAAGATTACATTGAAGGTGGAAGAAAGCAAGGTGGGGATTGGGTTATAGGGTAGGTTATAGGCTCTTTTGAGGGTAGTCGAGGGTATTACTTTTGGCATTTCAAAGGTGTTAACCTAGACGCACAAGAACAATGGGCAAGGCTTGCTTCAACCTTGCTAAAGAAGTTACAGGTCGCCCTGGCTGGTGTGGCTCAGTGGATTGGGCACTGGCCCGCAAAGCTAAGGTTGCCGGTTTGACTCCCATCAGGCACATGCCTGGGATGCAGGCCAGGTCCCCAGTAGGGGGCACACGAGGGGCAACCACACATTAATGTTTCCCTCTCCTAAAAATATTTTTTAAAAAGAAAACTTAAAAAAAAAAAAAGTTATAGGCCCGCCCCCCCCTGCCCCCGCCCCCGCCCCCGCCCCAAAGTTACAAGCCTGGACCATGACGACCCACTGTGAACTGCCCAGTTAGGGAGTTATGGTTTATTATAGCACCTTTTTCATCAATGAAAGAAAGAAGAAAGCCTGCCCCATATGGGTGGGAAAAGAGGGGAAGCAAGCAATAGAGACTCCTGGAGGAAGCCCAGATGCTGGCCTTACGAGACAAAGACTTTTTAAGTGAGATGTCAAATGTTGAAAGAACTAAAGGAAACCATACCCGAAGAACTAAAAAAAAACCCCATGAAAAGGACGTCTCACCAAATGCTGAATTATCAATACAGAGATGATTAAAAAAGAACCAAATAGAAATCCTGCGGTTGAAAAGCACAGCAACCGACACAGAGTCACGAGACAGGTCCAACGCAGACTTGGGCGGGCAGGTGGAAGGTCAGCGAGCTTGAGATGGGACAGTTGAAAATCAAGTCTGACAGCTAGAAAGAATGAAAAAAATGAACAGCCTCAGAGACCTGTGACACAGTTGAGCATACGTGATATGCCAATGGGAGTCTCAGAGGCGGAGGGGAGAGAGAGAGAGGAGCAGAAAGAATATTTGAAGAAATAAGGGTCAAAAACTTCCCAAATTTGATTAAGAAAACCAAAATCCAACAATAACCTACACCCCCAAGGAGCTCAGTGAACCTGAAGTAGAACAGAATGATAAATTCCGTACCTAGATACAACATAACCAAACTATCAAAAGACAAAGACGTGGGTAAATAAATGAACTCTTAATTAAAAAGTCAATAAAATAATATACACCATGGTGACTATAGTTAATAATACTATGTGGCATATTTTAAAGGTGCTAAGAGAGTGGAACTTTAAAGTTCTCATCACTAGACACAAAGTGTAACTATGTATGGTGTGGACTGTTAACGAGACTGACAATACAGCTGACCCGTGAACAACGTGGGGGTTAAGGACGCCAACCACCCACACCGTTGGAAATCCATGTGTGACTTGACTTGGCCTTTTTAATTTATTTTATTTTTAAAGGATTTTATTTACTTTGAGAGAGATGGGAAGGGAGGGAGAAAAAGAGGGAGAGAAACATCTATGTGTGAGAGATCCATCGACTGGCTGCCTGTCACACAGCCATTCAGTGTCACTCAATCCACTGAACCACACCAGCCAGGGCTTAATTTGGCCTTTCACATATGTGAATTCCCAACTATGGATCAAAAATATAGTCGATCCTTGAAACTGAATTTGAATTGTGTGGGTCCACTTATGCAATCTGTGGATGTAGAGATCAAACTTGCATTGTTCAAGCATCAGCTGTTTACAGTTACCAAATCCTTATGTTGTATATCTAAGACTAATATGACGTATATCAACTATATCTCAAAAAGAGACAATATTGAAATCAGCAAGAGAAAAGTTAACTCATCACATACAGGAGAGTCTCAACAATAGCAACCAATTCCTCATGAGAAACCATAGTCAGAAGGCCATGGGGTGACATATTTAAAGTGATGAAAGAAAAAGACTGTTGATCAAGAATTCTACATAAAGTAGCCCTGGCTGGGGTGGCTCAGTGGAGTGCTGGCCTGCGAACCAAAGGGTTGCCGGTTCGTTTCCCAGTCAGGGCACGTGCGTGGGTTGTGGGCCAGGTCCCTGATTGGGGGTGTGTGAGAGGCAGCCAGTCAAAACATCTCTCACACACTGATATTTCCCTCTCCTTCTCCGTCCCTTCCCCTCTCTCTGAAAATAAATACATAAAGTATATTTTTACAAAAAGACTTCTACATAAAGTAAAATCCTTCACAGAGAAAGAAAACAAAAAAATCCTTCAAAAATGAAGGAGAAACTAATAGTACCAGATTTTAAAAAACTCACTAGTGGATCTACTTCACAAGAAATAATGGTATTTTTTTTAGGATGAAATGAAGGCATATCAGACAGTAGCTTGAATGCACATGAAGAAATAAAGAACTGGTAATGACAGGTAGTTCGAAAGCAAAGGGGTGGAGAAGACGTGCCACACATACAGTAACCGAAAGGGCTGGCGGAACTGTACTGGTATCAGACATACAAGATCTGAAGGTTTAAATCATTACTAGCTGGAAACATCAATGGGGAAAGAGCACTTTGTAAAGTATATGATTGTCCAACCACTATGCTGTCCACCTGGAATGAACACAAAGTAATACTGAATATATATAGTATGCCTAAATAAAAAAATGTTACCAGCCTTATTATAAACACTTTACAATGATAAAGTTGATCTATCAAGAAGATATAACCATTTGCATTTAACAAACACATATTCATTTAACAGTACCCTAAAATACATAAAGCAGAAACTGATAAAATAGAAATACACAATTCAACAATAGTTCAATCTCTCATTTTTGATAATGGAACAATTAGAAGATCAACAAGGAAACAGAAGACTTGGACAACACTGCAAATGAACTAGACCTAACTGAACTCAGAACACTCCATCCACCCATCCACTCTAAGGAACCTCCGCACAACAAAACAGACCAGAATACTGTTCTCCAGTGCACAGGGAACATTCTCCAGGATAGAGTATCTATTAGGCCGTAACATTTTAAGTATCATACAAAGTATCTTTTCTCACCACAGTGGAAGGAAGCCAGAAATAACAGAACACTGGAAAACTAAAAAACACATGTAAATTACACAATGTATGCTTAACCAATGGTTCAGAGAAGTCGGAGACTAGGAAATACCTAGAGATGAATGAAAAAGAAAACAATGTATCAAAACTTAGGGATGCAGTGAAAGTAGTGCTTACTGAAAAAGTTCTGTCTGTAAACACAATGTGGAAAAAGAAAAATAGGATCTCAGCTCTGGCTGAGTGGCTCAGTTGTTTAGAGCATCATCTCATACACCCAAAGGTTGAGGGTTCGATTCCTGGTTAGGGCACATACCCACATTATTGGAGGCAACTGATCAATGTCTCTCTCTCTCTCTTTCTCCCTCCCTCTCTCTCTCTCTAAAAAAAAAGCAAACAAACCTTAAATGACTAATCTAACCTTCCACCTTAAGAAACAAAAAAGCCCTGGTTAGGTAGTTCAGTTGGTTAGAGAGTTGTCCCCATTAGGCCAAAGTTGTGGGTTCAATCCCCAGTCAAAGCACATACAAGAATCAGCCAATGAATGCATCAGTAAGTGGAACTTTATAAATCTCTTTCTCCCCCTTCCTCTCTATAAACAATCCATCAATAATAACAAAAGAAACCACAAAAAGAAGAGCAAACCAAAACAAGCAGAAGAAGAAAAATCATAATGATTGGAATGGAAATAAATAGAAACATAGAAAAAAACAATAGAAATAAATTAACAAAACCAACTGAGATCAACAAAATCGACAAGCTTCAGCTAGGCTGACCAAGATAAAAAAAAAGTTACAAAAAATCAGGAATCAAAGAGGTCACATCACTAATAATCTTAAGAAGTAAAAAGGATCATAAAAGAATAATATGGACAACTTTATGAAAAGCTGGATAACTTAGATAAAACCGACAAATCCCTAGAGAGAGAGAGAAATACTGATGTTGGAAGCATTTGAGATCTAGCGCCCTGGCATATGCTGTCACTGTTGGCTCAAACCCACGGAAAAGAAAGAAAGAAATACTGATATTGACTTGAGAAGGAATAGGAAATCTGGAGAGGCCCACACCACGTAGGAACAATGAATAGTGATACTAAATTCCTACAAAAAAAAGCCTAGAACCAGATGGCTTTACTGGTCAATTTTACCAAAATGTTTCAAGAATTACTACCAATCCTCAGAAAGCCTCCCAGAGAACAGAAGAGGTATGAACAATTCCCAGGCTCACTCTCTGAGGCCAGTATTATTCTGATTCTAAAACCTGACAAAGGTTTCATAAGAAAACTATAGAAAAGTATCTCTTAAGAATACAGATGCAAAAAACCTCCACAAAATACTAGCAAACATATAAAAAGGATTATGTGCTATGATCAAATGGGATTTATCCCAAGAATGTAAAGTTGGTTCTATATATGAAAACCAAGTAACATAAGAAACTGTATTAGTGGGATTAAGGGAAAAAAATCACAGGATCCTTTAAATTCAGAAGAAACATTTGACAAAATCCAAGCACTCAACAAATTAGGAAAAGAAAGGAACTTCAACCTAATAAGGCACCAATGAAAACCTCACAGATAATATCATACTTCAAGGTGAAAGACAGCGTTTTTCCCTAGGATTTGGAACAAGATAAGGCGTCCACTTGGGACAGTTCTATTTGACGTCGTACTGGAGGTTCCAGGGTAATTAGTCCGGGAAAAGAAAGAAAAGGCATTCAGAATGGAAACAAAAATGATAAACTCCATTCTCAGATACCATGACCCTGTACACAGAAAATTCTAAAGAATCCATAAAAAACTATTAGAATTAATAAATGCATCCAGCAAGCTTACACAATACAAGACCAATATCCCAAAATCAATTGTATTTCCCTAGCAATAAAGAATCTGAAAATTAAATTAAGAAAAACCCCATTTACAAAAGCATGAAAAAGAATAAAATAGGAATAAACTTCACAAAATTAGTTCAAGACCTACACAAGGAAAATTAGAAAACATCGTTGAAAAAAATGAAAGGCCTGCGTAAGTGGGCAGACGTCACACGCTCAGGGATTAGAAGACCTGACGTTGTTCAGGCGGCAACGCTCACCAAACTGATCTACGGTTCAGCGCAGTCCCTACCAGGACCTGGCTGCCCTTTTGGAAAAACTGACTAATTCTGAAAATTCATACTGAAATGCAGGGGACCCAGAATAGCCAAAACAATCTTCACAAAGAAGAACAAAGACTGGAGGACCATTTCCTGATTTCAGAATATACAAAGTATAATCATCTAGACCAGGGGTGTCAAACTCACTGTCACCAGGGGCCACATCAGCCTTGCGGTTGGCTTCAAGGGGCCGAATGTAATTTGAGGACTGTGTAAATGTCACTACTCCTTAACTAGGGGCAAGGAGCTCAGCGCTGCCGCCGGGTAGAAACAAGGTGCCGGGCCCCACAGAACAAGGTCCACGGGCCTTGCGTCTGCCACCTGTGCTACAGGCTGTGTGCAGACGGCCGAAGGACAGATAGATCAGCGGAACAGAACCGAAAGTCCAGAAATAAACCCATAAATGCATACCTGTATGGTCAGTGGATTCTTTTTTTAAAAAAAACATGGAACACTTCACAAATTTGCGTGCGGTCCTTGTGCAGGGGCCACGCTAATCTCTGTAAAGTTCCACTTTTAGTACCTGTGCCACTGAAGCGGGCACCCAGCTGATTCTTGACAAGGCTGCCAAGACCGTTGGATGAGATGACAGCAGTCCTTTCAGCAAAGGGTGTTGGAACAACTGGGTATTGACTTGCAAGAGTCGTTACCCCTACTTCACACCATATGCAAAAATTTGCTCAAAATGGACCAGAGACCTACGTGTCAGAGCTCAAACTACAAACTCTTCAAAGAAAATGGAGGTGTCAATCTTTATGACCTTTGATTAGGCAATGGTTTATTAGGTGTGACTTCAAAACACAAGCAGCCAAAGAGGAAACAAACGGAACTTAATCAAAGATTAAAAATTTCTGTACTTCAAAGGACACTACCAAGGAAGTGAGAAGACACCTCAGATAATGAGAGAAAATATTTACAAAGTACACGTGTGATAAGGATCTGGTGTCTAGGATAGATGAAGAACTCTTACAACTCAAGAAAACCCCAACAAGTAATCCAATTAAAAAGCGGGCAAAGGATATGTAAGTGGGCCTTTTCCAAAGAGTACATGTATAAACTGTCATCGCAACATCACAGTCCTCGGGGAGACGCGAATCACAGTGACAAACCACTTCACGCTAGAATGGCTACAATAAAAGGCAGAAAATAACAAGTGCTGGCAAGGATGTGGAGAAACGCGCACACTGCTAGTGGGCGTGTGAATTGCTACAGCCGCTTGCTTGGAAAGGGAGTGTCATTCCTCAGAAAGTTATCACTAGCCCTGGCCGGGTGGTGCAGTTGGTCGGAGCATTGTCCTATGAACTGAGGGGCCGTGGGTATGATTCCCGGCACAGGCACACGCCTGGGTTGTGGGTTCGGTCCCCGGTTGGGAGTGTACGAGGGGCAATGATCAGTGTTTCTCCCCCTCCCTCCCCTTCTCTCTAAAATCAATAAGCATGTCCTCAGGTGAGGATTTTCGAAAGTTAATCTTAGAGTTGCCATATGACCTAATGATTCCACTCACAGGTATACACTCACCAGAACTGAAAATATATGTCCACGCAAAAACACGTACAGGAACATATTCGTAATAGGCAAGAGAGGGGGAAAATCCAAATGTTCACTAACTTACAAGAATGGATCCATGAAACGGTTATTCACCTGTGAAAAGGGACGAGGTACTGATTCGCACCGTGACAAGAAAGAACTGGGAACTCGATGAAAACACGGGCCACAGAACAGGCATTGCAGAGAAGAGGGGAACGCATGGCCAGTAAACGTAAGAGATGCTTCACTTAACCTGAAATCAAGGAGTGGCAAATCGAGAACATTCCCCGATTCGAGGGGATGCACCTTCACGCCACGCCCCGCGTGATTGGCACAACCGAAGAGGACGCTGGCCTACAGAAATCTCTCACATCTGCTGGCGGGGCGTTGACTTGTGACCGACTTTGGAAACAGATGTCACTGCCTCAAAATGGAGGTGAACGATGGCTCCATTCTTGGGCTGTCCTAGGAAAACTCTTGCACACGTACAAGACTCACACGAATGGCTCACAGCAGCACTGTTCTTAACGGCAATAACCGTGGGGACAACTGCAAAGCACACCAAGAGGAGTGCACAGTGCACCGTGGCGTTTCTACAGCGGGATGTTGTTATAAAGCAGCCAAAGCGAATGCGCGTCACTGACAAGCAGCGTGACTCTCGGGAACATATTGTCAGGTAAAAAACAAGCCCACGCAGCGCGACGTGCTTCTCACAAAGTTAGAAAACAAGAGTAACTACTGGGCAGGGGGCTCTGAGTGACGGCTGCCTGGGCTGAGGGGGCAGGGATGGGGAGCGGCCACAGGGACAGACAGGTGCAGGTTCTGGTCAAGGTCCTCACTTTGGTTTGGGGTGATGGCTTGTATCGGCAATAAAGCTGATTAACTGAAGAGGGCTATGCAGGAGCAGGTGATGGGTGTATGTATGTGGGCTTCAGTGAGGCAGACAAAAACCAGGCCCCAACGGGCTCTCCCACCCAACACAACACGCAGCTGCCTCCTCCTCCTCTCACATCCATGAGCAGTGTGCCCTGCTCCTTTCCCAGGTCCCCCGCCCTGTGTCCCTGGTGCACTGTGAACACACTACTTCGAAGTGATCAGGGGCTCTGTGGGCCTGTCTCCTCCTCCCCCAAGCCCCACCCTGAGCAGTGAACTGTCCAGGGCAGAGGCTCTGTCTGCAGCTCAGCGGGGCACAGAGTGACAGCTTGTTGAAAGCACCAGCCTTCGCCACTAACGATCTCTGCCAAATCCCGGCCATCTTGCCAAACCCTGACTTGTGGCTGGCCTCAATTCAAACCCACTCTGTTTTGAGAGGTCACGGTGAGTTCCTCCCCTCAATTCACTGCCCCTCCCTATTCTCCCCTGTGGCCTGTGCCCAGATCTCCTCTCCTGCCTGGACCAGTTGCCAACCTCCCGACTTTCTAAAGCACAGGTGGCAAACACAAGGCCCGCAGCCGACTTTGTTTTACTCGGCCCGGCACCTTGTTTCTAATCCGGCCGCAGTGCCGAGCTCTCGCCTAACGGTTAAGGAGCAGTTACATTTACACAGTCCTAAAGTTACATTCGGCCCTTTGAAGGCGACCGCGAGGCCGATGTGGCCCCTGGTGAAGATGAGTTTGATGCCCCTAAAGTGTATTTCAGATCGCGTCGCTCCCCCACAAAGTGTTTCCCTGGCTCCTCAGTGTCCCGAAGATCAGTTCAGGCACCTTGGGTCTTTACTGCGAGGCCACCTGGTGGCCGCCATGCCCCCTCGCCCACCACACAACTGTGCTCTGGGCGCCCCAGCATCCACATCACTGAGGGGACACAAGGTCAGGGAGCCATGCCCTCCTCCAGCTCCGACGGCAAGGTGGACTCTGGTCCTGGGGCACCGCCACCCCGACGGACGGGCGCTCGTCATGTACCTTACTCAGCTCTTAGCACCAGGTCTTGCACACAGTAGGCAGCTTGTGCTGCAGGGAAGGGGCCTCTTGTTCTCCTATGTATTTCATAGGCATATTTTGCCACAGCTTTTAGGTTGATGCAAATTTTAAAGGGGGTTTGTGTTTTTTCCTCTGACTTGCTGTAACTGTCCCTGGGCTCCCACCTGCCCCAACAGCACCCTGGGCGTTCCTCGTGGCGGAGCAGCGCCAGGTCCCTGGCCCTTGCTCGTTAAGGACCAGTGGGTTGCCGCCCAGACCCTCAATCCTCCCTGGCCCTGGAGCCTCCACTCACCGTATTGAAGTACTCAACGCCGGTGGCTTCAAACGCCCTCGCCACGGCCTGGGTTGTGGCCACGCAGGCTACAGGGTGGCCATTGCCAATGGACTTGCCCATGGTGACAATGTCGGGGACAAAGTCTTCCCCCTGCAGCTGGAAGGCCCAGAAGTGCTTGCCCACTCGGCCAAAGCCCACTTGAATCTCGTCTGCGACAAAGACCCCTCCGGCCCTGCGGATGTGCCTGCGGTGGAGGACAGAGGGCTGACGGGGGCGGAGCTGTGGCCAGAGGGATCAGAGCAGGAGGAGGGAGGTCTTGGGACTGAATCCTGGCTCTGCCAACGGTAAGGTTGAGGCCTGAGGCAGATGGCTGGCCTTCTAGGGGCCACTGTTTTCTGAGGGGCTCTGAAAAATCTGGTGAACAGGTAAGGCTGAGGTTGGAATGTGGAACAAAGGTCGGGAAGCCCAATTATAGGTCTGGCCTCTGGGGGGCCACCCCTCCCACCTACTCACTTCGCCACCTCCGGGAAGTAGCCAGCAGGGGGAATGATCTGCCCCCCGACACTGGGCAGGGACTCAGCGAAGAAGGCAGCGATCTGTGGACGACAGGGGACGTGGGAACACCGGCGTGCAGGTGCCGAGGGGCGAGCGGAGGCAGTTGTGCTTAATGCTGGCTCAGAGCTGGCTCCAAACAGAAGGAGTTACT
Source organism: Desmodus rotundus (assembly GCF_022682495.2). Taxonomy (NCBI): domain Eukaryota; kingdom Metazoa; phylum Chordata; class Mammalia; order Chiroptera; family Phyllostomidae; genus Desmodus; species Desmodus rotundus. The sequence goes on from NC_071396.1 coordinate 42,170,784, forward strand.
GTCATCGCCGTGTCCCCGGTTCGGCCTCCACATCACATCTGAGGGTCTGTGACTCAGTTTTCTTTCAGGCCTCAAACCAACCCTTACAACCCCGAAGCCTCCAGACTCCTGCACTTGGCCGGCTCCAGACAAAATGCACTAATCCCCACCCCCCACCGCAGGCCTCTTCCTCCTCAGCCTCCACCCTAGAACGGAAATGAGGCCCCCATCCCTGTCCCAGCCCTCCCTCCACCAGTCAGCAGAGCCTGCGTCCTTCTGTGCCACCTCTGCACCCACTCCCTCCCCAGACTGGGACGCCTGCCTTCCAGGGCAGGTCTGCCAGTCGCTGCCCTGGCCCCCGGCAGGGGCCTTCAGACTAGATGCCTCTTCCAGCTCTCCACTGGGAGATGCCTCAACCCCGGCACTAAGCTTGTCATGTTTAAAAGCTTCCATGACCCCTTCTGCTTCCAGCAGTGACTCCCAAACTGTGCTCTGCCTTGGAGTTGCTTCAGAGGAAACTGCGGGATGAGGGAAAAGGCTGACGCGGTGGCACACCAGTCCCCCACCGGGCTGCCACCAGAGCAGTTGCTTTCCTGGTTTTCTGTATGAGGGTGTGGAGCATCTGAAGCATGTAGGCCAGGCCCCCAGGTCTGGCTCTGCCACCCGTGCTGGCAGTGTGGCCTGCTTGCCTCTCCTCTGTGCCGGGACTCCTTCAGTGAGGCCTCCTCCCCTCCTGTCGCCGAGGCCACTGCTCTTCCAGGGTCCAGCACATCTGTCCTGTCTCGACCCTCTCCACCTCCACCACACTGGCCTGGACCGGCCCCTCATTGCTTACGCGCTCTTGGGCAGGCCCCATCCAAGTGCACTCTGGTCTTACTACCCTCCCTCTTAAAGTCCCTCAGAGGTCTGCCATGGCCTCCAGCCCCTCAGCCTGCGCCTGTGGGCATCCAGCACCAGGTGACCCGCCTCTGGCTGCTCAGGCTGGCCCCACACTCACGTGGCTCCTCACCTTGACGCAGGCTGCTTAGGGCGCCTCTCCTCTTCTGTCCTCAAGCCCACCCTGACTGGCTAACTCCTACTCACCTTCTGTCACTGAAGTCAGGCAGTGCCTCCTCCAAGGACCCCCCTGCACACCCACATGGTCCAGCCTGGGCCCCAGGGCTCCTGTAACACCCAGACACACCTCTGGATTGGAGTCTCTGAGGGTACCTGTACCTACTAGCACCAGCGGGCCACAGTGAAGTGGCTGGTGCAGGTGTGGTTACCTGCCTGCCCTGCGCCTGTGCATTGCCGACCACACGCTCCACCTCTCTGGCATAGGCCTCGGCTGGATTGGGATGGTCCTCCCGGTAGAGGCCCCGGTAGGTGTCTGGGAGAGGTGCCTGTGGGGGGGGACAGCGCTGTGTCATCCAGGCTGGGTGCGGGCACCGACCTGTCGCCCCCTTGGGCTGTGCATACCACGTGGACCCACTCCTTCTGGCCATCCAGGTCCCGGAACTTGTATGGGCTGATGTCAATCAGGGAGCTCAGGTGACCGTGGTAAGCCCTGGGGAGGAGAGGGGAGGGCGGGCTCAGGCCCAGGCGGCCTGTGTCTCTGGCCTGGCCTCGACAACTGTGTGCCCTCCCCAGGAGATGCCCCTTTCTGAGGCAGCCCTGAGTCCTCGGGCCAAGGTCAAGCACAGGCCATGGAGTCTGTAAGACCTCCTGCGAGGCCGCTTGCTTGGTGCATAAGGGGGCTCCCGGGGCTAGTCCTGGCCTTTGTAAGGTGGGGCTTCTCTTCAGGGCTGTGATAAGCTGTCCACGTGCTAAGGCTCTGACCCTGGCCTTGTGCGGCACGTGGGGGCCACTGTCGGGCCAGCTTCAATGCCTCCAATGTGGGACCAACTGCCCCCTCCCACCAGAGCTTTCGCAGCTCCCCAGAAGCTGCCCACCTACGAGAGAGATTAGGAAAAGGCCCCCCTGGTGTGTGTGTATAGGGGGGGTGAGTCTCTGTAGCCACAGCACCCCTGCTTCCTGCCCATGGCACCAGAAGCCAAAGCCTCACCGACCCCCACCAGGTGGCAGGTCCAGGCCTTGGGCGCAGGCCCAGGCTTTGGGATCGGCACTTACTGCTCTAACACCACCACGTCCCAGTGTCCCGTGTACTGGCGGGCCAGCCTCAGGGCCAGGTCGTTGGCCTCCGACCTGTGGTGGAAAAGGAGGGCACTGCGCTGCCAGCTGTCCGAGGGCTGTCCCTACTGGGGCCCTGCTTCCTCCACAGAAGCCCAGAGGGAAGGGGGAGCCCTGCCAGCAGCAAGAACTCTTGGGGTCCCGTTCATTAGTCATGCAGCAAAAACTCATCAAATGCCTGCCTTGTGCTAGGAGGGGGGCAGGGGTTTGCAAAAACAGATGTGTCCTGAAAACCAACCAACCAATCAAACAAAACCCAAACAAAGGAAGAACGATCATGTTGGTAAGTGCCTTAGGAGTGCCGAGCACCGGAGGGGGCCCTGCTTTAGATAAGGGGGCATTCCAGGCTGAAGTGTGTCCCGCAAAGTTCCTATGTTGACGTTCTAACTCCCAGCACTTCAGAATGCATCTGTATGTGCAGACAGGGCCTTAGAGAGGTGACGAAGTTAACATGGGACCGTGAGGGTGGCCCTCATCCAACCTCAGCAATGTCCCCGTAAGAAGAAGAAATGTGGACACAGAGACACCAGGGGCTGGTGTGCACAGAGGACAGACCGCGTGCAGACAGCGAGGCGGCCACCTGCAAACCACAGGGAGGCCGTGAAGGAACCACACCTGAGGACACCCTGCTCTCGGCCCCGGCCCCCAGGACTGCGGGAAGACAAATGGCCGCCATCGAAGCCTCCCTGGGGCAGGCTGAGCTGGCTACCGGGTCAGGGCAGGGCTCTGTGAGGGGCCAGTACCTGCACTGCCTCCCCAGGGAGAGGTTTCCAGCACAGCGAGTGGCATGTGCAAAGGCCTGGAGACAGAAAAGAGCTCGGTGTGCTCGGGAACCGAGAGAGGACGGGGAGGCCAGAGGTGAGCAGCAGTGGGGAGACACACGGGGCCATCTTCACAGGGCCTGGCACGGAGCCCGGATTTCCTTCTTGGGGCCATGCAAAGCTACCAGAGTTTTAGTCAGAGGAGAGACATGACCTAGCTTCCACGTGAGGAGGAAGCCTCCGGCTGTGACTAATGGCGTAGAAGGGAGTTAAAGTGGAAGTGAATCCTCTGGGCTTGTCAGCTTTAGCGTGCTGCCCCTCCTCCATCTACAGTAGTCGTAAAATAAAAAAGAACACACTGATTCAAGGAAAAAAGTGGAAGTGAGGAGACCAAGGACATGCAGCGAGAGCATGTGGTAGCTATGGAGATGGACAGAAGTGGATGGAGACATCCTGCAGACAGGTGAGACAGGCCAGATGTAGGACCGGGGTGGGGGGAAGGTTTCTGCCTTGAACAGAGATGTGGATGGTACTGCCATTGATAAGGCGAGACCACGTGTGGGGTGTTAGTGAGGGTGATGTCCTCGTGGGAAGGTCTGGGGTAGGTGCCTGGGAAAGCGAGGGAGAGCCGGGGCCATGGTCCCCCACCAGGCATCGGCAGAAGACGATCACCTCCTTCCTGTCTTTTCGATACATAGAGTTGGGGATGTTCCAGTCAAACAGGCCCTGACCAGCGTGGCTCGGTGGGGTGGGCATTGCACCGCAAACTGGAAAGTGGCCACTCCGATTCCTGGTCAGGGTGCATGCCTGCCTGGGTTGCGGGCCAGGACCCTGGTTGAGGGCGAGTAAGAGGCAGCCGATTGGTTTCTCTCCCTCTCTTTCTCTCTCCTTTTCCCTCTCTCTTAACTAAATAAATTCTTAAAAAAATAAAAAGAGGTCAAGTGGGGGGTTAGAATTGTGAGGCTAGAACACATGGGAAGCATCTGGGCTTGAGACACACACTGGGGAGTCGCCAGCACGTGGTGACTAGTAATCCCGTGGGAACAGATGAGACCACGAAGGGAAAGCGCCCAGAGTGGACCTGCCCTACAGAACAGAGGAATCGGCAAAGGAGCCGGGAGGGCTGGCCAGAAGCTAGGGGAAGCTGGGAGTGTGCAGTGCCCTGGAGGCAAGGCCGGAGCCCTTCTAGAGAGAGTGGTAACTGCCAGCGTTGCTGAGAGACAGCAAGACAAGGGCAGCAAAGGGCCCACTGGATTTGGCAACGTGGAAATCTCTGGAATCCACAGAGTACATCTGGTGGAGTAACCCAGCAAAGGTCCCTTTCTGCACCGCCAAGGAAGCTCCCACTCCTGGACCCAGCCCCCCACTCTTCCCAGAGAGGTTCCCATTCTGGCTTCCCTCCCCTGTGTGGATGGCCCTGGGCAAACTACTTCCTTTTTTTGAATGTCTGTTTCCTTATCTGTAAAATGAAGATGTAAATTCCGCTTCCTAGAAATTACCATGCGGGAGAGAATGACAAACGTACTACGCAAATGGCAACGACGATGATGACAATAGTTACTAGGACCTAAATGCCTCAACCTACGGTGTGTTGAAATGTTCTCCCCCCGGACGCTGGCCTGCTTCTGTGGACACGTCATCATCTGCCACTGTTGTCTCCACTGTCATTCCTCAGTGTGAGCTGCCATCACCTGTCACCTGGCTGCTGAAATGGCGCCCCATGGTGACCACTATCGATCTCCCCCGGACCTGATGACATCACGCATCTGATCAAAACCCTCCGGTGACTTCCAATGCTCTTATGATACAAACAGACTCTTTACTCGGTTGACGAGGCCCTGGCCCAGGGGTCCCGCATCCCTCCCGTGTCTGCTCATACCTTCCCTCCTTCACCGGCTGCCTTTCAGTGCCTCACGTGGGCTGGGCCAAGACTCTGCCTGCCGCAGGGCCCCGGCACAGGCTGCCCCGTGTGGTGGGAACCTGGACAAGCACACTCGTCTCCCGGGCAGCTCTCGGTCTGACGTCACTCTTCAGGAACGCCTTCCCCATCCCCCCAGAGCAGGCCAGGCCTGCTTCTGTGCCGCAGGAGATCCTGCACTTTTCCTCCAGGCAATGACCCCCCACCCGCATAATGTTTTATTTCTTTGAAGAATCACTTGATGTTTTGTTTCTGACTGAGTAAGCAGGGATTTGGTTGCAGCCCCAGCACTGGGCCGTGTATTTCCAAGGCAGAAATAAAGGCAGGCGTTACCAGGGTGAGCCCTGCCAACGATCCTGGAAGGGAGTCAATGGCACCTCTTACCAAGAGACCAGGCAGCTGGGTCGACAGAGTAAGCACAGGGTCTACAGCTGGGAAGCCCGGGCACCTGCCGAGCGAGGGCTGCCTCTTCTCCAGTCCACATTCGGTCGGCTCTACTATGCTTGTCTTGTTCGGGGGCTGGCCACAGGGCACTTACCCAGAGTTCAGGAAATAAAACACACAGAGCGCCTCTGGCAGGGTCTCGGACAGCCTTTGTGCGAAATCCACAATGTTGTCGTGCAGGTATCGGCTGTTGGTGTTGAGCACTTGGTTCTGTTCGTGTGCTGCTCGGACCACGAGAGGGTGGCAGTGTCCAACTGGAAGAAGGCCACCTCCATCACACAGCTGACTCTGCTCAACTGATCCTCCCAGGCCTCCCCATCCCCAATCTGAACACCCCGCTGGGGGAGACACAGTTATGGAGGGAGAGGTGGACAGGAAAGAGGGAAGTGTGAAGACAGAGGTGGGAGACAGAGGTCAGTTCTGGAAAAGGGAGACCTAGAAAGGAGTCCCTGAGGTTTGGGCAGAGGAAAAGTTCTCTGGCAGAAACGTACTTAGAGACCATATCTTTGGTAGGGGTGGGGGTGTCTGGCTGCAGGCTTGACCTCACCAGTCAGTGGGAGCTGGGGGTAATGACTGCCAAAGGCCAAAGATGATGCTAACAGCGAGCTCCCGCGGGAGCTAACCAGGAGCCAGGCACTCAAGCAAATTGCATGAGTTAACTCAATCCTCCAAAACACTATGCGGTGGGTACCCGGTATTATCATGCCTATTTTGCAGATGAGCAAACTGAGGAACAGAGAATTAAGTCATTTGCCTAAGATTACAGAGTTAATAAGTGAAGGACAGGGGTATGAACCCAGGCATGCCGGGACTAGAGCCCCTGCTTTTAGCTTCTGCTTTATTAACCTGACAGGTGCCTGCTGAGTCTCAGACTCGCTTTCCCCCATCAGCTCCCGCGGCCTGACCTGGATAACTGAATTCCTACCTCCGTTTCCTTGCCCAGGACCTGAGATGGTCGCCGGGGCAGATCCCTGCCATCACCCCCAGCACTTGGCCAGGAGAGCCCATTGCTAGTCGCGGCTGGGCTGACTGCTGCTCTCTGAGCTTGAGGTCAGTCCCAAGTGGAACTGGACTCCAGACCGGGGTCTCTGACTGCTGCCGGGTTTAGCACCGCTTCTGCACGGAAGCGCCTACAGCTACACCAGAAAGACTGGGCCTCCCTCTGCTCAGCTCTCCCCAAGTGCTCCCGCCTCTCTGCACCTCAGGATCCCCCTTGGACCGGGTTCACCGCCCCGGCCTCCTCTCCTGCCCCGCCAGCCTGCGGGATGGTACTGACCGTGAGCCACATTGTTGATGCAATCGATGTATTCCGCCCCCTGTTCATCATACATGTACTGCCCTTGGCCCCGGACAATCTTAATAGGATCCTCAGGAAAAAGGAGTCTGCAGGAAGAGCTGTGGGGACAGGCCAAAACAGTGGACAGCCACGCCTGAAGACCCAAAGGGAGAAGCCCACCCATCAGAGCGCCCCCACCCTTTCAGTTTCTGGAAAGCACAAAAGCTGGCAGGGCACCGTGCTGCTCCTGCCTCCAGTGCCCCACTCCGCAGGTGAGGCTGGAAAGGAGGAAAAGGAGGGCGTAAGCACTTGGGAGGCTACGTGGTTCCGGTACCCACATCAGTCCCTTGAATCCCCGGAAAAGGTGGCCGCCGAGACCTTCGGGGCTCCTCCCTTAGGCTGTGTTTCTTTGCAGGGGTGGGAGTGAGGGGGGCACCCCAGCAGGTGCCGGCGCGGGCCCTCAGGGGTTCTTGCCAGCCAAGTTACGCGGCTGCCCCGCGGGCTGCAACTCCCAGCTCCAGCCCGAGGCTGCCCCGCGCCCCGCCGAGGGCCCCAGGGGCAGGCCCAGGGAGGAGGCTCGCGGAGGCTGCCAGTGACACGGCGCCCCACCCCCGCCCTGCGTCTCTCCGCGTCGGCCCCAGAAGGCGTCCCTCCCGGGCCAGGCCAGGTCCTCCCAGGCGCCACGCAAGGGCCTTCTCGCGGGTGAAGGCCGCGGAGAGGGCGGTGGCTGCGGGAGGGCGGGCGGAGGGGCGGCCGCCCGGCCCCACGGCGGGGCGCCGAGCCTCCGAGACAAGGGGAGCGGGGGCGGGGCGGGGTCGCGGGGCCGCGGGCTCCGCGCAGGACGTGCGTGCGTCGTGCGTGCGCGCCGCCCGCGCCGCCGTCTCGTTACCTGAGCAGCTGCCGCCGCCGAGCCAGCGTCGCCGCCTTCCCGCGCGGAGCCGAGGCCATGACGCCGGCGGCGGGGTGCCGAGACGAAGGTCGAAGGCGCGGGGCCCCGCCCGGCCCGCCCGGCCCCGCCCCGCCCCCGCCCGCGGCCGGTGTCGTGAGTGAATTCTCTGGGCGAGCGAGCCCCGTGGGCTTCCCACGGCCAAGGCGTTCTGTGGAAAGCGCCGCGCGGGAGCGGGGTCCGTGCTGTCCCCGCGGCGTACCTCGGGGCTCGCCCTTCGGGCCCCGGCGGCTTCCCTGCCCTGCGTGGGAGGGGCCCCGGGGGTGTCCGCCGCGGCTCCCGCACCTGGGCGGGCTCTGAGCTCGGCGGGCCTCGCCCGGGACCCCGGGCGCAGTCTCTGGGTCGCCTTCCCAGTGCGTGAGTTGGGACGCGCCGTGAGCGGTCGCTGGGCCCGCAGGCGGGGTGGGCGGGCGCTGTACCGCGCTGGGGGGGGGGGGGGGTTGGTCGTGAGGTGTTCAGGCAGGAGGAGAGTTGGGGGCATCCTTGCCGCTTAAAGTAAGGACACGGCCCGGAAGCGGACAGGGCTCTGCCCTCAGACGCACAGCGAGTGGGCAGCACAGGCCGGCCTCCCAGCCCAGGGGCCGGGAGAGCAGGCAGATCCCCTCCACGGTGGAGCCCTGGCACTTTCTGCCTTGATGGACTCCAAGAACAAGGGGCCACGGTGCCCTGCTTTGCTCCCTCGTTGCTGATTTCTTCATCTCTTCCCCCCATAAGAATGTAGAATGTTTATTAAGGCATTTATTAAAGAACACTTGGAGTTTCTTTTTCCTCTTTCTTTTTAAAAAAGGTTTCATTTATTTATTTTTAGAGAGAGGAGAAAGAGAGGGAAACATTAGTATGTGGTTGCCTTTCAGGCACCCTCTACTGGGGGCCTGGCCCACAAGCCAGGCGAGTGCCGGGGCTGCGAATAGAACCAGCGACTCCTCGCTTTGCAGGGCTCAGTCCCTGAGCCCCACCCGCCGGGACCTCTTTCCGTTGTGATAACATACACATGCCGCAAAATTTGACCGTCTTCGCTGTGTTCCCTTCCTGCGACCATCACTACCACCCACTCTGGGACTTTCTCATCTGCTAAACTGGATGGCGTTTCTTACGTGTTTTTTTTTTCCCCCAGTGAGCAATAATCGTGCCTCAGATAAACCTCATTGGCTATGATACGGCCACTGTGCAAAGCTAGAAGTTTCTCACTTTTACTGTAAAATGGTATCGAACCTTATGTGTGATTCTTGAAAAAAAAAATTTCTCCCCAGTTAACCAAACGTGCTGCCCACATACAGGGCAGGGGAACTTGACCCTCAGAAAGGAAGTACAGGCAACCCTTTGGGGCCCTGCCTCGTGGCCCAGGGCAGCTGGGAGAAGTTAGGTTGGCTCAGAGTTTCCCAGTCCGAGGGCTGAGGCGGCAGCCAGTCCCAGCCCACACCTCACCCACTCGGGACGTCCAAGGCTAGGCGGAAGTACAGGTGGAGGTCAAGCCAGGCCTCCAGCTGGACGGTTTCCTGGGCCAAGAGTATGTATGTCAGGGGCAGGGCAACACCAGGAAGCCTCTCCTTCCTGCTCAGAAAGCCCACTCACCCCTGCCCCTGGCCCCAGGCTAGCGCTCCTGTATCCACTGTCTCAGCAGTCCACAGCCTTTGGGCACCAGGGACGGTGTCATAAAGACCCACAGACTGGGTCTGGGGGAGAAAGGGGTGGTTTCAGGATGATTCCAGCACGTTACAGTCAAGCTCACCGCCTGATGTGTGGCCCGGTTCCTAATAGGCCCAGACTGGTACCCTTGCCCTGAAAAGTTGAGGACCCCTGCATTATCTCATTCCCAGCCTTCTAGGGGCCAGTGGAAGCCAAGAGGGCAGGGAATGGGAGGAAGTGCCCAGTCTGAACCCAGGGCGCGGTGTTTCTCAAGGCCGGCAGCACGGGCACTCCCAGGTAGATGGCGCATCACGATGCAGGACTGCCTGTGCGTTTCAGATGCCTGATGTCCCCGGGCCTGGCCACCGAACGCAAGGAGTGTCCCCCTGTCACGGTGACAGCCAGGAGCAGCCCGTGTAGTATCCTAGGGATCAGGAGGAGGGAGACCTGGGTCAACCCCCTCCTGTGAGGGGGCAGGAATTTCTGTGATTAGTTTAGCTACAGTGGAGCCGGCAGGACTCAATAAACGCTTCCCTTTCTTCTGGAAGGGGGCCGCTTTTGACACGGAGACAGGAAACCCTTGCTCCCTGAGGCTCAGCTGGGAGGCAGGGCACTCACCCGTGTCTCAGCTGGGACCTTGAGTAAGTCATTCACTCTTCTGTAGTTTCTCACCCCCCCCCCCCTCCCCGCAAGCTCTTAGAACAATTTGTAGGCGCTAAAATGGGAAGTTTGCAGTTGAAAAGTTTGCAAACTAGGTGCAGGGTGTGAGGCTACAGGGGGGCAGCAGTGGGTGGCAAATAGCCTAGTCCTGCCCGAAGGAGCAGCTTAAAGGACCTCCTGTGATGTGTGGGGAGGGGAACATGTGGTTTCTCCCACGGAGAGAATCTGTCTGCCGATCACCCCGCATCATGGTGCTGCCCAGCCGACTGCGCCCTGACAAGCAGCTTCAGAAGACAATTCTGGTTATTTCTCCCTCGGCAGAGGACGACCCCCTCACAGCCTCCGTTTCTTCACACGTCCAACGGAGGTGGTGACGTGAACCACATATGTGCCCCCCTCCACAGGCTGGTGGGGGGACCCTGAGGGTCCTGGGTGGAGTGGGGAGCAAGTGCAAACTGTAGAGTGCAGTGGGTTTGTGAGGTTATGCTGGGACACCAGAGGGCGCTCGGACAGCCTGTGACCTCACCAGTCGGTCGTCAGAGCCCCACTGGGCCCCTTCCTCTTCAAGCCGCTGGCTTCCCTGCTGAGCCAGACTGGCCGGCTGAGCAGTGGCCTGCCCCTCATCGCCAGCAGCTTAGGGAGACAGCGGCGAGGACCTGACACATTCCTCCTCCTCAGCCAGGGTGTGGGTGGGCCTCTTCTGCTCCACCAGAGTGGGGGCTTGGGGGGCTGCCCAAACTGCGGCTCTCCTTAGGCCTCAGCCCTCGGAGGGAGAGGGCCTGAGGTGCTATCACCGCAGGCACCTTCTTGTCCACACCGCCCCGGATGTGCTTGGTTTTGTCATCTGTGTGATGGGCACATTGGCTGGGTCCCTCTCTCAGGGCTGTTCAAAGGACCAGCTGGAGCGAGTGATGTGGAAACGCTTTGCCAGACTCTGGCCCTTGCTTGGTCTTGGAGTGGGGAGGAGCGTGAGAACTCGGAATCACAGGAGCTACCAGGTGCCCGGCCTGCCCTGGGTTCTCCTGGTGCTCCATGCAGCTGGTCCCCACTAACTGCCGTCGGAGACAAGGCATCACTGACCCTTTGTACAGGTGAGGTGGCAGGCGGAGTTTTCTAAGAGGGCTGCAACCAGACCTGCATTTTCTCCTTAAATTATGATGTTGATACTTTTCCCTTGAATTGGAAGTCAGCCACTGATTGTGCCAGGAAGTGGCACCCTATGACTTCTGAGGCTCGGCCATAAAAGGTGACACAGCTTCCCCCTGGTTTGCCATGGAACGCTCACCCTTAGAGTCCAGCAGCCATGCTGTGAGGAGCCCAGACCACGGGGAGAGGCCCAGGCTGTGTGAAAGGGTCAGGCCAGTTCCCAGCCCGCCAGACGGTGCATGGCCCAGTCAGGCCAGTTTCCCACCCGCCGGACTGCCTGTGACTCAGTTATCCCGACTCATGGGGTAGCCCGCGGCTTAATCGGAACTCTCTCCCACCGTGCACAGTAGACATCGGCGCCACCACAATGGCCGGTGGTCAGACTGACCCGCCTGTACCTGGGGACAGCCCGCCCTTTACCTAACCCATTGTCCTGGCTTACGTCCTGGAGCCCTGAGGCCCCCCTAGAAGAACAAGAGACTAACCCTGCCCCATCCCCTCACAAACCCTGTGCTTTTTCTTTAAAAACCCCTTCCTACCTCCCCTCAGGGCTGCAGTCAGTCCAACTCAGGCTGTCTGTAAGCACAGCATCAGATAAAGGCACTTGGAGCAGATCATCCAGTTCCTCCTGCTCCATTCCTCCCGCATTTCCAACAGTGGGTGTTCTGGCCACCTGACCCCCCAGCTGACGGCCAGCGCCAGCCAACCGCCGGCTGCAGGGCAGCTTGAGCCACGGCCACCGGCGGAGCCCAGCGGCCCAGCAGCCCCAGAGCGCTGGAAGTGTAGAGGATTGTTGTCTTGAGGCAGCAGCACGTCTTGGGGTGGTTTTCTGTCTGGCAGTCGCTGGTCACTGGCCCACGGACGTGACTGGCCAGAGGGCTCTGCTGGCATGTGTCTTCCAGACTCCAAATTCCATCTTTGCCCTCACCCTGAACTACTTTGGTGTCTGGGGTGCTCTGACCCAGGGAGAGTGTCCCCTGGCCCTCCCTACTTGGCAATGGCCAGGGTGAAGCCCGAGCAGAGGTGCCCCGGGGGTGGTCTGCAAGGACAGGCACACCCAGACACAAGTTCATGGTTTATTACACGCAGCAGTGGCTATCTACACAGAGAGGGGAGGCAGGTAGCAGGCCAGAGCTGGTGGCCGGGGACCTTTGTCAGGTGGGGGAGTCTCTTCTAGGAGGGTGACGTGCAGGTCGCAGGCCCCTGCTGGGGCCGCTGGGAGCCCACCCTGCGGTTCTCTTCATCTGACAGTGCACCCGAAGGACCCAAGTTCTGGGAGGCAGATTGGGGCCAGTGACACCCAAACTAAGAGCTGGAGGCCCCTCTCCTCAGGCTGGCAAAGTCCCGTCACACCCCTGCTCTGGGTTGGGGCTGGGGGAGACGGACAGGAAGCAGCAGCCAGTTCAGCCTGGGTCTTTACATCCTCCACACGGAGGGGGGAGGCGCCACGGGGCTCCCTGCAGCTGGGTCCACGTGGTGGTGACCACAGTGCTTGGCCTGCCCTCCTAGCTGGAGGACACATGTTCTTGTCCAGGCTGGCTCCCTGAGGCCTACTGAACTTGGAGAGCTAGACCCCACTTGGGGCGGGAGTCTTGCCCTGCCCTGGTGAGCCCAGGCTCCAGGAGGGCCTGGGAGGGTGGGCAGCTGGCTCTGGCCGGAGAGGCCAGGAGCAGCTGCCGTGGCCGTCCATGCCCCAGGTGGTCCCCAATGCTCTGGAGCTTCAGGGGGCAGGCTCTTGTAGGGCAGCTGGGCAGCCAGAGTCTGCTAATGGGGCAGCGGGAGGCCCCACCTGGCATCCATGCAGCCTTGCCCGAGCCAGGCACCTTCACCTTTGTCTCCTTCCGAAGACCAGTAGGTGCCCCTCCGGTGCACAGTTCCCCAACTGGCCTGTCTGTGTTCCTGCCAGTGCCACGTGCTGGTCCTTCTGGGGCTGGGCCAGGCACACGCTCAAAGGTTGGAGGCCACCGGCAGTGCATCCCGTGAAAGAAGATCAATATATTACTGTTTTGTCTTTACAAAAATTAAAAATGTCCACATGGATCTGTGCAGGTCATGGGCGGGTGCTGAGGGTCACTGGAAAAGGGGGGAAAGACTAAGGGTGAGGAGGGGAGTCAGGCCCTGGGGCTCCCCTCCTGCCCATTTCCCCAGAGACAGGCAGCCCCCATCCCCTAGTCCCAGGCTCCTGGCTTCCACCTCCTCTCTGGGGGCAGTCTGGACAAAGTCCCAGGGTGCTGAGAGTGCTGCACTGGCCGGGCCAGGTGCTGAGTGGGTCTGTGCAACCAGCAGGGGGTGCTGTGCATAATCAGCCAGGACTGTGGCCTCATGGTAAAGCTAGGCTCGTGATACAGAAGCTTGGCTGTTCAGTCACTGTGTAGGGAGCTGAAGACACCACCCTCAGGGCCCTCCTGTGCCCCCACTCCTCCCAGCCTGTCCTGGAGACTTCCCCGAAAGGTACCTGATGCCAGCAGCCAGGGACAGGCAGCCCGTCGGTGCCCTGGAAAGGAGGAAGGCTTCAGTGGTGGGGCAGGGGCTGGTCAGCTCTCTGCCCTGGCACACTCCTGCCCCGGTGTGGCCTGTGCAGCCCCGGGAGCCGCTGTGTGAGGCTGCTGGCCCCCACCGAAACAGCCCGAATGCCTGTCCTGTCCACCCAGGCCACCCGGTGGCTGCGGGACAGGTCACCCCTCCTGCACTTGTCCTGCCGTGCCCCTGTGGGGCTTGTTGGGACACCTGTGCAGGGGGCGGAACCAGGAGAGAGCACCGGGCTTGTGCTGGACATCTGCTGGTTGCAGGAGGACCTGGCCTGGCTCTGCTGAGGGAGTGTGTGTCTTCCTGCCTGGTGGCCATGACAGGGGCTCCAGACCCTCACCCTGGGGGCCTGAGTGTTCTCAGGAGTTGAAGTGAATATGGACAACTCAGAGGGTCCCCCTGTGTGCACCCATCCTGGTCTCTGTGCTGCAGCCGGTCAGGCGGAGGCCAGTAGGGTGTGGCCCAGCAGGGCTTGTCTGGAGGCATCAGCCATGATGGCTCAGCAATCAGACACAAGTCAGGGTGTGGGGGGGTCCTCAGGCAGCCTGGAGGATGGGGGGCTGGAGAGGGACAAAGGCTGACCCTACAGTCCTGGGGGGCCCTGGGACACAAGCACCACTCTGTCCCAAGGGCCTCAGACGCCCAGGGGCACCGGGACACTGCCGTGCATCCATTGGGGGCACAGGCTGGGGCCGAGGGGTAGGGCAGGAGGCAGGCAGGACCAGGGAGGGTGGGCAGATGCAGGCAGCACAGCACACAGCAGGCCAGACCCCCTACCGCAGGGCAGGGCCCGCTGCCCCTTGCTGGGCCCTGTGCGCCCGGCGCCCCCAGCGCCCCGGGCTCGCCTCCGCATTCAGGGCTTTCCTGTGTCAAAGACAGAGGCTTCGTGACTTGGGGGGAGGTCCTGGCCCAGGGGCTGGATCTGCAGGGCCGCCCCGTCCCCTGCTGTCCCTGGCACTTTGTGCAGGTGCTCACGCTCAGGTTTTCGTGTGTTTTCTCATCGCCTCTTCAAAACCGGGAATTGTACGGATGAGGAGACTGAGGACCTGACGGCTAAGTGACTCGGTCAAGGGCAGAGGACTGGGCCTCCCTTTGGAAGGTGGCCCCTTTCCTCAGGGCCCTGGCTGGGGCAGCCAGGTATGAATATCTGGTCAGCTTTAGCTTGGAAACTCAGCTGTTTTGTTTTCCCTGTTTGTTCTGAGCGCCACCCCCCGCCCCACCCCCGCAAAGAGTCTGATGTGTAACCTCCTCTGCCTTCTGGGAAACGGGACCTGAATTTTGGTCATTTCAGGCACTGGGTTGGGTGGGCCATTGGGGGCTGTGGGGGCGGGGAAGGGAGAGGTCTGGGGCAGGTGGAGGAGAGGCAGGGGGACGGCACGGGGCCATCCTGAGCACAAAAAGCCCCCTTCCAGACGGGATGGACATCAGAGAGGGAAGGGCGGTCCCGCCCTCCTTTATGGGTGAGGGAGCACAGCAAAGAGGGGCTGTGAGCCCAGGGAACAGGTTCTGCCCCTAGCAGGGCTCCCCTTTCTAGAGAGGGGGCGGGTCTCCCAAGCTGCGGCCACGGCGGGATCAGGCCAGAGCAAGAGGACCCTCTGTGACAGAGTGACGGTGATGGTGGCCCTGGCAGTGTGGGCATCCCAGGCAGGGCTGGTGTGGCCTCTGGGACTTGCAGCTGAGCTCTGAGGACAGAGAAGACGCTGGCAGGAGGCGGCAAAGACCTTGGTAAGGGCCCCCCTCCTCCGACACATACCACAGGGCAGGGCTGGTCTAGGCCTGGCGGTCCCGGCTCGCCCTTCTGGCCCTTCACTCCTTTCCGGCCGGGGATGCCTCGCTCCCCCTGCACAAGAAGGGAGACGGGGGTATGGCCGCCGCTGCGGACCTCAAGACACCTCCAGCACCTCTGACAGGTGGGCCTGGGGCTGGCAGCCAGCCTGCCCTGCTATCCCCATCCCAGCCTCCCTACCCACCCTGCCTCTCTCTGCCTGCCTCTTGCCTCCCTCTTCTTTGCTGCCTCATCCTTCCTCTTCACCTGCCTCCCTCCTCTGTCCTCCTGCCGCACCCCCTCTCTAGCTGCCCCCACTTTCTCTCCGCCTGCCCCACCTTCTCTCCACGCTCGCTCCGGTCGCCTTTCTCTCCTCGGGGTCCAGGGAAACCCTGACAAAAGGATTAAAGGTTAAACCTGAAAATGAGGTTTGAGGTGTGCCCCTCTTGTCTGTCCATCTCCGCCCCCTCCCTCCTTGTTTGTGGGACTGGCTGGCCCAGCTCCAACTCCCAGGGGACGCATCAGCTGGGTGCAGCGGGTTTGGGGAGATGCGTGCCTTCAGGGCAGCAGCACCCCTTCCTCCAAAGGAGGACGCAGTCGGAGTCTATGGATGGAGCCCCAGGCAGGGCAGCTGGCACAGGGCCTTTCCTCACGTCAGTGGACGCAGCTGGCACTGGCCAGACTTGGTTGGGGACAGACTCAGGAAACCTACAGAAGTTTATGTCACCATTTGACAGACCAAAAATGGCCTGTCTTCTCTGGGCTTGGCTCAAACTCTTGTACACCCACTCATCTGTCCATCCGTTTGTCCCTCTGTCCATCCATCCAACCAACATTTCCACGCATCCCCTAGGAACTGGGCTGTGTTCTGGGTGCTGGGTACAGAGAAACAGATGTGATGTGCCCCCTCTCGTATTTGTTATGTGGTTTATTTTCTATATCTTACAACTTTTTTAAGTCCTTACCCAAGGACATGCTTATTGATTTTAGAGAGAGGGGAAGGGAAGGAGAGAGACAGGGAGAGAAACATCGATGCAAGAGAGAAATGTCGGTTGGTTGCCTCTCATACGCGCCCTGACCAGAAATCGAATCTGCCTCCCTTCGATTTGCAGGATGGTGCTCCAACCAACCCAGCCACACCAGCCAGGGCATGGTGTTTTGACGTCTTAAAAGTCTTGCTGGCTGGGGAGAGTTGACGAGACTTTCTCTAAAAGAGCAGAGTGAGGCAGACACTCTTTCTCCAGGATTTGGGCCTGCAGAGGTGCAGGTCTGGGCTCCTGGCTCATCACGTGGGAGTTGGAAGGATGCCCACCCAGAGGCATCGAATGCAGGGGAGGGAGAGAGGCTGGGTGGTGTCGGCACACCGGGCCCCAGACCCCCGTGCTGTGCCTCTGGAGTTTTCAGTGACGAGTCAGTGTAAACCAGTGTGAATTGTGCTTCCTGTCTCTTGCAGCCAGCAGACACTCCATCCATCAACATTGGGCTCCTACCGCCTCTCCTCTCCCTCTTCCAGCCGCCTTAGCGGAGGCCGCATCATCTTTCACCAGAATATCGCAGTAGGCTCCTCACTGCTCTTCCCACCTCCCCACTCCCTTGCGTCATCCGTCCATCATCTGTTCTTGCATCGTTCACCCACCCATCGCCCGTGCCTCCATGAAGCACCTCCTCTGGGCTGCGCACTGGACTTGGCACTGGGAACACGGGGGGAGCCCGGCAGTTGTAGTCCCAGCCCTGGGAAGGGGGGTTATGCCCACACCACCAGACCCGGGACCTGATCCCGGTGACGGCGAGACACTTACGTCCAGTCCTGGCTCCCCTGGCTCCCCGGGTCTGCCCTGAGGAGACACAAAGAGACGGTGTTGGGGGCTGGGAGGGGTGCTGGGAGCAGAGCTCCTGGGGCCCGCAGCCCTGTGAGTTGTTTGCATGCCCCAACTCCGGCCTGGGGACCCATGCGGTGCACAGTTGACCCTCCGACCAGTGTTCAGCCACAGTTGGAGGGGGCGTTAGAGAAAGGGGGTTACCTTCTCTCCTTTGGTTCCTGGCAGCCCTATAAGGCCCAGCGGCCCCGCTGGCCCCTGGATGGAAAGGGAATGAGTTAGGAGGCTTGGTAGTCACAGGAATTAGTGTGTCTACAGACAGACAAGCCTCGGGACACTCACAGGCAGGCCGCCGGGGCCTCTCTCCCCTTCCTCGCCCTTCTCTCCCTTCGCTCCATCCAAACCCTGGAAGTGAAGGAGGGACACCAGTCAGGGGGACGTGGTCAGACAGATGGAGGGATGGGAAATCGGGGGCCCAGGTGAGCAGGGCAGAGGGACAGACTCCAGGCTCGGACAGGCCAGGCCCTGGCTCCCTCCCTGTGCACGTACTCAGAATGAGCTGTGGGTGTGGGCACTTTCCATTTTCCCGCCCATGACCTCAGGCGCTCACAGTAGGTGGTTGTGGTCACACCCACTTCACAGATGAGGAAAAGAGAGGCACAGAGGGGCCAGGGACGGGCCCAGCCACACAGCAAGCAGGTGGCCAGCTGACTGCCAACTGAGTTTCTGAGCCCCCGCCTCGGCCTCGGGTGCTGATAGGATGGGTGCCTTGTAAACCTGATGCGGGGCAGGTGGGGCGGGGGCTTGGGACAAAGCAGAGCCAGAAGCAGCACAGCTGCTGGGCCACATGCTTGGCCCACTCAGCTCCAGGAGTCCATGACTCCGAGTCCCCAGAGTGGCCTCAGAGCTGGGGGAGCAGAGATGTGTTGTTCCCCGAGGGTGGGGTGAGCAGAGAGGCCAGCCGGCCTCCCCATCTGTGTGGCCGCTGGGGCCTGCACACGGGCAGGGCGCGCTCACGGGTTTAATATAGGAGCAGAGGACACGGCATTATGTAACGCACACCGAACCCAAAGCCCCGTGGCAGGACTGTGGGCAGTGGAGACGCAGATGCTCACGTGGGAGGCGAAGGGGAAGGGGCGGCAAAGGGGGAGGCACAGGGAAAGGGGAGGCGACATCGAGGGGGGGAAAGCAGTGGACGGGGGTCCCGACAGAAGGAGAGGGGAAAGAGCAGAGCCCCAAGGGTGGACATGAGGGGGCACCAGCTCTGGGGGACTCAGAATGTTCAGGCTGTGAGAAGACACAGGGCTGGTCTAAGGCCAGGCGTGGGGCCCTCCCTTGGCCCATTAAGCAAGGCTTTCTGGAAGCATCCAGGCTGTGAATCTGCAGCAAGTGCAGGGGTTTTCACCCGTGTCCTGGAACTTACCTTGGGACCCTGGGTTCCCTGTAGTCCCTGGAGGAGGAGGAGAAAGGTCAGGGCCAGCCCTCTTGCAGCGAAGGCTTGCGGACCACTCACTGGCCCCCACGGCCCTGACCTTGGGGCCTCCCAAGCCCAGGTCCTGGCTCTGCCCTCCTTGCCTGACATGTCCTACCCCCCAACCCCCAGGGAATTCTGTCCTCCCCTGGTTATGGCTCCTGGGCATGGGCGCACCACCCTTTCTGTACCCCAGCTGCTTCAAGCCAGACATTCTTACCATGGGGCCTGGGGGGCCAGGAGGGCCAGGGGGCCCCGGCTCCACTATGATCTGGGCCTGGGAAAGGGTCAGAGGTAGCTTAGTCACACATTGCCTGTCATCCCTCACCAGTCACGCTGGAGCCCCTGGGGCGCTGGAGGAGCGTGCCCTGGGTCCTGGGCCCTGTGCCCCTGCTTCTTGCCCCCAGGACTACAGTGCCTGGTGGGGGCCCAGCGCTGGTGTTGGGGTCTCAGGTAGGCCTTAGGTGGAGGACACAACCCGAGGTTCCTCCGCCCCCACTCCCCTGGGTTTGGTCAGGCCAGGTGGCCCTGCTGTCCCTTTGGCTTGGGGCCCCAGCTGGCCTCAGCCTCCCCCTTACCAGGCTCTCTGGCAGCTTGTCAGATGCTGGCTCTCCCTTCTGCCCTTTGGGGCCGTGGGCACCCTGTGGGACAGGATGGCCTTGAGCCCTTTCTCTCTGTCACCAGGATTGCTACCCACAGGGGTCAGCACCTCCCCTTCCTTCCAGCTATGGGGCTTCCGGGGCAGAGACGTGCGGGGTTGGCCTTTGCAGCTTAAAATAGTTCCCCTGGACCAGGGGGCATTTAGAAAGCACAGGACAGCGCGTACATGGCGGTTTTCTTGTGGGGCAGGAGGGTCTCCGGGGGCTCTGGGAGTCCCCGGCTCAACCCACACTTTCTCTCCAGCTGAGTAGCCTTATGGATGGGCAGTGAGTGTGAACTGGTGGCCCCTGGTGGTTGCTTAGCCTGTCAGCTCTCCCAGTCCATCCGCGCCAAGACCAACAGCCAAAATGCCTGTGACAGTGACAGCAGGTGTTTATGCATGTCAGTCACCATTCTCAGGCCTGTCCATGTGCTCCCTCGGGGAGCAGGAGATTACAACCCCCGTTTGAAAGGTGGGGGAACCGAGGTCCACGGGGGTTAGGCAGCTTGTGCAGGGTTCCAGTCGGTGAGAAATGGAGAAGAATGCAGACTGGGACGGCCAGAGCTGCCGCCTAACCACCAACTTAACTCCCACTGTGCAGGGCTGGGCTCCAGGGCTCCCTTCCACAGCCCCGGGCCGGACCATGGCGCAAGGCCCCAGCTGCCAGCAGGCACATCTGCTTGGGGACCCCACAGGGGATACGTAGGGGGGTTAGGCGCACCAACCACTTACCGGGAGGCCAGGCAGGCCCATCTCGCCTGCTTCCCCTTTGGGTCCGGCTGGCCCCACCTCTCCTGGGTCTCCTTTTTGTCCTTTGGGACCCTGGAAGCCACACGAACAAGGGGTCAGTGGGGCTTAGCAGGCATCTCCCTTCCCCCACTCTGGCAGGTCTCCAGAGTGTCATTCAGGCCAGGCCAGGCCCCCCACTTCCTTCTTGTGGGTCCCTGCCTCCAGCTCAGGTGGCAAATGCACTGAGGGGCCTGGACAGAGGCAGGGAGGGGGCAGCCCCCACCTGCCTCACTGTACACAGGGGTCGCCGGTGGGGTGGGGGTGGAGGCAGTGCAGCAAGTGGGACCGTGCAGCCACCAGGGGCCACAAGGGAGCACTTGTCGGGCCCAGGGTCAACTGTGCGCTCACCTCTCAGGAGCCAGTGATGAGAGTCCCCAACCTCTACAGCCAACCAGCCATCCACACAGATGCCTTCTGGCCATGGATTCTGGCTGCTGATTCCCTCCCTCAGCCAAGGCGGAACGTCCACAATGTGCCACCCACGAGGGGCTCAGCACTAAAGACATGCCCACAAATGTCAGGTGACACCCGTGGACACTGCAGTGTCTACGGAGGATCACATGTGTGCACTTATGTGCCGACAGCAGTGCGCTCGCTGCTATTCGAGGACTCGCTACGTGGCACCCGGCTCTGTGCCGAGCGCTGTCTGTACCCGGTGGTCTGACCCTCAGGGCACCTTCCCAGTGGGTGGGGAGCCCCGGCTGCCCGAGGGAGGGGGAGCAGCTTGCCCAAGGCCTACAGGCAGAACCAGAATTTGCACACGGCACACGTCTCCAAGCGTGGACACATGTACACATGTGCTCACACACACACACACACACACACACACACAGCATGATCCCTGGCACCAGCATCACCAGGGGAGTGAAAGGTGCAGAGACCTTCTCTCCATCGATTCCGGGGGCACCTGGCAATCCGAGCTCGCCCTGGAAGGGAGCAGAGAGTGAGAGGGGTCACGGTGTCCTGCAGCCCCTGAAAGGGGTCTGTGGCTGGGCAGCCCCCCCAACCAGCATCCTGTTCCTGGTCGAGTCCCTGCAGCTGGACCTCCAGCACGGTGCCCACCAGGTGCTTCGCTCCGTGCCAGGAGCGGCCACCTCCTCTCCCCCATGTCCTCCCCCGTCACGGGCGGACGGTGCCTAGGGCTGTCATCTACGGGCTGGTAGGTCACATTATGGAAGCTGAGGCTCGGAGGGTTAAGTGACTTGGTCCCAGCCACACAGCCCAGGGACACTGGTGGGACCAGACCCTGTCTGATTTCACAGCCCTGGCTTCTTTCTCCTGAGCCAGGAGGTCAGGGTGCAACGATGCGTACAGGCCATAGGAATGGCCATGTCATCTGCGGGGCTCTGTGATGTCGGTAGGGGCTGGTTTGCGGTTTCCATGCGTGAGTCAAGCTTCCCAGGGCACAGTGTTGCTGAGCTGGGAAGAAGGCGCCTGCTTGGTTAGGGTGCAGCAGGCTCCTTTCTCAGAGCTCCCAGAAGCCGGGACACAGGGAGACAAGCAGAGGCGACATGGCAGAGAGGAGAGGGGAGGTTGGCTCGGGGCAACAGGCTTGAGGGGCCACACAACCCGCACGTGCACTGACCTTGGCTCCGGGGATCCCTGGGGGCCCTGGGGGCCCAGGAGGACCCTGTGTGCGAAAGTCAAGCCAGTCAGCGTGTAGATGGGGCCTGCCCCTCACTGCCAGCCTGCCCCTTCTGCCCTGCAGGCCACGCCCCATTTAGCTGGGCTGCTGCAGGTCAGGGGCCCTTAGGCAGCCCCATTCCCACCCAGCCAGGCCAGGCCCCTGGCTTGAGGGAGTCCCCAGGGGAGGCACCAGGCATCAGGCACGTACACAGTGTCCACTACCACGGAGAGCCCAGAACCCCTCTGCCCCAGCGCCGGTTTCCCCAAATCTAGATTTCTTCACCACATGGCCCTCCCCAGGATCCTGCGGTGGCTCCCTATTGCCCCTTGAAACTGACATGCAGTGCCAGCCCCAAGCTTTGTCCCCCAACAACGGCCCAGCACTGCCTCCTGTACTTCTCTGTGACCCCTCTGACCATCAGCCCTGTGGCCTGTGGCCTCCTGGCCCTGGGGAGTTCCCGGGTTGCACAGGTAGGGGATGGCATCTTCGGGCTCTGGTCTGACCCCACTCCCAAATTGCTGTCTCCACCTAGGCTTCCAGAAGGCTGCCTGCTCACCATCGCGCATCAGCACCTCCTCCAGACTCAGGTCCCATCCCAAAGGCTGCGCTCTGTCCAGACCCTCAGCCCCAAAAGTCGTAGTTCTGGTCCCTCCACCTCCCCCCACCAACCTGCTCCCTTCCTGTTGAAAGGCCCCCATCTTACTCTGTCCCTTCACTCCCCCCACTCTCCTGTAGGCCCACTTTTGTTTGCCTTCCACACCACGCCTCCTCTGCTACAAGAACCAGCTGGGGCCGCCTGCTGCCCGCCCAATGGAGTCATCCTCCCAGCCTGGCACCCGGGATTCACTTCCTGCCTCCTGGCCTCATTGAGCTTCTCCCGGGGGATCCCAGCCCGCCTGGGGCACACTGTGCACACACACGCCCGCAGGCCACAGCGCACCACACTGCACCAGGCCTGGGTAGCTGCAGTTACCACCAGCTTGTGCTGCTCTGAGGCCTGTGGGGAATAACTGGAATTGAAGCTCAGGTGGGGCCAGGTGCCGCCGTCCAGTCTGGTCTCTGGCGGCCGTCCCTCCCTCACCCCAGCTCTCTTCCCGGGCACGCCACCTCCCCGAAACTGGTTATGGGTCCCCAGTTTGCTGGGCAGGGTGCAGAGGCCACCCATCTTCGGAGGCTCTGGCGCAGGCCTTGCTACCCTCCCGCCCCCTGCCCACCGCACCCACGCTGAGGTCATTAGAAGACCTAGCCCTGCAGACTGAGTTTCCAGGGAAGCCCCCAGGAGCCCTGCTGGGGCTGGACACCAGGAAATGCTCTGCCTCCTGCCCCTTTCGCTTTGGCCTCTGGGGAGCTCGGGCTCACCCAGCATCATGTGGGGTCTCAACACAGCACCTGGTGAGGCCGGGCCTTTGTGCTCAGCCACCTCTGGTCCCTCGTGTACAGAGTGCGGGATCAGTACACAGAGTGGGTGGCTATTCCCTCAGGAAGTGAACAGCAGGGCCCACCCAGTCCTCCAGGAGCGTTACCTTAAGGGCATCCAAGATCTTGCCATCATAGTCAATCACCACCGTGTCTCCTTGCTCGCCCTTGAAGCCCGGGGGACCCTGAGGTGGGACGAAGGGGAAGGTTTCGGGAGGAGCTGAAGTGGTAGCCATCTCCGTACCTCACCCAGAGAACCCAGTAACAGGGCCACACACGGTCCCCGGCACCGGCTTGGCTGTAACCTGGTGGGCCCAGCACGGCCGGTCCTCAGGTCTGGTCCCCTGGCGTTCACTCTGCACCGGCACCTGGGCTCAGCGACAAAACGCTGTAGGAGCCAGGCAGGGGCGCGTGGATGGAAGGGGGGCCTGGGGCCAACTGAGGAACACACCCCTCCTGAACTAGGGGTGGCAGTAATCGGCTTTCCTGAGGGAACTGAGGCCCCTGGAGGCCCTGTCCCCAAATTCTTGAGGGAAAGCGGGAAGCCTAATTTTGATGTGATGTGCTTCCCATTTTTAAATGTTGGCAAACAAACACAAAGACACCAAAACCCTCCGAGACACTGTGTAGGCCCGGGCCTTGGCTTCCAACCGCTGGCAGAGGCCTTGCGCACCATGCACACACGTGCCCGCCCACGCCCCCACACAGGTGAGCGCCCCGCTGCTGGCCCCGGCCCACCCTCTGCCCACCCCTCCCCACGTGGGCACCTCTCTGCTCTGAGAACGGCAAGGGCCAGGCGCACTTGGCTTTAGGCCTGTGGTCAGGCCAGGCCTCCCTGCCAGCTGCCTCCGTGGTCATGCCCTTCATGGAACTGCACAGCTTACACTGCATTCCCACACTTGGCGCTTCCTCTAACCCCCGGCCACCCGCAAGCCCAGGCTGCGGGCTGGGACCAGGTTTTCGGAGGAGGACACCAGCCTCCGGGAGCATGAGGGGATGTGATTGCGAGACGCCACAGCGCTGAGACCCCGATGAGGGATGTCAGCCTACAGGTGTGCTGGTGAAGGCTGGTCACAGAAGATCTGGGGCCTCGGGACCAGCTGCAGGGGCTGTGCTCCCGGTGACAGGAGCGAACCTCGACGTGGGGCCGGGAGAAAGGCCAGGCCCCCTCAGCAGGCAGAGCGCTAACACCATGTGTGACAGTCGAGGCCTCTGGCTGCATACGCCGGGGGAGAGCCTCGCGGGGCAGACACTCGCTCAGAGAGAGGGGCAAGGTGGGGGTCAGACCCCTGTTTTTACACATCCGTATTCGACCATTTTACCAAAAGCATGTATTATGAGACTAGAAGTGAAAAAAATATATATCTCTTAGGCCCTGGGCGAGTAGCTCCATTGGTGGGACCGTCGTCCTGATGCACCACGGCTGCGGTTCAGTCCCCAGGCAAGGCCCGCACAAGAAGCAACCAGTGAGTGCGTAAGTAAGTGGAACAACAAATCGACGTTCCTCTGTCTCTCCAAAATCAATCAATAAAAAAAAAAATGCAAACATCACTAATGAATTATTTTTAAAAAAGACCCCAGTTCCTGGGGCCTCACTGCCCCCTGGGGGCCTGTGTGGACAGCAGGACCTTATGAAGGTGCCGCCCTGGGTCCTGCGGGGGCGACTGGAGGGGAGGTGGCTTACCCGCAGCCCCGTGGCTCCCTCAGCTCCTCGCTGGCCTGGCTCCCCCTGTGGAGACACGTGGTTGCAGCCAGGTGTGAGCAGATGAGCCCAAGTCCCGCCGCCCCACCCCCCAAAAGGGCGCAGGGCCTCACATACGCAACTGGCACCCCAGTAATGAGGCTCCTGGAGGGAGGGTCCGAGGAGCCCTCCTCTGACCCCATGTTGAGTAGGGAGAGGCCCAGGAGCCCCAGGCTACATGGCGACTCAGTCTCATAGGTTACTTAGACCCAACGTCTCCCACGTAATGGCCAGTCCAATGAGACCAGCCCCGGGGACCCAGGCCTTCCAGGGACTCCCAGCTTCAAAAGTCAGGCTGGAGGTGAAACCACGCCGCCTCCCAGTGACAGGGAGCTGCTCAGAACGGGGCCTGCAGAAGCTGAAGCCGTGTGCTGGAAAGTCACCTTCGGCCCTGGGGCCCCATCCGCGCCGCTCTCTCCCGGTGGCCCCACGCTCCCTGGCTCGCCCTGCAGCAGAGACATTCCCCATGAGAGC
This sequence comes from Desmodus rotundus, assembly GCF_022682495.2. Taxonomy (NCBI): domain Eukaryota; kingdom Metazoa; phylum Chordata; class Mammalia; order Chiroptera; family Phyllostomidae; genus Desmodus; species Desmodus rotundus. Next base: position 42,195,975 of record NC_071396.1, read on the forward strand.
AGGCAGCAGGGCGGGTCAGGGGCCACTGGGTCTGCTGGCTTCTGCAGTCAGTCTGGTGGAGCATGGCTGAGTCGCCCGCTGGGGAGGGAGCTCAGGGCGCTTACTCCCTGCCCCGGGAACTCGGGCCACGGCCACCTTCCTGCTGAGTCTTGGTGCAGAGTCGGGGCAGCTCAGGGGCTCAAGAGACATTTTGGAGGCAGGCTGGCTGGGATTTGGTGGCTGTCCCAAGGGGTTGGGGGAACCAGGATGTCATCAGTTCCTGGCCTGGGGACAGGGCATGGCGTGGGACCACCTAAGATGGGCACCAGAGGGCTTGAGAGGACAGATGGCCTGTGTGAGGTGCCAGGCCTGTTGACAAGGGGGACCCAGGGCCTTCCTGCTGCCTCTGTCTTGCCTGCCCTGGGGTGAGCCCACACCCCATACCGCCCGCCATGTGAAAGGGCCAGGAGGGGGCGCTTCCCTGGGCGGGAGGTGGGAGGCAGGAGGAGCTCAGGGGAGGCGCAGGCCCCTACCTTGGGCCCTGGAGGTCCAGGTAGCCCCGGTGGGCTTGGCGTCCCATCATCCCCCTGAGGAGAGGAGAGTGGAGGCTGCAGCTCTCAGACCTGGATGCCCTGGTGGGGCTCTCACACCACCCCCTTCTGGACTCGCTGCATAGCTGTCCACTCCTGGCACCAGCACCGGTCACACTGGGATGGGCAGCTTCTCCCTCCCCTCCTCATCCCTCTAGGGAAGGGGTGGGGTCAGATCCACTTCTGTCCGTGAGCCCACTTGCCCCAGGCCAGCCCAGAACAAGCCTCAGCAGGTGTGTGCAGAGGGAATGGAGGGGCAGGCAAAGGACAGGGAATTCGTCCTCCTGTCAACAATAATCTCGTGAGCACCTTCTGCAGGCAGGTAGGTGAGGTCCCCGCTGGATGGGCCAGAGGAGGCTGAGGGCAAAACAATATCCAGAGAAACGCATGGCACCTTGCGGGATACAGAAGTGCCAGGCAGAGAACATGCGGGGGTGGGGTGGGGGTGTGTGCTTCAGTAGTGGCCGGGGACGGTCTCCCAGAGGAGTGGAGCTGTGCCGAGGCCTGTGGCAGGAAGGCAGGCCCAGCTGTGGGAAGAGGTAGGAGGCGGCCACTCTGCGTCAGTGGTTCCCAGATGTGGGGGCGCATCAGCCTCACCCCAGCGTCTGTTTTGGTGGGACTGGGGTGGGCCCCAAACATGCTTGTCTCATAAGCCCCCACGGATGCGACACGCTGGTCTGGGGACCACACTTTAAGAGCCTCTGTCCTGGACCTCGAAGTGGGGACAAACTTGATGTGTGTGAGGAAGGGGAAGAATGAGCGAATGAGTGAATGAGATCCTGGCTTCAGAGACGTACCCACAGTGAGGACTCAGGTCTGCCAAGGAGCAGGACGCCTTCCCGGTGGGCAGCCCCCATTTCTGCCCCGTGCCCAGCCCCTGCCCTTCTCTCAGCCACTTACCCCATCCCTGCTGAGAAGCCCCTCCGCAGGCCCCCCCTCACCTTCTTTCCAGGAACACCGGGCTCGCCCTGAGGGGAGACAGTGGGAGTGCAAGAGAAAGGTCAGAGCCTCTGAGCCGCCTGCCGCCCTGGAGGAGTGGCCCCGTGACCGTGCCCCCCGCAACCCGGAGCCCCCAGCACCTCAAAGAGGACTCCACTCCCAACCTGGTCCCTTCCAAGCTGAACGACCTCAGGCAAGTCACTGCTCTTGAAAGCGGAATATGACGCCCAGCCTCAGAGGGTCCCATGGGAGACTAGAGAGGCTTCGTGAAAGCCCCTGGCTCGCGGCCCGGCTCACGGCAGGTGCTCACAAAGTGGAGCTCTCCGCCACCCTTTCCTCCTGCTCAGTCCGGGACTCCAGCTCCTTCAGGGAGGACCACAGCCTGCCTCCCCGCCCAGCAGGTGGCGCTCAAGGAGGTGAGAGAGAGCTCAGGTCTGGGGAGGGCTTTAAAAGCTAACCTGCTTGCCCTGGCCGCTGTGGCTCAGTTGGTTGGAGCGCCGATATTTCTCTCTCTCTCTTCCCCTCCCTTCCTATCCTTTATTTAAAAATCAATAAGCATGTCTTCAGGTGAGGATAAAATTAAAAAAAAAAGATCCTCACCACCTGGTGTGAAGGTTAGGCAGGAAAGGTTTATCATGCGCCCATTTAACAGGTGAGTAAGCCAAGGCCCAGGGAGATGCAGTAACTTGCCCAAGGTCACGGAACCCCGTCTCCTAACCCTGCTGCCTGGGCTTCGGGGGTGGGGTGGCAACGGGGATCGAGGAGCACTCACCTTGAGCCCCGGAGGTCCCTTTGGGCCCTGGAACAAGAGAAGGTATTAAAGGTGATACTGGAGGTTGCTCCTTACCATCCTCCTCTTGCAAAGGGCGGCACTGAGGCCAAGGGAGGAGGAGGCAGGACCGTGGCCGGAACTGGCCCGTGCCAGGCCTGCTGCCTTGGGCAGCGGCTCATCAGATCTCAAGCAGTGACAAGTGGGTTGCAGGCGCCCTCCCAGGGATGCAGGGCTGTGAGTGTCCTGCTGGGGCTGGAGCCCCGCTGGCCCCCACCCCGCACCGCTGGTGGGGGCAGGCAAGAGCTCAGGTGTGCGCGCACAAACAGCCGCACACGCAACCTGCGTGTGTGCGGAAGAGGGGCTTCCGGGCTGGAACCACGGTCCCGCCCGCTCAGGCCTCTGAAGCACTCTGGGTACTGACCAGCTCGCCGTCTCGTCCAGCCTCTCCCTTGGGACCCTAAGGACACACAGAGAGAACAATGAGGGGCCGCAGGGGCCTCACGGCTACCTGAGCCCGAAGTACCTGCCGGACCTGGGGCTGAGCCCCAAGCATGTCTGCTCCCGTCAGCCTCACCAGACCCTGTCCTCACGTCACAGGTAGGAAAGTTGGGGCTCAGGGAGTGACACACCTAATGGGACAGGGAGCAGGCGAGCCAATGAGTAGCTGCCCTGAGGGGGGACCATGGTGGCAGTTTGGTGGAGATGCCGCCCTCACCTTGGTGTGGAAGGCCAAGCTGGAGTCCCTGGGTTGGGGAAAGTATCAGTACAGGAAGTCTGGCCTTCGGGGTTTGGTGAGGGCCAGGGGAGGATGACTGGGGCCGACCAGTCAGTACTGGGGAGGACGACCAGGGCCGACCAGTTGGTACTGGGGACGGGGCAGAAAGGGAGAGAAAGGAATAGGGGTTGGTAAAGATCTGCGGAAAAAGAGCCTACACGTTTGGGTCAGGGTCAGGGTCAGGGTCAGGGTCAGGATGGGACGGAGATCGCGGCCAAGGGCAGAGTCAGGGTCTGTGGGTCTACTCGGAGTTAGAGCAGGGCGGGGGGGTAAGAGTTGGACCTGGACTCAGGGTCGAGTCTGTCAGGGGTGAGCATGAGAGTCGGACAGTAGCTGATTGCGATGTGGGTCAGGATTTGGGAATGAGTTTGGGGTCAAGGTCTTAACTGGGTCTAGGCACCCAGTTAGGTTTGGTTTAAGGGTCTGGGTTGGGGGTGCAGTTAGGGTTGGGTTTGAGTCCGAGCTGGGGATAGGGCTGGGGGTGCGCTTGACTTCGGGATCAGGGTTTGGGGTTCTGGTAGGGGCAGGACCGGGTTCTGGGTAGTCCAGCTTACCGCTGGGCCTGGCGCTCCCCTGGGGCCATCTTTCCCGGTGTCCCCGGGAGGGCCCCGGGCCCCAGGCGGTCCAGGGGGCCCTGGAGGCCCAGCAGCTCCATCTTGCCCTTGGTCTCCCTGAAAGAGATGAGGCCTGGCATGACCCTGAGGGCGAGGGGAAGGGGCTCTGGTCTCCAGAGAGGCCCCTTACCTGGGCAGTGCGATGTCTTCCCCTTTCCCAGCCCTCAGCCAGCTCAGAGGCTTTGTTACTAGGCCTCTTGCCACTTTGTGGTGGCCACATGAAGAGACAGGTTCCTATATCTCAGTGTAAGAGGCCAGCAGGACCTTTTACACTCCAAGGAATGTGCCATCTCCTCACCTGTGGGCTTAGGCGGCAGATGACGCACGTTGGGTGCGAGAGGAAGCACATGTGCCTGCCCCAGCCCCCTTCCTTCCAGAGAGGGGACTGCACACCTCTGGGTTGGCCCATTCCTGCTTCATTGGGTGGCAGAGGTGCACCCTTGGCATTTGGCCCAGAGAAATGAAAACTCATGTTCACACAAAAACCTGTACATGAATGTTCACAGCAGCCTTATTCGTTAAAGCCCCAAACTGGAAACAATGCAAATGTCCTCCAGTGGCCAGTGGTTAACCACCTGGGGCACGTGTACCGCGGAACGCTGCTCCCCTCCGCAGGAATGGAGTACAGACAGGAAGCCAATCTCAAAAGCTTAGGGGTGGCGGGGTTGCATCAATGTAACATTCTTGAAATGGCAACATTAGAGAGAGGGAGCGCAGCTTAGTGGTTGCCGGGGCTCAGGCATGGGGGCGGGGAGGGAGGGGACTGCATGAGGACCTGGGTGTGCCGGTTGCACACGTCCACGACAGTGATAAAAAGGCACAGGAGTGAGCACAGGCATGGGAGGGTGGGGGTTCTGAGTGAGGCTGCTGGATGGTGTCCGTTTCCTAGGGAGGAGATTGTACTGGGCGCCGCAAGAGTCACCGAGGGGGTGGAGCTAGAGATGAGTATCTTGTATCACAACTGCATGCAAATTTACAGTTATCTCAGCAACAACAAAGAGGTAACAGGGGCCACACAGTCTCTCTCATGCAGCCCCAAACCCCCAGTTCTCAGGCCGATGTTAGTACCGGGTCAGACCTCAGGCTGCCAGAGCCCTCACCTTGTGGGGCCCCCTGCAAGGAGGGAAGACCACAGTGCCACGGGCACTTCCTGTTGCCCCAGCGGTGCCCACCCAGTGCTGGCACCAGGCGCAGGAATGGGGCGTGCCCGCTCACAGGGCCAGCGGTGCCCAACCTTCCTGTACCCAGGCTTCGTGTGGAGTGGGCCCTGCTGTGTGCCCGGAGCTGATGGGCCAGGACGCCCTGGGGGGATCTTACCCACTCCGGTGACCCTCTGGCCAGGCCACTACTCTTGCCCATTTTACAGAGGGGGTGGCCAGCATCACAGAAGTTCGTCCTTTAACCAGGGTGACAGCTGGAAAGGCCACTGTGGTCTCTTTCAGTCACTGTGTTTATCCCGGGTCCCCGTGCTGTGAAAGAGCTCACCTCTCCAGCTGGCCGTGCCTGACACCTAGCTCACCCGCCGTCCCGATGAGGAACGGGATGGCAGCCCTCGCTGTTTACCACGCCGCCAGGCCCTGACCAAGGGGCAGACCTCCAGGCCAAGGTACAGAGCACAGTGTTTGCTTAGGTCCCCCAGCCGTAGGTGCTGGGGGCGGGGGGCCATTCCTGGTTTGTTTCACGCTGTAGTAGGGAGAATTGGGAGGCCCCTGTCCCCTGTTGCTCTTTTCACCGCTCAGGGCCCAGGTCAGGAACCACAGGCCCAGTCCTCCAGGCAGAAAATGGGCTCAGACCCCTGCGTAGGCCCAGAGAGAGCCATAGGCTCCTCCCCTGAGTTCCTCCAGCAACAAGGCGGGCTGCTGCCTCCTCCTCCTGCTGGAGCGGCTGGCTGAGGGCTGACCCTGGGAACGTGAGGAACTGAGGAGAACACGCCAGGCAAACGAGCAGGCCCAGACACGCCACTCGGCCAGTCTACCTTGAGGATGCGGCGATTGTACAAGTGATGATCTCTACCGATAAAGCCTGGAAGGAGCCTTGGGAAAACCATCTGTAGCAGACAGGTCGTGTGCTCAGGAAGGTAGGGGGGTGATGGGCAAGACCACAAGGCTACTTCTGGAGGCAAAGCCACGTACCCCGGCCCACTCAAAGGCACTTGTGACAGGGAGGGGCAGACCACATTGTCCACAGAGGCCACTGTGCTCCTCCTGCCCCCAGGGCCCTTGGCAGTGTGACCTCGTCACTCCCCATCGAGAGCTGGGGCTTCTTTCTTCCTGCCCCCCAGCCTGGGTGAGCCCTATGACAGATGTGACCCCTGCAATGCAGGGGCAGTGATGCTGTGTCCATTCTGCACACAGCTCTTAACAGGCCTGGCAGTCCCGGCTTCCTGCCTCTTGAGACGCTGCTCCTGGGAGCCAGCCCTAGCCAGCAGCCCCATTGACGCGGCATGTGAGGGCCATCACCGTGGCCTGCTGGACCTGCTGCCCCTGCCTGCAACAGGAGACCCAGCCAACCCAGCAGGCTGTGATGGAAGTGACACGTTATGTAAGTCACTTGCAGGCACGGAGGTTGTCTGTTGGGGGTTGTTTACTCAGGCAGAAGGGTGGACTGGGGGGCATTCTGGTCTGTTGGGAGCCAGCATCGCTGCTGGGAGGAGCAGCTCCTACATGCAGCAGAAAGTGAACGGCCACCAAACTCAACGCCAAGTGCACGGGTGCCCTCCCTTTGACTGCAGGGACATCTCACCAGCTGCGTGTGGCCCTGCCCTTGGCCTCCTATCAAAGGCCCAACACAGGACAGCTGGGTGTCTAGGAAACTCAGCCTGCCCAACCCTCTTCCCTGCTCTGGGCCCTGGGCTCACAGCCGGCCTCATTTCACAAACCAGCCTCAGAGTCGTGAGGTTGCAGAGCTGGGACAGGGACCCAGCCCCGCACTCCGCATGCTGCCCCTTCCCCTTGTTCCCCTCACCCTCCGCTCCAGTCCCACCTCCAGCCTTGGCACCTGGGTGTTGCAGGTGACCCACCATTGGCTACAATTTCTACCCCACAACCTTCTTAAAAACAATGGGATTTCACCACTCCCCTGCCCCCTCTGGCCCTCGCCGCTGCTCACCCAGGCTGTGGCAGAGGCGGAGAAGGCCCCTTGGGTGACCCTCTGCTGAGACCTGCTTTTGTGGGGCCCATCCTGCCAGGGGTCTCCACTCCGCTTCAGCTGTGTTGAGGAGACCCTGGGGCCCAGAGGGCATGGAGGGCCAAGGTGGCCTGGCTGGGGCTCCCACTTCCTGTTCCCCTGCGGGGTGCTGGGTGCCCACTTTTATGATTGAAATGAGTCTTCACCTCAGGGGCTTTGGACGGGGCTGTCGCCCCACTCACAACTGGAGGAACTGTGTCTCTGGGGGGAAAGTGACTCACATAGGGACATTTGGTTAATTAGCGGCAGAGCTCAGCTTGGGCTTAGGGGTGCTGATCCTAGAGTCTCCCCTCTTCCTGGGGTGCCACTGCCTCTGCTCTGGGACCAGTGCCAGGCCCACGGTCCACCCACCCACGGTGATGAGCGTGACGGGATGTCTGTGCCACAGAAGGTGGCTGGGACTCCTACCCGGGGCTGTTCCCAGGAGGCCTTGCAGCAGGACAGGCTGCGGGCGGGAGGAGGGTGCCCGCCAATGGACCGCCGACCGCCTTCTGCAAGAAGTGCAGGCTGTGCTCTTTTAGAATGGAAAACAAACCGTGTATGTGGGCAAGGGGTTGCGCTCCGTTCTTACCCGGGGGCCAAAGTCTCCTGGTGCACCCTGGGAACAAAAGCCAGGGAGATGGGTCACTGCCACGTTCTTGCATTACTTCCCGCACACCGGGCCCTGCACGGTCTGAGCCGTGCTGCCCAGAGTCACACACAGGCTCTACTTTTTCTCCATTTCCAATGAGGTAATGAAGGCACAGAGAGGCTGAGTAATCTGCCCAGGTCACACAGCAAGCACATTCCAGGCTTGGAACTAGGCGGCCCGTTATTTCCCGCTGGCCCCTCTCCAGACATAGTAGAGCAGAGACAAGCCGCTCCCACTGTGCCCCCTTGGAATCCCGACCCACAAAACCGTCAGGGATGATAATGACTTGATTGGTGGTTTTAAGTCTCTAAGTTTGATGCCAAGACACTGATTTCTCTTTGTGTCAAAGTCCCTGCCTTGATTGTTTCTATGACTTGGTGGCATCAGCCAGGACCCTCGGGAGGGCAATCAGCGCATGTGCCAACAGCACGAGGGTCTCATGTCTACAGAAACCCTCAGACCACCACCTGCAGCAGTGTTCCCACGGCTCTGAGAGGCTGGTGGACACTGACAGCTGGAGAAGCTGAGGCCCGTAGGTCTGGGCAACTTGCCAAGAGCCACCTAATTGGCAGTAGAGGTGGAATGCAAACCCGAGGCTCAGCATTGATGGTGGCCTGGAACGCTGGCCGTCTGTGCCTAAGTGACCCCCAGGGGCATTGGGTATGGGTGTGGCTCAGTCACGCCTGGCTCTCCCCTGGAAGCGCCCAGTGGGCCTTGCTACACCTAGGTTGGCCCCGCCCCCTTGTTCCCCAGATCCCATTATGGGACACCCCCCACTCTTTCCTGCTCCCTTATGAGGCACCCTTGGTCCCAGCCCCCTCGGGCTGGGCTGTGGCTCGACACTGAACACCAAGTGCCAGGAAGCCCTTCTTGTAAGAGTAAGGGGCCGTGAGGATCTGTCTGTTTTCCTGGCAGGGGTGTCCTCCCCCCACAGAATGCCACCCACAGTCCTTGTTCGACCCCACAGTCCTTGTTCGACCCCCCAGGCGGTTCTGGTGCCCCCCCCCCCACCTTCATGAGTGGGAAATTGGCCATTCAGGTCAGTTTTGCTACATGCCGGTGTCAGGAGAACTCAGATTCAGCCCTCTGGGCACTTCACGTTGTCAAGTGTGGGCCTGTTATGGGAGGTAGGCACCACGCACCCCGCTTTACAGATGGGGAAAATGAGGCTCCAGGAGGGGATGTGGTGTGCCCATGGTCACACTCTTGGACTGGGGTTTGAAGGCAGGTGTCTGGCATCCTCCCTCAGCCTCTGGTGTCACTTACCTTTTCCCCCTTGGGGCCCGGAAGTCCCTGGGGAAGGAAGGTGGAGAAAGAAGGAGCGTGAGTGAAGAGGATCAGGCTAGCCTGTTGCTAAGACTGTGTGGGAGAAGGGGCTGTGTGGCTGAGCTGAGCTGTGGGCAGCCAAGTGGGAAACAGAGGAGCCTACCCGCCCTTAAGGAGGCTGCCTGTGCCGACCCTGTTGGGCACCTGCTGTGCTGGGCGCCGGTCAGGAGGCCGCTGCCCCTGCAGTCTGGGGTGTGTGAGTGGGGGTGGCTGCCCGCACTCTCTGCCTGCAGGGAAGTGGTTTTCTTTCTGTCCTGCCAAGTCACTAGGCCTTCTGGGGAAGAAAGTCAAGCCACAAGGCCCAGTGTGGGGCTCGGCGTCCCCGGGGTGGGGCCGGCACTCACAGGCCTCCATCCCTCCCCGAACAACCCATTTCCCCTTCAGCCAGCAGTGGGTTTGCTGTTCATTCATTCGACAACTTGCCCATCTGTTTTGTCCTCTGCCCTTTACAAATGTGCCCCTCACGGGCCTCAGCCAGCTGTCAGTCCACTCATGTGCTCACTGACTGGTCTGTTCAGCCACCACGGACCGTATTTTGCCGTGTATAATGCACCCCTACGTTTTTGGCCCAAATTTTCAGGGGAAAAAACCTTTTGTTTTAATTTTTAATGCAATTACTTATTTATTTATATTTAGAAACAAAACCAATGATCGTATTCCAGGGTATTATTTTGATACGGATATCATTATTGCTTTTCAGAGTTATACTTTTAACGTGCATGAGCATAAATGAAAGGATTGAAAACATTTATATAGATCTGGAATTAGTACCACCCATGTACAATGTGCATCCTTATTTTTCCCTCAAAAATTCAGGGAAAAAATTGTGCATTACACATGGCAAAATACGGTATTTATCCACCCACTAGCTCACCTATTCTTCCATGCATCCAATTGTTTGTACAAGTATTGGTTCATTATTTCCTTCCTTCCTTCAATCCATCCACCCATCCATCCATCCAGGCAATTATTTACTTAATTACGCTATCTCCTGTGCATCTTATTAGGATGATAAGGATGCTGAGGATGCCCGTGGGCCATAGACTCCTGATCCCCGTGTTGAGAGCGCTTCAGCCCGGAGCCCACCATTACAATTTTCAGACTGTCTGAGGGATGCACTGTGCCTGGGGCCTGCTGGGAGGGCCTTGTATGTTTCGAGGGCTGACCGGGTGCCAGGGACAGTGCCGTCCCCAGCTCTCCGCAGGCCCAGCATCCTTGGGCCTCTTTGGTAGGTGAGAAGCCCCAGGCTTCAGGAGGCGCAGAGGCCTCCCCGGGTTGTGCAGTCAGCAGGTAGTGGAGCTGGATTTGAACTGAAGACTGATGCCACACGGCTTCTCTTTGAGCTGAGCCAAGTTCTCAGTGGATCTTTCTGTCGGGTGCCCCAGGGTTGCTCCCAACCCCACGGTGACAGCCCCATCCCAGGGCCATCTAGAACGGCCCTGCCATCACTTACTGGCTTTCCATCCAGACCCAGTGGCCCCTGGAAAATGAGAGAGAGAGAGAGAGCAGAGGTTACATATGGTAAAGACATTTCTGCGGCGCTATGATCTGGGGGCGCTACTGAGTGAAAAGAGACCAAAGTCTGTGCCAAGCCCGTGGCCCCGGGGACCTGTCATGTAGATTTGGGGTGGGAGCGTCTGGGTGTTGTTTGCTGCCCAGAAACCTGCTTGGACAACAGAGCCCCATTTCTCCTCCCAAACCGCCCCTGTCCCATCTCTACCCGTGGGGCTTGGGCGCGTGCCCACGTTCTCTCCACTGGGGTGACGGTTCAGGGGTGAGTGGCCTGCCTGGGACTGTGAAAGGGGGTGCTTTTGGGCTCTTTTCACCTGATGGAGCTAAGCCGGGCGCTCCGGGGGGGGGGGGGGGGGCAGCACGTGGCTGGAGAAAGAGGGAGCAGAGAGGAAAGCAGAGCGAGGCAGAGCGAGAGAGGTGGGACTGAGGGCCCGAGGCGGAAACCCAGTCGGCGGGCGGCCCAGGGGTGGCCTCAGCCCCACTGCCCGTGCGGTGCTCCTGCCCGGCAGCACAGGGTAGTGGGGTGACAGGCGGCCACCCTGGGGGCCTGCGGGAGAGACCCTCACAGGCCTTGCCTTCCTGCTGGGGTTCCCAGCCCGTCTGTCTCCCCCTCAGAGCAGGCCCTCCCAGGAAGGGCTGCCTGAACCCGCTTCCACCCTGACTCTGCAGAGAGCATGCTGGGTCAGATGGACACGCTTGCTGTGGGACCCTGGGAGAGCCAGTCGGTGGCTCCGAGCCTCGGCCTCCTCACCGCCCAGGGGCTCCCGCCAACTTTGGGGTTTGGAAAAGGCCGCCTGAGAGGTCTCACTGGTGCCCTGGTCCACATGCAGGGCTGCTGCTCATCCTCCCAGGCCCAGCTCGAAGGGCCCTTCTGTGGGGAGCACCCCAGGGAGAAGCTGCGTCTACCCCGCCTTTTTGCTGCAGAGCTGGGCCCCCGCCTTCCAGAGGAAAGCCTGTGGCTGAGCTCCCAGGGGCAGGAGGGGCGTTGGAGGAGGCGGGCCCTGGATTCAGGCAGCCTGTGACCCAGTCCTGGCTTTCTCGTGTGCCAGCTGGGCCTCCTCATCTGTGACGGGCTTCCCTGCGGGCTGACCAGCGTGTGTGGGTGCTGCTGGAAAGGGGCTTCGTGTACTGAGGGAAACAGCCTTGCTGGCCCTCCCCGCAGCTACCCTGCATGCTGCCTTTCCCAAAGTGGTGTCCCGTGCAACCTTGCTCTGCAGAGGGTTAACAGGCTGGCCTGGGGAAGGCGATTCCATGGTCAAGAAGTTAGAGAAACAGTGGGTTACAGCCTGTGAAATAGGTTTCCTGCAAGATTCATCCAAGCCGTCACCCTACTTGTGGTCTCTGGGAGGGCAGTGTTCCCAGCCTCGCTGTGCGGACCATCTGCAAGCCCGGCGTTGCCACGGGCTAGAGGGAGGCCTGAGCCTGGGTCTGGGGGCTCCGAGAGGAGGAACACCCTGGGGAAGGGCCGTGGCTGGTCACGGGCAGGCTGGCCCGAGGTGGGGCGGGTCCATACTGAGTGTCCCAGCTGGTGGCAAGCTGGTTAGGAGCAGAGCTGGGCTAGGTGAAGGAGCGTAGCCCCAGCCTGGGTGGAGGCACGCCCTTGGGGGCGGGGGTCCTATTCCATCATAGGAGCCCTCCCCTGCCCCAGACCACGGGGTGAAGGCAGGGCTTGGGCCCTGGCTGGAGTCAGACCCCTCTGAACCTCAGCTTCCATGGGGTGGGTGACCCTGAGGGTCGGACGTCACAGTGCCGTGCCTGCAGGCGCTCGGTTCCCATAGGCTCCCTCCCTGCCTGATCAAAGCCGGGGAATTAGTCACCAGAGGTTTCCAACCACCAAACCTCACAGCTGTTTACAAGCCTGGTTCTGCTTTACATCCCTCCTTCCCCACGCAGATCAGCAGAGCCCCAGGATGGTTCCGAACGTGAGAAGCAAACAAGGCCCGGGGCTGCCTGTGAGAAGCAGGCCAGATGGGTAGAACCCCCACCCCCGGCCCTGCCCCCCAGGACCAGAGCATCCTTGAGCCTCAGTTTTCTCATCTCTAGAGGGAGGCCATGCCCTCTCCTCTCTAACGACAGGTTCCATGGGTCCCAGTCAGCTTCCTCTGTCTCCGCCTCAGACCAGCCTGAGACAGGAGACCACTGGGGGGGCCCTCCCAGTGGCCAGCAGGGGGCACCAGGCTCTGCCCTTGTGGGGGCTCTCATCTCTCCACCCCCCACACTGTGGGATGTTTTCCAAGCAGCTCTCCACAGAGGTATTTTCTGAGAAAAAATAACGCAGTGGCCAAAGAGGGGTGGTT